>NW_026646529.1:0-325930 GCF_949987535.1 Balaenoptera acutorostrata | reverse complement strand
ATGTTTCTTAGCAGCCCAGGGCAGCCTGCCGGTACTCGGTGTTCTTGCAGGGAATAGGGTGCCCACGCGAGGTCCTGGTGACCTGAAAGGTTACTAACGTTAAAAGAAAGCAGACCTAAAGGTAGGCCTCAGGGACTCTGCTCCAAGTTTCCGCTTCGGTAGGCTATTCAAGGCTTTACCTTGAGGAAAGGACTCACGTCAAGTTTCCTTTAAGCTCTAGAGCGTCTCAGGAGGAGCTCCCACCAAGGCTATGAAAGCACCCTGTTGATGTAGAGAACACTCGTTCCCTTCCCACAGCCCTGCCTACAGTGACTAGAGACCCGTCCTAAAACTATTTAGGGAGTTTCAAGGCAGCAGAATGGAGCTTTCAAAATGGGAAAGCAAGGCCTCTGCCATTAGGCCCCGTTTCCTGCGAACACGCAGCCTACCTCCTTGTGATTTCTACCAGGTAAATATACACTCTAGCTACACACGGGTCCCTTCCTTGAATAAAGTTGTTTGGCACGGAGTTCTGCGTGTAGCCAACGGCCTCCCCCAAGGAGCGCTCGAGGTACGCTATCGGGGCTTAGCCTCTTGTAAAACCATTCAGTGTAAGGGGAAGAACTGTGCTTTGGTACCAGCAGGAACGCAAGCCGCCTTTCTCCTGTAAGTATGGGGTCTTAAGCTATGACTCTGTAGAAGGAATGTGAAGGAATTTGGTTGTTCAGTGCCGCTCCGCCTAGGGCAATGAGGCAGATTTGCAAAACATGTAGGATGTAAGAGAACAGATTTCCTGGAGCTGTTGGAGTGCTGAGGAAACCTAGGTCTCCCAAGGAATAGTGCAGCGTGTTGCCCTACCCTCAGCATACACAGAGTGACTGGCAAAGGTTTCCGGGCCTGGATGTTTCTTAGCAGCCCAGGGCAGCCTGCCGGTACTCGGTGTTCTTGCAGGGAATAGGGTGCCCACGCGAGGTCCTGGTGACCTAAAAGCTTACTAACGTTAAAAGAAAGCAGACCTAAAGGTAGGCCTCAGGGACTCTGCTCCAAGTTTCCGCTTCGGTAGGCTATTCAAGGCTTTACCTTGAGGAAAGGACT
This sequence comes from Balaenoptera acutorostrata, assembly GCF_949987535.1. NCBI lineage: Eukaryota > Metazoa > Chordata > Mammalia > Artiodactyla > Balaenopteridae > Balaenoptera > Balaenoptera acutorostrata. The sequence goes on along the minus strand of NW_026646529.1, from coordinate 324,856 downwards.
CACGTCAAGTTTCCTTTTAGCTCTAGAGCGTCTCAGGAGGAGCTCCCACCCAGGCTATGAAAGCACCCTGTTGATGTAGAGAACACTCGTTCCCTTCCCACAGCCCTGCCTACAGTGACTAGAGACCCGTCCTAAAACTGTTATTTAGGGAGTTTCAAGGCAACAGGAATGGAGCTTTCAAATGGGAAAGCAAGGCCTGTGCCATTAGGCCCCGTTTCCTGCGAACACGCAGCCTACCTCCTTGTGATTTCTACCAGGTAAATATACACTCTAGCTACACACGGGTCCCTTCCTTGAATAAAGTTGTTTCGCACGGAGTTCTGCGTGTAGCCAACGGCCTCCCCCAAAGAGCGCTCGAGGTACGCTATCGGGGCTTAGCCTCTTGTAAAACCCTTCAGTGTAAGAGGAAGAACTGTGCTTTGGTACAAGCAGGAACGCAAGCCGCCTTTCTCCTGTAAGTATGGGGTCTTAAGGTATGACTCTGTAGAAGGAATGGGAAGCAGCTTTGGTTTCTCAGTGCCGCTCAGCCTAGGGCAATGAGGCAGATTTGCAAAACATGTAGGATGTAAGAGAACAGATTTCCTGGAGCTGTTGGAGTGCTGAGGAAACCTAGGTCTCCCAAGGAAGAGTGCAGCGTGTTGCCCTACCCTCAGCATACACAGAGTGACTGGGAAAGGTTTCCGGGACTGGATGTTTCTTAGCAGCCCAGGGCAGCCTGCCGGTACTCGGTGTTCTTGCAGGGAATAGGGTGCCCACGCGAGGTCCTGGTGACCTAAAAGCTTACTAACGTTAAAAGAAAGCAGACCTAAAGGTAGGCCTCAGGGACTCTGCTCCAAGTTTCCGCTTCGGTAGGCTATTCAAAGCGTTACCTTGAGGAAAGGACTCACGTCAAGTTTCCTTTTAGCTCTAGAGCGTCTCAGGAGGAGCTCCCACCCAGGCTATGAAAGCACCCTGTTGATGTAGAGAACACTCGTTCCCTTCCCACAGCCCTGCCTACAGTGACTAGAGACCCGTCCTAAAACTGTTATTTAGGGAGTTTCAAGGCAGCAGGAATGGAGCTTTCAAAATGGGAAAGCAAGGCCTGTGCCATCAGGCCCCGTTTCCAGCGAACACGCAGCCTACCTCCTTGTGATTTCTACCAGGTAAATATACACTCTAGCTACACACGGGTCCCTTCCTTGATTAAAGTTGTTGGCACGGAGTTCTGCGTGTAGCCAACGGCCTCCCCCAAGGAGCGCTCGAGGTACGCTATCGGGGCTTAGCCTCTTGTAAAACCCTTCAGTGTAAGAGGAAGAACTGTGCTTTGGTACAAGCAGGAACGCAAGCCGCCTTTCTCCTGTAAGTATGGGGTCTTAAGGTATGACTCTGTAGAAGGAATGCGAAGCAGTTTTGGTTTCTCAGTGCCGCTCCGCCTAGGGCAATGAGGCAGATTTGCAAAACATGTAGGATGTAAGAGAACAGATTTCCTGGAGCTGTTGGAGTGCTGAGGAAACCTAGGTCTCCCAAGGAAGAGTGCAGCGTGTTGCCCTACCCTCAGCATACACAGAGTGACTGGGAAAGGTTTCCGGGCCTGGATGTTTCTTAGCAGCCCAGGGCAGCCTGCCGGTACTCGATGTTCTTGCAGGGAATAGGGTGCCCACAAGAGGTCCTGGTGACCTGAAAAGCTTACTAACGTTAAAAGAAAGCAGACCTAAAGGAAGGCCTCAAGGACTCTGCTCCAAGCTTCCGCTTCGGCAGGCTATTCAAGGCTTTACCTTGAGGAAAGGACGCACGTCAAGTTTCCTTTTAGCTCTAGAGCGTCTCAGGAGGAGCGCCCACCCAGGCTATGAAAGGACCCTGTTGATGTAGAGAACACTCGTTCCCTTCCCAGAGTCCTGCCTACAGTGACTAGAGACCCGTCCTAAAACTGTTATTTAGGGAGTTTCAAGGCAGCAGGAATGGAGCTTTCAAAATGGGAAAGCAAGGCCTGTGCCATCAGGCCCCGTTTCCAGCGAACACGCAGCCTACCTCCTTGTGATTTCTACCAGGTAAATATACACTCTAGCTACACACGGGTCCCTTCCTTGAATAAAGTTGTTTCGCACGGAGTTCTGCGTGTAGCCAACGGCCTCCCCCAAGGAGCGCTCGAGGTACGCTATCGGGGCTTAGCCTCTTGTAAAACCCTTCAGTGTAAGAGGAAGAACTGTGCTTTGGTACAAGCAGGAACGCAAGCCGCCTTTCTCCTGTAAGTATGGGGTCTTAAGGTATGACTCTGTAGAAGGAATGCGAAGCAGTTTTGGTTTCTCAGTGCCGCTCCGCCTAGGGCAATGAGGCAGATTTGCAAAACATGTAGGATGTAAGAGAACAGATTTCCTGGAGCTGTTGGAGTGCTGAGGAAACCTAGGTCTCCCAAGGAAGAGTGCAGCGTGTTGCCCTACCCTCAGCATACACAGAGTGACTGGCAAAGGTTTCCGGGCCTGGATGTTTCTTAGCAGCCCAGGGCAGCCTGCCGGTACTCGGTGTTCTTGCAGGGAATAGGGTGCCCACGCGAGGTCCTGGTGACCTAAAAGCTTACTAACGTTAAAAGAAAGCAGACCTAAAGGTAGGCCTCAGGGACTCTGCTCCAAGTTTCCGCTTCGGTAGGCTATTCAAGGCTTTACCTTGAGGAAAGGACTCACGTCAAGTTTCCTTTTAGCTCTAGAGCGTCTCAGGAGGAGCTCCCACCAAGGCTATGAAAGCACCCTGTTGATGTAGAGAACACTCGTTCCCTTCCCACAGCCCTGCCTACAGTGACTAGAGACCCGTCCTAAAACTATTTAGGGAGTTTCAAGGCAGCAGGAATGGAGCTTTCAAAATGGGAAAGCAAGGCCTCTGCCATTAGGCCCCGTTTCCTGCGAACACGCAGCCTACCTCCTTGTGATTTCTACCAGGTAAATATACACTCTAGCTACACACTGGTCCCTTCCTTGAATAAAGTTGTTTGGCACGGAGTTCTGCGTGTAGCCAACGGCCTCCCCCAAGGAGCGCTCGAGGTACGCTATCGGGGCTTAGCCTCTTGTAAAACCATTCAGTGTAAGGGGAAGAACTGTGCTTTGGTACCAGCAGGAACGCAAGCCGCCTTTCTCCTGTAAGTATGGGGTCTTAAGCTATGACTCTGTAGAAGGAATGTGAAGGAATTTGGTTGTTCACTGCCGCTCCGCCTAGGGCAATGAGGCAGATTTGCAAAACATGTAGGATATAAGAGAACAGATTTCCTGGAGCTGTTGGAGTGCTGAGGAAACCTAGGTCTCCCAAGGAAGAGTGCAGCGTGTTGCCCTACCCTCAGCATACACAGAGTGACTGGCAAAGGTTTCCGGGCCTGGATGTTTCTTAGCAGCCCAGGGCAGCCTGCCGGTACTCGGTGTTCTTGCAGGGAATAGGGTGCCCACGCGAGGTCCTGGTGACCTGAAAAGCTTACTAACGTTAAAAGAAAGCAGACCTAAAGGAAGGCCTCAAGGACTCTGCTCCAAGCTTCCGCTTCGGTAGGCTCCGCCTAGGGCAATGAGGCAGATTTGCAAAACATGTAGGATGTAAGAGAACAGTTTTCCTGGAGCTGTTGGAGTGCTGAGGAAACCTAGGTCTCCCAAGGAAGAGTGCAGCGTGTTGCCCTACCCTCAGCATACACAGAGTGACTGGCAAAGGTTTCCGGGTCTGGATGTTTCTTAGCAGCCCAGGGCAGCCTGCCGGTACTCGGTGTTCTTGCAGGGAATAGGGTGCCCACGCGAGGTCCTGGTGACCTAAAAGCTTACTAACGTTAAAAGAAAGCAGACCTAAAGGTAGGCCTCAGGGACTCTGCTCCAAGTTTCCGCTTCGGTAGGCTATTCAAGGCTTTACCTTGAGGAAAGGACTCACGTCAAGTTTCCTTTTAGCTCTAGAGCGTCTCAGGAGGAGCTCCCACCAAGGCTATGAAAGCACCCTGTTGATGTAGAGAACACTCGTTCCCTTCCCACAGCCCTGCCTACAGTGACTAGAGACCCGTCCTAAAACTATTTAGGGAGTTTCAAGGCAGCAGAATGGAGCTTTCAAAATGGGAAAGCAAGGCCTCTGCCATTAGGCCCCGTTTCCTGCGAACACGCAGCCTACCTCCTTGTGATTTCTACCAGGTAAATATACACTCTAGCTACACACGGGTCCCTTCCTTGAATAAAGTTGTTTGGCACGGAGTTCTGCGTGTAGCCAACGGCCTCCCCCAAGGAGCGCTCGAGGTACGCTATCGGGGCTTAGCCTCTTGTAAAACCATTCAGTGTAAGGGGAAGAACTGTGCTTTGGTACCAGCAGGAACGCAAGCCGCCTTTCTCCTGTAAGTATGGGGTCTTAAGCTATGACTCTGTAGAAGGAATGTGAAGGAATTTGGTTGTTCAGTGCCGCTCCGCCTAGGGCAATGAGGCAGATTTGCAAAACATGTAGGATGTAAGAGAACAGATTTCCTGGAGCTGTTGGAGTGCTGAGGAAACCTAGGTCTCCCAAGGAATAGTGCAGCGTGTTGCCCTACCCTCAGCATACACAGAGTGACTGGCAAAGGTTTCCGGGCCTGGATGTTTCTTAGCAGCCCAGGGCAGCCTGCCGGTACTCGGTGTTCTTGCAGGGAATAGGGTGCCCACGCGAGGTCCTGGTGACCTAAAAGCTTACTAACGTTAAAAGAAAGCAGACCTAAAGGTAGGCCTCAGGGACTCTGCTCCAAGTTTCCGCTTCGGTAGGCTATTCAAGGCTTTACCTTGAGGAAAGGACTCACGTCAAGTTTCCTTTTAGCTCTAGAGCGTCTCAGGAGGAGCTCCCACCCAGGCTATGAAAGCACCCTGTTGATGTAGAGAACACTCGTTCCCTTCCCACAGCCCTGCCTACAGTGACTAGAGACCCGTCCTAAAACTGTTATTTAGGGAGTTTCAAGGCAACAGGAATGGAGCTTTCAAATGGGAAAGCAAGGCCTGTGCCATTAGGCCCCGTTTCCTGCGAACACGCAGCCTACCTCCTTGTGATTTCTACCAGGTAAATATACACTCTAGCTACACACGGGTCCCTTCCTTGAATAAAGTTGTTTCGCACGGAGTTCTGCGTGTAGCCAACGGCCTCCCCCAAAGAGCGCTCGAGGTACGCTATCGGGGCTTAGCCTCTTGTAAAACCCTTCAGTGTAAGAGGAAGAACTGTGCTTTGGTACAAGCAGGAACGCAAGCCGCCATTCTCCTGTAAGTATGGGGTCTTAAGGTATGACTCTGTAGAAGGAATGGGAAGCAGCTTTGTTTTCTCAGTGCCGCTCCGCCTAGGGCAATGAGGCAGATTTGCAAAACATGTAGGATATAAGAGAACAGATTTCCTGGAGCTGTTGGAGTGCTGAGGAAACCTAGGTCTCCCAAGGAAGAGTGCAGCGTGTTGCCCTACCCTCAGCATACACAGAGTGACTGGCAAAGGTTTCCGGGCCTGGATGTTTCTTAGCAGCCCAGGGCAGCCTGCCGGTACTCGGTGTTCTTGCAGGGAATAGGGTGCCCACGCGAGGTCCTGGTGACCTGAAAAGCTTACTAACGTTAAAAGAAAGCAGACCTAAAGGAAGGCCTCAAGGACTCTGCTCCAAGCTTCCGCTTCGGCAGGCTCCGCCTAGGGCAATGAGGCAGATTTGCAAAACATGTAGGATGTAAGAGAACAGTTTTCCTGGAGCTGTTGGAGTGCTGAGGAAACCTAGGTCTCCCAAGGAAGAGTGCAGCGTGTTGCCCTACCCTCAGCATACACAGAGTGACTGGGAAAGGTTTCCGGGCCTGGATGTTTCTTAGCAGCCCAGGGCAGCCTGCCGGTACTCGGTGTTCTTGCAGGGAATAGGGTGCCCACGCGAGGTCCTGGTGACCTGAAAAGCTTACTAACGTTAAAAGAAAGCAGACCTAAAGGAAGGCCTCAAGGACTCTGCTCCAAGCTTCCGCTTCGGCAGGCTATTCAAGGCTTTACCTTGAGGAAAGGACGCACGTCAAGTTTCCTTTTAGCTCTAGAGCGTCTCAGGAGGAGCGCCCAACCAGGCTATGAAAGGACCCTGTTGATGTAGAGAACACTCGTTCCCTTCCCACAGCCCTGCCTACAGTGACTAGAGACCCGTCCTAAAGCTGTTATTTAGGGAGTTTCAAGGCAACAGGAATGGAGCTTTCAAATGGGAAAGCAAGGCCTGTGCCATTAGGCCCCGTTTCCTGCGAACACGCAGCCTACCTCCTTGTGATTTCTACCAGGTAAATATACACTCTAGCTACACACGGGTCCCTTCCTTGAATAAAGTTGTTTCGCACGGAGTTCTGCGTGTAGCCAACGGCCTCCCCCAAAGAGCGCTCGAGGTACGCTATCGGGGCTTAGCCTCTTGTAAAACCCTTCAGTGTAAGAGGAAGAACTGTGCTTTGGTACAAGCAGGAACGCAAGCCGCCTTTCTCCTGTAAGTATGGGGTCTTAAGGTATGACTCTGTAGAAGGAATGGGAAGCAGCTTTGGTTTCTCAGTGCCGCTCAGCCTAGGGCAATGAGGCAGATTTGCAAAACATGTAGGATGTAAGAGAACAGATTTCCTGGAGCTGTTGGAGTGCTGAGGAAACCTAGGTCTCCCAAGGAAGAGTGCAGCGTGTTGCCCTACCCTCAGCATACACAGAGTGACTGGGAAAGGTTTCCGGGACTGGATGTTTCTTAGCAGCCCAGGGCAGCCTGCCGGTACTCGGTGTTTTTGCAGGGAATAGGGTGCCCACGCGAGGTCCTGGTGACCTAAAAGCTTACTAACGTTAAAAGAAAGCAGACCTAAAGGTAGGCCTCAGGGACTCTGCTCCAAGTTTCCGCTTCGGTAGGCTATTCAAAGCGTTACCTTGAGGAAAGGACTCACGTCAAGTTTCCTTTTAGCTCTAGAGCGTCTCAGGAGGAGCTCCCACCCAGGCTATGAAAGCACCCTGTTGATGTAGAGAACACTCGTTCCCTTCCCACAGCCCTGCCTACAGTGACTAGAGACCCGTCCTAAAACTGTTATTTAGGGAGTTTCAAGGCAGCAGGAATGGAGCTTTCAAAATGGGAAAGCAAGGCCTGTGCCATCAGGCCCCGTTTCCAGCGAACACGCAGCCTACCTCCTTGTGATTTCTACCAGGTAAATATACACTCTAGCTACACACGGGTCCCTTCCTTGATTAAAGTTGTTGGCACGGAGTTCTGCGTGTAGCCAACGGCCTCCCCCAAGGAGCGCTCGAGGTACGCTATCGGGGCTTAGCCTCTTGTAAAACCCTTCAGTGTAAGAGGAAGAACTGTGCTTTGGTACAAGCAGGAACGCAAGCCGCCTTTCTCCTGTAAGTATGGGGTCTTAAGGTATGACTCTGTCGAAGGAATGGGAAGCAGCTTTCGTTTCTCAGTGCCGCTCCGCCTAGGGCAATGAGGCAGATTTGCAAAACATGTAGGATGTAAGAGAACAGATTTCCTGGAGCTGTTGGAGTGCTGAGGAAACCTAGGTCTCCCAAGGAACAGTGCAGCGTGTTGCCCTACCCTCAGCATACACAGAGAGACTGGGAAAGGTTTCCGGGCCTGGATGTTTCTTAGCAGCCCAGGGCAGCCTGCCGGTACTCGATGTTCTTGCAGGGAATAGGGTGCCCACAAGAGGTCCTGGTGACCTGAAAAGCTTACTAACGTTAAAAGAAAGCAGACCTAAAGGAAGGCCTCAAGGACTCTGCTCCAAGCTTCCGCTTCGGCAGGCTATTCAAGGCTTTACCTTGAGGAAAGGACGCACGTCAAGTTTCCTTTTAGCTCTAGAGCGTCTCAGGAGGAGCGCCCACCCAGGCTATGAAAGGACCCTGTTGATGTAGAGAACACTCGTTCCCTTCCCAGAGTCCTGCCTACAGTGACTAGAGACCCGTCCTAAAGCTGTTATTTAGGGAGTTTCAAGGCAACAGGAATGGAGCTTTCAAATGGGAAAGCAAGGCCTGTGCCATTAGGCCCCGTTTCCTGCGAACACGCAGCCTACCTCCTTGTGATTTCTACCAGGTAAATATACACTCTAGCTACACACGGGTCCCTTCCTTGAATAAAGTTGTTTCGCACGGAGTTCTGCGTGTAGCCAACGGCCTCCCCCAAAGAGCGCTCGAGGTACGCTATCGGGGCTTAGCCTCTTGTAAAACCCTTCAGTGTAAGAGGAAGAACTGTGCTTTGGTACAAGCAGGAACGCAAGCCGCCTTTCTCCTGTAAGTATGGGGTCTTAAGGTATGACTCTGTAGAAGGAATGGGAAGCAGCTTTGGTTTCTCAGTGCCGCTCAGCCTAGGGCAATGAGGCAGATTTGCAAAACATGTAGGATGTAAGAGAACAGATTTCCTGGAGCTGTTGGAGTGCTGAGGAAACCTAGGTCTCCCAAGGAAGAGTGCAGCGTGTTGCCCTACCCTCAGCATACACAGAGTGACTGGGAAAGGTTTCCGGGACTGGATGTTTCTTAGCAGCCCAGGGCAGCCTGCCGGTACTCGGTGTTTTTGCAGGGAATAGGGTGCCCACGCGAGGTCCTGGTGACCTAAAAGCTTACTAACGTTAAAAGAAAGCAGACCTAAAGGTAGGCCTCAGGGACTCTGCTCCAAGTTTCCGCTTCGGTAGGCTATTCAAAGCGTTACCTTGAGGAAAGGACTCACGTCAAGTTTCCTTTTAGCTCTAGAGCGTCTCAGGAGGAGCTCCCACCCAGGCTATGAAAGCACCCTGTTGATGTAGAGAACACTCGTTCCCTTCCCACAGCCCTGCCTACAGTGACTAGAGACCCGTCCTAAAACTGTTATTTAGGGAGTTTCAAGGCAGCAGGAATGGAGCTTTCAAAATGGGAAAGCAAGGCCTGTGCCATCAGGCCCCGTTTCCAGCGAACACGCAGCCTACCTCCTTGTGATTTCTACCAGGTAAATATACACTCTAGCTACACACGGGTCCCTTCCTTGATTAAAGTTGTTGGCACGGAGTTCTGCGTGTAGCCAACGGCCTCCCCCAAGGAGCGCTCGAGGTACGCTATCGGGGCTTAGCCTCTTGTAAAACCCTTCAGTGTAAGAGGAAGAACTGTGCTTTGGTACAAGCAGGAACGCAAGCCGCCTTTCTCCTGTAAGTATGGGGTCTTAAGGTATGACTCTGTCGAAGGAATGGGAAGCAGCTTTCGTTTCTCAGTGCCGCTCCGCCTAGGGCAATGAGGCAGATTTGCAAAACATGTAGGATGTAAGAGAACAGATTTCCTGGAGCTGTTGGAGTGCTGAGGAAACCTAGGTCTCCCAAGGAACAGTGCAGCGTGTTGCCCTACCCTCAGCATACACAGAGAGACTGGGAAAGGTTTCCGGGACTGGATGTTTCTTAGCAGCCCAGGGCAGCCTGCCGGTACTCGATGTTCTTGCAGGGAATAGGGTGCCCACAAGAGGTCCTGGTGACCTGAAAAGCTTACTAACGTTAAAAGAAAGCAGACCTAAAGGAAGGCCTCAAGGACTCTGCTCCAAGCTTCCGCTTCGGCAGGCTATTCAAGGCTTTACCTTGAGGAAAGGACGCACGTCAAGTTTCCTTTTAGCTCTAGAGCGTCTCAGGAGGAGCGCCCACCCAGGCTATGAAAGGACCCTGTTGATGTAGAGAACACTCGTTCCCTTCCCAGAGTCCTGCCTACAGTGACTAGAGACCCGTCCTAAAACTGTTATTTAGGGAGTTTCAAGGCAGCAGGAATGGAGCTTTCAAAATGGGAAAGCAAGGCCTGTGCCATTAGGCCCCGTTTCCTGCGAACACGCAGCCTACCTCCTTGTGATTTCTACCAGGTAAATATACACTCTAGCTACACACGGGTCCCTTCCTTGAATAAAGTTGTTTCGCACGGAGTTCTGCGTGTAGCCAACGGCCTCCCCCAAGGAGCGCTCGAGGTACGCTATCGGGGCTTAGCCTCTTGTAAAACCCTTCAGTGTAAGAGGAAGAACTGTGCTTTGGTACAAGCAGGAACGCAAGCCGCCATTCTCCTGTAAGTATGGGGTCTTAAGGTATGACTCTGTAGAAGGAATGGGAAGCAGCTTTGGTTTCTCAGTGCCGCTCAGCCTAGGGCAATGAGGCAGATTTGCAAAACATGTAGGATGTAAGAGAACAGATTTCCTGGAGCTGTTGGAGTGCTGAGGAAACCTAGGTCTCCCAAGGAAGAGTGCAGCGTGTTGCCCTACCCTCAGCATACACAGAGTGACTGGCAAAGGTTTCCGGGCCTGGATGTTTCTTAGCAGCCCAGGGCAGCCTGCCGGTACTCGGTGTTCTTGCAGGGAATAGGGTGCCCACGCGAGGTCCTGGTGACCTGAAAAGCTTACTAACGTTAAAAGAAAGCAGACCTAAAGGAAGGCCTCAAGGACTCTGCTCCAAGCTTCCGCTGCGGCAGGCTCCGCCTAGGGCAATGAGGCAGACTTGCAAAACATGTAGGATGTAAGAGAACAGTTTTCCTGGAGCTGTTGGAGTGCTGAGGAAACCTAGGTCTCCCAAGGAAGAGTGCAGCGTGTTGCCCTACCCTCAGCATACACAGAGTGACTGGCAAAGGTTTCCGGGCCTGGATGTTTCATAGCAGCCCAGGGCAGCCTGCCGGTACTCGATGTTCTTGCAGGGAATAGGGTGCCCACAAGAGGTCCTGGTGACCTGAAAAGCTTACTAACGTTAAAAGAAAGCAGACCTAAAGGAAGGCCTCAAGGACTCTGCTCCAAGCTTCCGCTTCGGCAGGCTATTCAAGGCTTTACCTTGAGGAAAGGACGCACGTCAAGTTTCCTTTTAGCTCTAGAGCGTCTCAGGAGGAGCGCCCACCCAGGCTATGAAAGCACCCTGTTGATGTAGAGAACACTCGTTCCCTTCCCACAGCCCTGCCTACAGTGACTAGAGACCCGTCCTAAAACTGTTATTTAGGGAGTTTCAAGGCAGCAGGAATGGAGCTTTCAAAATGGGAAAGCAAGGCCTGTGCCATTAGGCCACGTTTCCTGCGAACACGCAGCCTACCTCCTTGTGATTTCTACCAGGTAAATATACACTCTAGCTACACACGGGTCCCTTCCTTGAATAAAGTTGTTTCGCACGGAGTTCTGCGTGTAGCCAACGGCCTCCCCCAAAGAGCGCTCGAGGTACGCTATCGGGGCTTAGCCTCTTGTAAAACCCTTCAGTGTAAGAGGAAGAACTGTGCTTTGGTACAAGCAGGAACGCAAGCCGCCTTTCTCCTGTAAGTATGGGGTCTTAAGGTATGACTCTGTAGAAGGAATGGGAAGCAGCTTTGGTTTCTCAGTGCCGCTCAGCCTAGGGCAATGAGGCAGATTTGCAAAACATGTAGGATGTAAGAGAACAGATTTCCTGGAGCTGTTGGAGTGCTGAGGAAACCTAGGTCTCCCAAGGAAGAGTGCAGCGTGTTGCCCTACCCTCAGCATACACAGAGTGACTGGGAAAGGTTTCCGGGACTGGATGTTTCTTAGCAGCCCAGGGCAGCCTGCCGGTACTCGGTGTTCTTGCAGGGAATAGGGTGCCCACGCGAGGTCCTGGTGACCTAAAAGCTTACTAACGTTAAAAGAAAGCAGACCTAAAGGTAGGCCTCAGGGACTCTGCTCCAAGTTTCCGCTTCGGTAGGCTATTCAAAGCGTTACCTTGAGGAAAGGACTCACGTCAAGTTTCCTTTTAGCTCTAGAGCGTCTCAGGAGGAGCTCCCACCCAGGCTATGAAAGCACCCTGTTGATGTAGAGAACACTCGTTCCCTTCCCACAGCCCTGCCTACAGTGACTAGAGACCCGTCCTAAAACTGTTATTTAGGGAGTTTCAAGGCAGCAGGAATGGAGCTTTCAAAATGGGAAAGCAAGGCCTGTGCCATCAGGCCCCGTTTCCAGCGAACACGCAGCCTACCTCCTTGTGATTTCTACCAGGTAAATATACACTCTAGCTACACACGGGTCCCTTCCTTGATTAAAGTTGTTGGCACGGAGTTCTGCGTGTAGCCAACGGCCTCCCCCAAGGAGCGCTCGAGGTACGCTATCGGGGCTTAGCCTCTTGTAAAACCCTTCAGTGTAAGAGGAAGAACTGTGCTTTGGTACAAGCAGGAACGCAAGCCGCCTTTCTCCTGTAAGTATGGGGTCTTAAGGTATGACTCTGTCGAAGGAATGGGAAGCAGCTTTCGTTTCTCAGTGCCGCTCCGCCTAGGGCAATGAGGCAGATTTGCAAAACATGTAGGATGTAAGAGAACAGATTTCCTGGAGCTGTTGGAGTGCTGAGGAAACCTAGGTCTCCCAAGGAACAGTGCAGCGTGTTGCCCTACCCTCAGCATACACAGAGAGACTGGGAAAGGTTTCCGGGACTGGATGTTTCTTAGCAGCCCAGGGCAGCCTGCCGGTACTCGATGTTCTTGCAGGGAATAGGGTGCCCACAAGAGGTCCTGGTGACCTGAAAAGCTTACTAACGTTAAAAGAAAGCAGACCTAAAGGAAGGCCTCAAGGACTCTGCTCCAAGCTTCCGCTTCGGCAGGCTATTCAAGGCTTTACCTTGAGGAAAGGACGCACGTCAAGTTTCCTTTTAGCTCTAGAGCGTCTCAGGAGGAGCGCCCACCCAGGCTATGAAAGGACCCTGTTGATGTAGAGAACACTCGTTCCCTTCCCAGAGTCCTGCCTACAGTGACTAGAGACCCGTCCTAAAACTGTTATTTAGGGAGTTTCAAGGCAGCAGGAATGGAGCTTTCAAAATGGGAAAGCAAGGCCTGTGCCATTAGGCCCCGTTTCCTGCGAACACGCAGCCTACCTCCTTGTGATTTCTACCAGGTAAATATACACTCTAGCTACACACGGGTCCCTTCCTTGAATAAAGTTGTTTCGCACGGAGTTCTGCGTGTAGCCAACGGCCTCCCCCAAGGAGCGCTCGAGGTACGCTATCGGGGCTTAGCCTCTTGTAAAACCCTTCAGTGTAAGAGGAAGAACTGTGCTTTGGTACAAGCAGGAACGCAAGCCGCCATTCTCCTGTAAGTATGGGGTCTTAAGGTATGACTCTGTAGAAGGAATGGGAAGCAGCTTTGGTTTCTCAGTGCCGCTCAGCCTAGGGCAATGAGGCAGATTTGCAAAACATGTAGGATGTAAGAGAACAGATTTCCTGGAGCTGTTGGAGTGCTGAGGAAACCTAGGTCTCCCAAGGAAGAGTGCAGCGTGTTGCCCTACCCTCAGCATACACAGAGTGACTGGCAAAGGTTTCCGGGCCTGGATGTTTCTTAGCAGCCCAGGGCAGCCTGCCGGTACTCGGTGTTCTTGCAGGGAATAGGGTGCCCACGCGAGGTCCTGGTGACCTGAAAAGCTTACTAACGTTAAAAGAAAGCAGACCTAAAGGAAGGCCTCAAGGACTCTGCTCCAAGCTTCCGCTGCGGCAGGCTCCGCCTAGGGCAATGAGGCAGACTTGCAAAACATGTAGGATGTAAGAGAACAGTTTTCCTGGAGCTGTTGGAGTGCTGAGGAAACCTAGGTCTCCCAAGGAAGAGTGCAGCGTGTTGCCCTACCCTCAGCATACACAGAGTGACTGGCAAAGGTTTCCGGGCCTGGATGTTTCATAGCAGCCCAGGGCAGCCTGCCGGTACTCGATGTTCTTGCAGGGAATAGGGTGCCCACAAGAGGTCCTGGTGACCTGAAAAGCTTACTAACGTTAAAAGAAAGCAGACCTAAAGGAAGGCCTCAAGGACTCTGCTCCAAGCTTCCGCTTCGGCAGGCTATTCAAGGCTTTACCTTGAGGAAAGGACGCACGTCAAGTTTCCTTTTAGCTCTAGAGCGTCTCAGGAGGAGCGCCCACCCAGGCTATGAAAGCACCCTGTTGATGTAGAGAACACTCGTTCCCTTCCCACAGCCCTGCCTACAGTGACTAGAGACCCGTCCTAAAACTGTTATTTAGGGAGTTTCAAGGCAGCAGGAATGGAGCTTTCAAAATGGGAAAGCAAGGCCTGTGCCATTAGGCCACGTTTCCTGCGAACACGCAGCCTACCTCCTTGTGATTTCTACCAGGTAAATATACACTCTAGCTACACACGGGTCCCTTCCTTGAATAAAGTTGTTTCGCACGGAGTTCTGCGTGTAGCCAACGGCCTCCCCCAAAGAGCGCTCGAGGTACGCTATCGGGGCTTAGCCTCTTGTAAAACCCTTCAGTGTAAGAGGAAGAACTGTGCTTTGGTACAAGCAGGAACGCAAGCCGCCTTTCTCCTGTAAGTATGGGGTCTTAAGGTATGACTCTGTAGAAGGAATGGGAAGCAGCTTTGGTTTCTCAGTGCCGCTCAGCCTAGGGCAATGAGGCAGATTTGCAAAACATGTAGGATGTAAGAGAACAGATTTCCTGGAGCTGTTGGAGTGCTGAGGAAACCTAGGTCTCCCAAGGAAGAGTGCAGCGTGTTGCCCTACCCTCAGCATACAGAGAGTGACTGGGAAAGGTTTCCGGGACTGGATGTTTCTTAGCAGCCCAGGGCAGCCTGCCGGTACTCGGTGTTCTTGCAGGGAATAGGGTGCCCACGCGAGGTCCTGGTGACCTAAAAGCTTACTAACGTTAAAAGAAAGCAGACCTAAAGGTAGGCCTCAGGGACTCTGCTCCAAGTTTCCGCTTCGGTAGGCTATTCAAAGCGTTACCTTGAGGAAAGGACTCACGTCAAGTTTCCTTTTAGCTCTAGAGCGTCTCAGGAGGAGCTCCCACCCAGGCTATGAAAGCACCCTGTTGATGTAGAGAACACTCGTTCCCTTCCCACAGCCCTGCCTACAGTGACTAGAGACCCGTCCTAAAACTGTTATTTAGGGAGTTTCAAGGCAGCAGGAATGGAGCTTTCAAAATGGGAAAGCAAGGCCTGTGCCATCAGGCCCCGTTTCCAGCGAACACGCAGCCTACCTCCTTGTGATTTCTACCAGGTAAATATACACTCTAGCTACACACGGGTCCCTTCCTTGATTAAAGTTGTTGGCACGGAGTTCTGCGTGTAGCCAACGGCCTCCCCCAAGGAGCGCTCGAGGTACGCTATCGGGGCTTAGCCTCTTGTAAAACCCTTCAGTGTAAGAGGAAGAACTGTGCTTTGGTACAAGCAGGAACGCAAGCCGCCTTTCTCCTGTAAGTATGGGGTCTTAAGGTATGACTCTGTAGAAGGAATGCGAAGCAGTTTTGGTTTCTCAGTGCCGCTCCGCCTAGGGCAATGAGGCAGATTTGCAAAACATGTAGGATGTAAGAGAACAGATTTCCTGGAGCTGTTGGAGTGCTGAGGAAACCTAGGTCTCCCAAGGAACAGTGCAGCGTGTTGCCCTACCCTCAGCATACACAGAGAGACTGGGAAAGGTTTCCGGGCCTGGATGTTTCTTAGCAGCCCAGGGCAGCCTGCCGGTACTCGATGTTCTTGCAGGGAATAGGGTGCCCACAAGAGGTCCTGGTGACCTGAAAAGCTTACTAACGTTAAAAGAAAGCAGACCTAAAGGAAGGCCTCAAGGACTCTGCTCCAAGCTTCCGCTTCGGCAGGCTATTCAAGGCTTTACCTTGAGGAAAGGACGCACGTCAAGTTTCCTTTTAGCTCTAGAGCGTCTCAGGAGGAGCGCCCAACCAGGCTATGAAAGGACCCTGTTGATGTAGAGAACACTCGTTCCCTTCCCAGAGTCCTGCCTACAGTGACTAGAGACCCGTCCTAAAACTGTTATTTAGGGAGTTTCAAGGCAGCAGGAATGGAGCTTTCAAAATGGGAAAGCAAGGCCTGTGCCATTAGGCCACGTTTCCTGCGAACACGCAGCCTACCTCCTTGTGATTTCTACCAGGTAAATATACACTCTAGCTACACACGGGTCCCTTCCTTGAATAAAGTTGTTTCGCACGGAGTTCTGCGTGTAGCCAACGGCCTCCCCCAAGGAGCGCTCGAGGTACGCTATCGGGGCTTAGCCTCTTGTAAAACCCTTCAGTGTAAGAGGAAGAACTGTGCTTTGGTACAAGCAGGAACGCAAGCCGCCATTCTCCTGTAAGTATGGGGTCTTAAGGTATGACTCTGTAGAAGGAATGGGAAGCAGCTTTGGTTTCTCAGTGCCGCTCAGCCTAGGGCAATGAGGCAGATTTGCAAAACATGTAGGATGTAAGAGAACAGATTTCCTGGAGCTGTTGGAGTGCTGAGGAAACCTAGGTCTCCCAAGGAAGAGTGCAGCGTGTTGCCCTACCCTCAGCATACACAGAGTGACTGGCAAAGGTTTCCGGGCCTGGATGTTTCTTAGCAGCCCAGGGCAGCCTGCCGGTACTCGGTGTTCTTGCAGGGAATAGGGTGCCCACGCGAGGTCCTGGTGACCTGAAAAGCTTACTAACGTTAAAAGAAAGCAGACCTAAAGGAAGGCCTCAAGGACTCTGCTCCAAGCTTCCGCTGCGGCAGGCTCCGCCTAGGGCAATGAGGCAGACTTGCAAAACATGTAGGATGTAAGAGAACAGTTTTCCTGGAGCTGTTGGAGTGCTGAGGAAACCTAGGTCTCCCAAGGAAGAGTGCAGCGTGTTGCCCTACCCTCAGCATACACAGAGTGACTGGCAAAGGTTTCCGGGCCTGGATGTTTCATAGCAGCCCAGGGCAGCCTGCCGGTACTCGATGTTCTTGCAGGGAATAGGGTGCCCACAAGAGGTCCTGGTGACCTGAAAAGCTTACTAACGTTAAAAGAAAGCAGACCTAAAGGAAGGCCTCAAGGACTCTGCTCCAAGCTTCCGCTTCGGCAGGCTATTCAAGGCTTTACCTTGAGGAAAGGACGCACGTCAAGTTTCCTTTTAGCTCTAGAGCGTCTCAGGAGGAGCGCCCACCCAGGCTATGAAAGGACCCTGTTGATGTAGAGAACACTCGTTCCCTTCCCAGAGTCCTGCCTACAGTGACTAGAGACCCGTCCTAAAACTGTTATTTAGGGAGTTTCAAGGCAGCAGGAATGGAGCTTTCAAAATGGGAAAGCAAGGCCTGTGCCATCAGGCCCCGTTTCCAGCGAACACGCAGCCTACCTCCTTGTGATTTCTACCAGGTAAATATACACTCTAGCTACACACGGGTCCCTTCCTTGAATAAAGTTGTTTCGCACGGAGTTCTGCGTGTAGCCAACGGCCTCCCCCAAGGAGCGCTCGAGGTACGCTATCGGGGCTTAGCCTCTTGTAAAACCCTTCAGTGTAAGAGGAAGAACTGTGCTTTGGTACAAGCAGGAACGCAAGCCGCCTTTCTCCTGTAAGTATGGGGTCTTAAGGTATGACTCTGTAGAAGGAATGCGAAGCAGTTTTGGTTTCTCAGTGCCGCTCCGCCTAGGGCAATGAGGCAGATTTGCAAAACATGTAGGATGTAAGAGAACAGATTTCCTGGAGCTGTTGGAGTGCTGAGGAAACCTAGGTCTCCCAAGGAAGAGTGCAGCGTGTTGCCCTACCCTCAGCATACACAGAGTGACTGGCAAAGGTTTCCGGGCCTGGATGTTTCTTAGCAGCCCAGGGCAGCCTGCCGGTACTCGGTGTTCTTGCAGGGAATAGGGTGCCCACGCGAGGTCCTGGTGACCTGAAAGGTTACTAACGTTAAAAGAAAGCAGACCTAAAGGTAGGCCTCAGGGACTCTGCTCCAAGTTTCCGCTTCGGTAGGCTATTCAAGGCTTTACCTTGAGGAAAGGACTCACGTCAAGTTTCCTTTAAGCTCTAGAGCGTCTCAGGAGGAGCTCCCACCAAGGCTATGAAAGCACCCTGTTGATGTAGAGAACACTCGTTCCCTTCCCACAGCCCTGCCTACAGTGACTAGAGACCCGTCCTAAAACTATTTAGGGAGTTTCAAGGCAGCAGAATGGAGCTTTCAAAATGGGAAAGCAAGGCCTCTGCCATTAGGCCCCGTTTCCTGCGAACACGCAGCCTACCTCCTTGTGATTTCTACCAGGTAAATATACACTCTAGCTACACACGGGTCCCTTCCTTGAATAAAGTTGTTTGGCACGGAGTTCTGCGTGTAGCCAACGGCCTCCCCCAAGGAGCGCTCGAGGTACGCTATCGGGGCTTAGCCTCTTGTAAAACCATTCAGTGTAAGGGGAAGAACTGTGCTTTGGTACCAGCAGGAACGCAAGCCGCCTTTCTCCTGTAAGTATGGGGTCTTAAGCTATGACTCTGTAGAAGGAATGTGAAGGAATTTGGTTGTTCAGTGCCGCTCCGCCTAGGGCAATGAGGCAGATTTGCAAAACATGTAGGATGTAAGAGAACAGATTTCCTGGAGCTGTTGGAGTGCTGAGGAAACCTAGGTCTCCCAAGGAATAGTGCAGCGTGTTGCCCTACCCTCAGCATACACAGAGTGACTGGCAAAGGTTTCCGGGCCTGGATGTTTCTTAGCAGCCCAGGGCAGCCTGCCGGTACTCGGTGTTCTTGCAGGGAATAGGGTGCCCACGCGAGGTCCTGGTGACCTAAAAGCTTACTAACGTTAAAAGAAAGCAGACCTAAAGGTAGGCCTCAGGGACTCTGCTCCAAGTTTCCGCTTCGGTAGGCTATTCAAGGCTTTACCTTGAGGAAAGGACTCACGTCAAGTTTCCTTTTAGCTCTAGAGCGTCTCAGGAGGAGCTCCCACCCAGGCTATGAAAGCACCCTGTTGATGTAGAGAACACTCGTTCCCTTCCCACAGCCCTGCCTACAGTGACTAGAGACCCGTCCTAAAACTGTTATTTAGGGAGTTTCAAGGCAACAGGAATGGAGCTTTCAAATGGGAAAGCAAGGCCTGTGCCATTAGGCCCCGTTTCCTGCGAACACGCAGCCTACCTCCTTGTGATTTCTACCAGGTAAATATACACTCTAGCTACACACGGGTCCCTTCCTTGAATAAAGTTGTTTCGCACGGAGTTCTGCGTGTAGCCAACGGCCTCCCCCAAAGAGCGCTCGAGGTACGCTATCGGGGCTTAGCCTCTTGTAAAACCCTTCAGTGTAAGAGGAAGAACTGTGCTTTGGTACAAGCAGGAACGCAAGCCGCCTTTCTCCTGTAAGTATGGGGTCTTAAGGTATGACTCTGTAGAAGGAATGGGAAGCAGCTTTGGTTTCTCAGTGCCGCTCAGCCTAGGGCAATGAGGCAGATTTGCAAAACATGTAGGATGTAAGAGAACAGATTTCCTGGAGCTGTTGGAGTGCTGAGGAAACCTAGGTCTCCCAAGGAAGAGTGCAGCGTGTTGCCCTACCCTCAGCATACACAGAGTGACTGGGAAAGGTTTCCGGGACTGGATGTTTCTTAGCAGCCCAGGGCAGCCTGCCGGTACTCGGTGTTCTTGCAGGGAATAGGGTGCCCACGCGAGGTCCTGGTGACCTAAAAGCTTACTAACGTTAAAAGAAAGCAGACCTAAAGGTAGGCCTCAGGGACTCTGCTCCAAGTTTCCGCTTCGGTAGGCTATTCAAAGCGTTACCTTGAGGAAAGGACTCACGTCAAGTTTCCTTTTAGCTCTAGAGCGTCTCAGGAGGAGCTCCCACCCAGGCTATGAAAGCACCCTGTTGATGTAGAGAACACTCGTTCCCTTCCCACAGCCCTGCCTACAGTGACTAGAGACCCGTCCTAAAACTGTTATTTAGGGAGTTTCAAGGCAGCAGGAATGGAGCTTTCAAAATGGGAAAGCAAGGCCTGTGCCATCAGGCCCCGTTTCCAGCGAACACGCAGCCTACCTCCTTGTGATTTCTACCAGGTAAATATACACTCTAGCTACACACGGGTCCCTTCCTTGATTAAAGTTGTTGGCACGGAGTTCTGCGTGTAGCCAACGGCCTCCCCCAAGGAGCGCTCGAGGTACGCTATCGGGGCTTAGCCTCTTGTAAAACCCTTCAGTGTAAGAGGAAGAACTGTGCTTTGGTACAAGCAGGAACGCAAGCCGCCTTTCTCCTGTAAGTATGGGGTCTTAAGGTATGACTCTGTAGAAGGAATGCGAAGCAGTTTTGGTTTCTCAGTGCCGCTCCGCCTAGGGCAATGAGGCAGATTTGCAAAACATGTAGGATGTAAGAGAACAGATTTCCTGGAGCTGTTGGAGTGCTGAGGAAACCTAGGTCTCCCAAGGAAGAGTGCAGCGTGTTGCCCTACCCTCAGCATACACAGAGTGACTGGGAAAGGTTTCCGGGCCTGGATGTTTCTTAGCAGCCCAGGGCAGCCTGCCGGTACTCGATGTTCTTGCAGGGAATAGGGTGCCCACAAGAGGTCCTGGTGACCTGAAAAGCTTACTAACGTTAAAAGAAAGCAGACCTAAAGGAAGGCCTCAAGGACTCTGCTCCAAGCTTCCGCTTCGGCAGGCTATTCAAGGCTTTACCTTGAGGAAAGGACGCACGTCAAGTTTCCTTTTAGCTCTAGAGCGTCTCAGGAGGAGCGCCCACCCAGGCTATGAAAGGACCCTGTTGATGTAGAGAACACTCGTTCCCTTCCCAGAGTCCTGCCTACAGTGACTAGAGACCCGTCCTAAAACTGTTATTTAGGGAGTTTCAAGGCAGCAGGAATGGAGCTTTCAAAATGGGAAAGCAAGGCCTGTGCCATCAGGCCCCGTTTCCAGCGAACACGCAGCCTACCTCCTTGTGATTTCTACCAGGTAAATATACACTCTAGCTACACACGGGTCCCTTCCTTGAATAAAGTTGTTTCGCACGGAGTTCTGCGTGTAGCCAACGGCCTCCCCCAAGGAGCGCTCGAGGTACGCTATCGGGGCTTAGCCTCTTGTAAAACCCTTCAGTGTAAGAGGAAGAACTGTGCTTTGGTACAAGCAGGAACGCAAGCCGCCTTTCTCCTGTAAGTATGGGGTCTTAAGGTATGACTCTGTAGAAGGAATGCGAAGCAGTTTTGGTTTCTCAGTGCCGCTCCGCCTAGGGCAATGAGGCAGATTTGCAAAACATGTAGGATGTAAGAGAACAGATTTCCTGGAGCTGTTGGAGTGCTGAGGAAACCTAGGTCTCCCAAGGAAGAGTGCAGCGTGTTGCCCTACCCTCAGCATACACAGAGTGACTGGCAAAGGTTTCCGGGCCTGGATGTTTCTTAGCAGCCCAGGGCAGCCTGCCGGTACTCGGTGTTCTTGCAGGGAATAGGGTGCCCACGCGAGGTCCTGGTGACCTAAAAGCTTACTAACGTTAAAAGAAAGCAGACCTAAAGGTAGGCCTCAGGGACTCTGCTCCAAGTTTCCGCTTCGGTAGGCTATTCAAGGCTTTACCTTGAGGAAAGGACTCACGTCAAGTTTCCTTTTAGCTCTAGAGCGTCTCAGGAGGAGCTCCCACCAAGGCTATGAAAGCACCCTGTTGATGTAGAGAACACTCGTTCCCTTCCCACAGCCCTGCCTACAGTGACTAGAGACCCGTCCTAAAACTATTTAGGGAGTTTCAAGGCAGCAGGAATGGAGCTTTCAAAATGGGAAAGCAAGGCCTCTGCCATTAGGCCCCGTTTCCTGCGAACACGCAGCCTACCTCCTTGTGATTTCTACCAGGTAAATATACACTCTAGCTACACACTGGTCCCTTCCTTGAATAAAGTTGTTTGGCACGGAGTTCTGCGTGTAGCCAACGGCCTCCCCCAAGGAGCGCTCGAGGTACGCTATCGGGGCTTAGCCTCTTGTAAAACCATTCAGTGTAAGGGGAAGAACTGTGCTTTGGTACCAGCAGGAACGCAAGCCGCCTTTCTCCTGTAAGTATGGGGTCTTAAGCTATGACTCTGTAGAAGGAATGTGAAGGAATTTGGTTGTTCAGTGCCGCTCCGCCTAGGGCAATGAGGCAGATTTGCAAAACATGTAGGATATAAGAGAACAGATTTCCTGGAGCTGTTGGAGTGCTGAGGAAACCTAGGTCTCCCAAGGAAGAGTGCAGCGTGTTGCCCTACCCTCAGCATACACAGAGTGACTGGCAAAGGTTTCCGGGCCTGGATGTTTCTTAGCAGCCCAGGGCAGCCTGCCGGTACTCGGTGTTCTTGCAGGGAATAGGGTGCCCACGCGAGGTCCTGGTGACCTGAAAAGCTTACTAACGTTAAAAGAAAGCAGACCTAAAGGAAGGCCTCAAGGACTCTGCTCCAAGCTTCCGCTTCGGTAGGCTCCGCCTAGGGCAATGAGGCAGATTTGCAAAACATGTAGGATGTAAGAGAACAGTTTTCCTGGAGCTGTTGGAGTGCTGAGGAAACCTAGGTCTCCCAAGGAAGAGTGCAGCGTGTTGCCCTACCCTCAGCATACACAGAGTGACTGGCAAAGGTTTCCGGGTCTGGATGTTTCTTAGCAGCCCAGGGCAGCCTGCCGGTACTCGGTGTTCTTGCAGGGAATAGGGTGCCCACGCGAGGTCCTGGTGACCTAAAAGCTTACTAACGTTAAAAGAAAGCAGACCTAAAGGTAGGCCTCAGGGACTCTGCTCCAAGTTTCCGCTTCGGTAGGCTATTCAAGGCTTTACCTTGAGGAAAGGACTCACGTCAAGTTTCCTTTTAGCTCTAGAGCGTCTCAGGAGGAGCTCCCACCAAGGCTATGAAAGCACCCTGTTGATGTAGAGAACACTCGTTCCCTTCCCACAGCCCTGCCTACAGTGACTAGAGACCCGTCCTAAAACTATTTAGGGAGTTTCAAGGCAGCAGAATGGAGCTTTCAAAATGGGAAAGCAAGGCCTCTGCCATTAGGCCCCGTTTCCTGCGAACACGCAGCCTACCTCCTTGTGATTTCTACCAGGTAAATATACACTCTAGCTACACACGGGTCCCTTCCTTGAATAAAGTTGTTTGGCACGGAGTTCTGCGTGTAGCCAACGGCCTCCCCCAAGGAGCGCTCGAGGTACGCTATCGGGGCTTAGCCTCTTGTAAAACCATTCAGTGTAAGGGGAAGAACTGTGCTTTGGTACCAGCAGGAACGCAAGCCGCCTTTCTCCTGTAAGTATGGGGTCTTAAGCTATGACTCTGTAGAAGGAATGTGAAGGAATTTGGTTGTTCAGTGCCGCTCCGCCTAGGGCAATGAGGCAGATTTGCAAAACATGTAGGATGTAAGAGAACAGATTTCCTGGAGCTGTTGGAGTGCTGAGGAAACCTAGGTCTCCCAAGGAATAGTGCAGCGTGTTGCCCTACCCTCAGCATACACAGAGTGACTGGCAAAGGTTTCCGGGACTGGATGTTTCTTAGCAGCCCAGGGCAGCCTGCCGGTACTCGGTGTTCTTGCAGGGAATAGGGTGCCCACGCGAGGTCCTGGTGACCTAAAAGCTTACTAACGTTAAAAGAAAGCAGACCTAAAGGTAGGCCTCAGGGACTCTGCTCCAAGTTTCCGCTTCGGTAGGCTATTCAAAGCGTTACCTTGAGGAAAGGACTCACGTCAAGTTTCCTTTTAGCTCTAGAGCGTCTCAGGAGGAGCTCCCACCCAGGCTATGAAAGCACCCTGTTGATGTAGAGAACACTCGTTCCCTTCCCACAGCCCTGCCTACAGTGACTAGAGACCCGTCCTAAAACTGTTATTTAGGGAGTTTCAAGGCAGCAGGAATGGAGCTTTCAAAATGGGAAAGCAAGGCCTGTGCCATCAGGCCCCGTTTCCAGCGAACACGCAGCCTACCTCCTTGTGATTTCTACCAGGTAAATATACACTCTAGCTACACACGGGTCCCTTCCTTGATTAAAGTTGTTGGCACGGAGTTCTGCGTGTAGCCAACGGCCTCCCCCAAGGAGCGCTCGAGGTACGCTATCGGGGCTTAGCCTCTTGTAAAACCCTTCAGTGTAAGAGGAAGAACTGTGCTTTGGTACAAGCAGGAACGCAAGCCGCCTTTCTCCTGTAAGTATGGGGTCTTAAGGTATGACTCTGTAGAAGGAATGCGAAGCAGTTTTGGTTTCTCAGTGCCGCTCCGCCTAGGGCAATGAGGCAGATTTGCAAAACATGTAGGATGTAAGAGAACAGATTTCCTGGAGCTGTTGGAGTGCTGAGGAAACCTAGGTCTCCCAAGGAAGAGTGCAGCGTGTTGCCCTACCCTCAGCATACACAGAGTGACTGGCAAAGGTTTCCGGGCCTGGATGTTTCTTAGCAGCCCAGGGCAGCCTGCCGGTACTCGGTGTTCTTGCAGGGAATAGGGTGCCCACGCGAGGTCCTGGTGACCTAAAAGCTTACTAACGTTAAAAGAAAGCAGACCTAAAGGTAGGCCTCAGGGACTCTGCTCCAAGTTTCCGCTTCGGTAGGCTATTCAAGGCTTTACCTTGAGGAAAGGACTCACGTCAAGTTTCCTTTTAGCTCTAGAGCGTCTCAGGAGGAGCTCCCACCAAGGCTATGAAAGCACCCTGTTGATGTAGAGAACACTCGTTCCCTTCCCACAGCCCTGCCTACAGTGACTAGAGACCCGTCCTAAAACTATTTAGGGAGTTTCAAGGCAGCAGGAATGGAGCTTTCAAAATGGGAAAGCAAGGCCTCTGCCATTAGGCCCCGTTTCCTGCGAACACGCAGCCTACCTCCTTGTGATTTCTACCAGGTAAATATACACCCTAGCTACACACGGGTCCCTTCCTTGAATAAAGTTGTTTGGCACGGAGTTCTGCGTGTAGCCAACGGCCTCCCCCAAGGAGCGCTCGAGGTACGCTATCGGGGCTTAGCCTCTTGTAAAACCATTCAGTGTAAGGGGAAGAACTGTGCTTTGGTACCAGCAGGAACGCAAGCCGCCTTTCTCCTGTAAGTATGGGGTCTTAAGCTATGACTCTGTAGAAGGAATGTGAAGGAATTTGGTTGTTCAGTGCCGCTCCGCCTAGGGCAATGAGGCAGATTTGCAAAACATGTAGGATGTAAGAGAACAGATTTCCTGGAGCTGTTGGAGTGCTGAGGAAACCTAGGTCTCCCAAGGAAGAGTGCAGCGTGTTGCCCTACCCTCAGCATACACAGAGTGACTGGCAAAGGTTTCCGGGCCTGGATGTTTCTTAGCAGCCCAGGGCAGCCTGCCGGTACTCGGTGTTCTTGCAGGGAATAGGGTGCCCACGCGAGGTCCTGGTGACCTAAAAGCTTACTAACGTTAAAAGAAAGCAGACCTAAAGGTAGGCCTCAGGGACTCTGCTCCAAGTTTCCGCTTCGGTAGGCTATTCAAGGCTTTACCTTGAGGAAAGGACTCACGTCAAGTTTCCTTTTAGCTCTAGAGCGTCTCAGGAGGAGCTCCCACCCAGGCTATGAAAGCACCCTGTTGATGTAGAGAACACTCGTTCCCTTCCCACAGCCCTGCCTACAGTGACTAGAGACCCGTCCTAAAACTGTTATTTAGGGAGTTTCAAGGCAACAGGAATGGAGCTTTCAAATGGGAAAGCAAGGCCTGTGCCATTAGGCCCCGTTTCCTGCGAACACGCAGCCTACCTCCTTGTGATTTCTACCAGGTAAATATACACTCTAGCTACACACGGGTCCCTTCCTTGAATAAAGTTGTTTCGCACGGAGTTCTGCGTGTAGCCAACGGCCTCCCCCAAAGAGCGCTCGAGGTACGCTATCGGGGCTTAGCCTCTTGTAAAACCCTTCAGTGTAAGAGGAAGAACTGTGCTTTGGTACAAGCAGGAACGCAAGCCGCCATTCTCCTGTAAGTATGGGGTCTTAAGGTATGACTCTGTAGAAGGAATGGGAAGCAGCTTTGTTTTCTCAGTGCCGCTCCGCCTAGGGCAATGAGGCAGATTTGCAAAACATGTAGGATATAAGAGAACAGATTTCCTGGAGCTGTTGGAGTGCTGAGGAAACCTAGGTCTCCCAAGGAAGAGTGCAGCGTGTTGCCCTACCCTCAGCATACACAGAGTGACTGGCAAAGGTTTCCGGGCCTGGATGTTTCTTAGCAGCCCAGGGCAGCCTGCCGGTACTCGGTGTTCTTGCAGGGAATAGGGTGCCCACGCGAGGTCCTGGTGACCTGAAAAGCTTACTAACGTTAAAAGAAAGCAGACCTAAAGGAAGGCCTCAAGGACTCTGCTCCAAGCTTCCGCTTCGGCAGGCTCCGCCTAGGGCAATGAGGCAGATTTGCAAAACATGTAGGATGTAAGAGAACAGTTTTCCTGGAGCTGTTGGAGTGCTGAGGAAACCTAGGTCTCCCAAGGAAGAGTGCAGCGTGTTGCCCTACCCTCAGCATACACAGAGTGACTGGGAAAGGTTTCCGGGCCTGGATGTTTCTTAGCAGCCCAGGGCAGCCTGCCGGTACTCGGTGTTCTTGCAGGGAATAGGGTGCCCACGCGAGGTCCTGGTGACCTGAAAAGCTTACTAACGTTAAAAGAAAGCAGACCTAAAGGAAGGCCTCAAGGACTCTGCTCCAAGCTTCCGCTTCGGCAGGCTATTCAAGGCTTTACCTTGAGGAAAGGACGCACGTCAAGTTTCCTTTTAGCTCTAGAGCGTCTCAGGAGGAGCGCCCAACCAGGCTATGAAAGGACCCTGTTGATGTAGAGAACACTCGTTCCCTTCCCACAGCCCTGCCTACAGTGACTAGAGACCCGTCCTAAAGCTGTTATTTAGGGAGTTTCAAGGCAACAGGAATGGAGCTTTCAAATGGGAAAGCAAGGCCTGTGCCATTAGGCCCCGTTTCCTGCGAACACGCAGCCTACCTCCTTGTGATTTCTACCAGGTAAATATACACTCTAGCTACACACGGGTCCCTTCCTTGAATAAAGTTGTTTCGCACGGAGTTCTGCGTGTAGCCAACGGCCTCCCCCAAGGAGCGCTCGAGGTACGCTATCGGGGCTTAGCCTCTTGTAAAACCCTTCAGTGTAAGAGGAAGAACTGTGCTTTGGTACAAGCAGGAACGCAAGCCGCCATTCTCCTGTAAGTATGGGGTCTTAAGGTATGACTCTGTAGAAGGAATGGGAAGCAGCTTTGGTTTCTCAGTGCCGCTCAGCCTAGGGCAATGAGGCAGATTTGCAAAACATGTAGGATGTAAGAGAACAGATTTCCTGGAGCTGTTGGAGTGCTGAGGAAACCTAGGTCTCCCAAGGAAGAGTGCAGCGTGTTGCCCTACCCTCAGCATACACAGAGTGACTGGCAAAGGTTTCCGGGCCTGGATGTTTCTTAGCAGCCCAGGGCAGCCTGCCGGTACTCGGTGTTCTTGCAGGGAATAGGGTGCCCACGCGAGGTCCTGGTGACCTGAAAAGCTTACTAAC
Organism: Balaenoptera acutorostrata; assembly: GCF_949987535.1. Lineage (NCBI taxonomy): Eukaryota > Metazoa > Chordata > Mammalia > Artiodactyla > Balaenopteridae > Balaenoptera > Balaenoptera acutorostrata. The sequence continues at coordinate 297,877 of NW_026646529.1, read as the reverse complement.
GTTAAAAGAAAGCAGACCTAAAGGAAGGCCTCAAGGACTCTGCTCCAAGCTTCCGCTGCGGCAGGCTCCGCCTAGGGCAATGAGGCAGACTTGCAAAACATGTAGGATGTAAGAGAACAGTTTTCCTGGAGCTGTTGGAGTGCTGAGGAAACCTAGGTCTCCCAAGGAAGAGTGCAGCGTGTTGCCCTACCCTCAGCATACACAGAGTGACTGGCAAAGGTTTCCGGGCCTGGATGTTTCATAGCAGCCCAGGGCAGCCTGCCGGTACTCGATGTTCTTGCAGGGAATAGGGTGCCCACAAGAGGTCCTGGTGACCTGAAAAGCTTACTAACGTTAAAAGAAAGCAGACCTAAAGGAAGGCCTCAAGGACTCTGCTCCAAGCTTCCGCTTCGGCAGGCTATTCAAGGCTTTACCTTGAGGAAAGGACGCACGTCAAGTTTCCTTTTAGCTCTAGAGCGTCTCAGGAGGAGCGCCCACCCAGGCTATGAAAGCACCCTGTTGATGTAGAGAACACTCGTTCCCTTCCCACAGCCCTGCCTACAGTGACTAGAGACCCGTCCTAAAACTGTTATTTAGGGAGTTTCAAGGCAGCAGGAATGGAGCTTTCAAAATGGGAAAGCAAGGCCTGTGCCATCAGGCCCCGTTTCCAGCGAACACGCAGCCTACCTCCTTGTGATTTCTACCAGGTAAATATACACTCTAGCTACACACGGGTCCCTTCCTTGAATAAAGTTGTTTCGCACGGAGTTCTGCGTGTAGCCAACGGCCTCCCCCAAAGAGCGCTCGAGGTACGCTATCGGGGCTTAGCCTCTTGTAAAACCCTTCAGTGTAAGAGGAAGAACTGTGCTTTGGTACAAGCAGGAACGCAAGCCGCCTTTCTCCTGTAAGTATGGGGTCTTAAGGTATGACTCTGTAGAAGGAATGGGAAGCAGCTTTGGTTTCTCAGTGCCGCTCAGCCTAGGGCAATGAGGCAGATTTGCAAAACATGTAGGATGTAAGAGAACAGATTTCCTGGAGCTGTTGGAGTGCTGAGGAAACCTAGGTCTCCCAAGGAAGAGTGCAGCGTGTTGCCCTACCCTCAGCATACACAGAGTGACTGGGAAAGGTTTCCGGGACTGGATGTTTCTTAGCAGCCCAGGGCAGCCTGCCGGTACTCGGTGTTCTTGCAGGGAATAGGGTGCCCACGCGAGGTCCTGGTGACCTAAAAGCTTACTAACGTTAAAAGAAAGCAGACCTAAAGGTAGGCCTCAGGGACTCTGCTCCAAGTTTCCGCTTCGGTAGGCTATTCAAAGCGTTACCTTGAGGAAAGGACTCACGTCAAGTTTCCTTTTAGCTCTAGAGCGTCTCAGGAGGAGCTCCCACCCAGGCTATGAAAGCACCCTGTTGATGTAGAGAACACTCGTTCCCTTCCCACAGCCCTGCCTACAGTGACTAGAGACCCGTCCTAAAACTGTTATTTAGGGAGTTTCAAGGCAGCAGGAATGGAGCTTTCAAAATGGGAAAGCAAGGCCTGTGCCATCAGGCCCCGTTTCCAGCGAACACGCAGCCTACCTCCTTGTGATTTCTACCAGGTAAATATACACTCTAGCTACACACGGGTCCCTTCCTTGATTAAAGTTGTTGGCACGGAGTTCTGCGTGTAGCCAACGGCCTCCCCCAAGGAGCGCTCGAGGTACGCTATCGGGGCTTAGCCTCTTGTAAAACCCTTCAGTGTAAGAGGAAGAACTGTGCTTTGGTACAAGCAGGAACGCAAGCCGCCTTTCTCCTGTAAGTATGGGGTCTTAAGGTATGACTCTGTCGAAGGAATGGGAAGCAGCTTTCGTTTCTCAGTGCCGCTCCGCCTAGGGCAATGAGGCAGATTTGCAAAACATGTAGGATGTAAGAGAACAGATTTCCTGGAGCTGTTGGAGTGCTGAGGAAACCTAGGTCTCCCAAGGAACAGTGCAGCGTGTTGCCCTACCCTCAGCATACACAGAGAGACTGGGAAAGGTTTCCGGGCCTGGATGTTTCTTAGCAGCCCAGGGCAGCCTGCCGGTACTCGATGTTCTTGCAGGGAATAGGGTGCCCACAAGAGGTCCTGGTGACCTGAAAAGCTTACTAACGTTAAAAGAAAGCAGACCTAAAGGAAGGCCTCAAGGACTCTGCTCCAAGCTTCCGCTGCGGCAGGCTCCGCCTAGGGCAATGAGGCAGACTTGCAAAACATGTAGGATGTAAGAGAACAGTTTTCCTGGAGCTGTTGGAGTGCTGAGGAAACCTAGGTCTCCCAAGGAAGAGTGCAGCGTGTTGCCCTACCCTCAGCATACACAGAGTGACTGGCAAAGGTTTCCGGGCCTGGATGTTTCATAGCAGCCCAGGGCAGCCTGCCGGTACTCGATGTTCTTGCAGGGAATAGGGTGCCCACAAGAGGTCCTGGTGACCTGAAAAGCTTACTAACGTTAAAAGAAAGCAGACCTAAAGGAAGGCCTCAAGGACTCTGCTCCAAGCTTCCGCTTCGGCAGGCTATTCAAGGCTTTACCTTGAGGAAAGGACGCACGTCAAGTTTCCTTTTAGCTCTAGAGCGTCTCAGGAGGAGCGCCCACCCAGGCTATGAAAGGACCCTGTTGATGTAGAGAACACTCGTTCCCTTCCCAGAGTCCTGCCTACAGTGACTAGAGACCCGTCCTAAAACTGTTATTTAGGGAGTTTCAAGGCAGCAGGAATGGAGCTTTCAAAATGGGAAAGCAAGGCCTGTGCCATCAGGCCCCGTTTCCAGCGAACACGCAGCCTACCTCCTTGTGATTTCTACCAGGTAAATATACACTCTAGCTACACACGGGTCCCTTCCTTGAATAAAGTTGTTTCGCACGGAGTTCTGCGTGTAGCCAACGGCCTCCCCCAAGGAGCGCTCGAGGTACGCTATCGGGGCTTAGCCTCTTGTAAAACCCTTCAGTGTAAGAGGAAGAACTGTGCTTTGGTACAAGCAGGAACGCAAGCCGCCTTTCTCCTGTAAGTATGGGGTCTTAAGGTATGACTCTGTAGAAGGAATGCGAAGCAGTTTTGGTTTCTCAGTGCCGCTCCGCCTAGGGCAATGAGGCAGATTTGCAAAACATGTAGGATGTAAGAGAACAGATTTCCTGGAGCTGTTGGAGTGCTGAGGAAACCTAGGTCTCCCAAGGAAGAGTGCAGCGTGTTGCCCTACCCTCAGCATACACAGAGTGACTGGCAAAGGTTTCCGGGCCTGGATGTTTCTTAGCAGCCCAGGGCAGCCTGCCGGTACTCGGTGTTCTTGCAGGGAATAGGGTGCCCACGCGAGGTCCTGGTGACCTGAAAGGTTACTAACGTTAAAAGAAAGCAGACCTAAAGGTAGGCCTCAGGGACTCTGCTCCAAGTTTCCGCTTCGGTAGGCTATTCAAGGCTTTACCTTGAGGAAAGGACTCACGTCAAGTTTCCTTTAAGCTCTAGAGCGTCTCAGGAGGAGCTCCCACCAAGGCTATGAAAGCACCCTGTTGATGTAGAGAACACTCGTTCCCTTCCCACAGCCCTGCCTACAGTGACTAGAGACCCGTCCTAAAACTATTTAGGGAGTTTCAAGGCAGCAGAATGGAGCTTTCAAAATGGGAAAGCAAGGCCTCTGCCATTAGGCCCCGTTTCCTGCGAACACGCAGCCTACCTCCTTGTGATTTCTACCAGGTAAATATACACTCTAGCTACACACGGGTCCCTTCCTTGAATAAAGTTGTTTGGCACGGAGTTCTGCGTGTAGCCAACGGCCTCCCCCAAGGAGCGCTCGAGGTACGCTATCGGGGCTTAGCCTCTTGTAAAACCATTCAGTGTAAGGGGAAGAACTGTGCTTTGGTACCAGCAGGAACGCAAGCCGCCTTTCTCCTGTAAGTATGGGGTCTTAAGCTATGACTCTGTAGAAGGAATGTGAAGGAATTTGGTTGTTCAGTGCCGCTCCGCCTAGGGCAATGAGGCAGATTTGCAAAACATGTAGGATGTAAGAGAACAGATTTCCTGGAGCTGTTGGAGTGCTGAGGAAACCTAGGTCTCCCAAGGAATAGTGCAGCGTGTTGCCCTACCCTCAGCATACACAGAGTGACTGGCAAAGGTTTCCGGGCCTGGATGTTTCTTAGCAGCCCAGGGCAGCCTGCCGGTACTCGGTGTTCTTGCAGGGAATAGGGTGCCCACGCGAGGTCCTGGTGACCTAAAAGCTTACTAACGTTAAAAGAAAGCAGACCTAAAGGTAGGCCTCAGGGACTCTGCTCCAAGTTTCCGCTTCGGTAGGCTATTCAAGGCTTTACCTTGAGGAAAGGACTCACGTCAAGTTTCCTTTTAGCTCTAGAGCGTCTCAGGAGGAGCTCCCACCCAGGCTATGAAAGCACCCTGTTGATGTAGAGAACACTCGTTCCCTTCCCACAGCCCTGCCTACAGTGACTAGAGACCCGTCCTAAAACTGTTATTTAGGGAGTTTCAAGGCAACAGGAATGGAGCTTTCAAATGGGAAAGCAAGGCCTGTGCCATTAGGCCCCGTTTCCTGCGAACACGCAGCCTACCTCCTTGTGATTTCTACCAGGTAAATATACACTCTAGCTACACACGGGTCCCTTCCTTGAATAAAGTTGTTTCGCACGGAATTCTGCGTGTAGCCAACGGCCTCCCCCAAAGAGCGCTCGAGGTACGCTATCGGGGCTTAGCCTCTTGTAAAACCCTTCAGTGTAAGAGGAAGAACTGTGCTTTGGTACAAGCAGGAACGCAAGCCGCCTTTCTCCTGTAAGTATGGGGTCTTAAGGTATTACTCTGTAGAAGGAATGGGAAGCAGCTTTGGTTTCTCAGTGCCGCTCAGCCTAGGGCAATGAGGCAGATTTGCAAAACATGTAGGATGTAAGAGAACAGATTTCCTGGAGCTGTTGGAGTGCTGAGGAAACCTAGGTCTCCCAAGGAAGAGTGCAGCGTGTTGCCCTACCCTCAGCATACACAGAGTGACTGGGAAAGGTTTCCGGGACTGGATGTTTCTTAGCAGCCCAGGGCAGCCTGCCGGTACTCGGTGTTCTTGCAGGGAATAGGGTGCCCACGCGAGGTCCTGGTGACCTAAAAGCTTACTAACGTTAAAAGAAAGCAGACCTAAAGGTAGGCCTCAGGGACTCTGCTCCAAGTTTCCGCTTCGGTAGGCTATTCAAAGCGTTACCTTGAGGAAAGGACTCACGTCAAGTTTCCTTTTAGCTCTAGAGCGTCTCAGGAGGAGCTCCCACCCAGGCTATGAAAGCACCCTGTTGATGTAGAGAACACTCGTTCCCTTCCCACAGCCCTGCCTACAGTGACTAGAGACCCGTCCTAAAACTGTTATTTAGGGAGTTTCAAGGCAGCAGGAATGGAGCTTTCAAAATGGGAAAGCAAGGCCTGTGCCATCAGGCCCCGTTTCCAGCGAACACGCAGCCTACCTCCTTGTGATTTCTACCAGGTAAATATACACTCTAGCTACACACGGGTCCCTTCCTTGATTAAAGTTGTTGGCACGGAGTTCTGCGTGTAGCCAACGGCCTCCCCCAAGGAGCGCTCGAGGTACGCTATCGGGGCTTAGCCTCTTGTAAAACCCTTCAGTGTAAGAGGAAGAACTGTGCTTTGGTACAAGCAGGAACGCAAGCCGCCTTTCTCCTGTAAGTATGGGGTCTTAAGGTATGACTCTGTAGAAGGAATGCGAAGCAGTTTTGGTTTCTCAGTGCCGCTCCGCCTAGGGCAATGAGGCAGATTTGCAAAACATGTAGGATGTAAGAGAACAGATTTCCTGGAGCTGTTGGAGTGCTGAGGAAACCTAGGTCTCCCAAGGAAGAGTGCAGCGTGTTGCCCTACCCTCAGCATACACAGAGTGACTGGGAAAGGTTTCCGGGCCTGGATGTTTCTTAGCAGCCCAGGGCAGCCTGCCGGTACTCGATGTTCTTGCAGGGAATAGGGTGCCCACAAGAGGTCCTGGTGACCTGAAAAGCTTACTAACGTTAAAAGAAAGCAGACCTAAAGGAAGGCCTCAAGGACTCTGCTCCAAGCTTCCGCTTCGGCAGGCTATTCAAGGCTTTACCTTGAGGAAAGGACGCACGTCAAGTTTCCTTTTAGCTCTAGAGCGTCTCAGGAGGAGCGCCCACCCAGGCTATGAAAGGACCCTGTTGATGTAGAGAACACTCGTTCCCTTCCCAGAGTCCTGCCTACAGTGACTAGAGACCCGTCCTAAAACTGTTATTTAGGGAGTTTCAAGGCAGCAGGAATGGAGCTTTCAAAATGGGAAAGCAAGGCCTGTGCCATCAGGCCCCGTTTCCAGCGAACACGCAGCCTACCTCCTTGTGATTTCTACCAGGTAAATATACACTCTAGCTACACACGGGTCCCTTCCTTGAATAAAGTTGTTTCGCACGGAGTTCTGCGTGTAGCCAACGGCCTCCCCCAAGGAGCGCTCGAGGTACGCTATCGGGGCTTAGCCTCTTGTAAAACCCTTCAGTGTAAGAGGAAGAACTGTGCTTTGGTACAAGCAGGAACGCAAGCCGCCTTTCTCCTGTAAGTATGGGGTCTTAAGGTATGACTCTGTAGAAGGAATGCGAAGCAGTTTTGGTTTCTCAGTGCCGCTCCGCCTAGGGCAATGAGGCAGATTTGCAAAACATGTAGGATGTAAGAGAACAGATTTCCTGGAGCTGTTGGAGTGCTGAGGAAACCTAGGTCTCCCAAGGAAGAGTGCAGCGTGTTGCCCTACCCTCAGCATACACAGAGTGACTGGCAAAGGTTTCCGGGCCTGGATGTTTCTTAGCAGCCCAGGGCAGCCTGCCGGTACTCGGTGTTCTTGCAGGGAATAGGGTGCCCACGCGAGGTCCTGGTGACCTAAAAGCTTACTAACGTTAAAAGAAAGCAGACCTAAAGGTAGGCCTCAGGGACTCTGCTCCAAGTTTCCGCTTCGGTAGGCTATTCAAGGCTTTACCTTGAGGAAAGGACTCACGTCAAGTTTCCTTTTAGCTCTAGAGCGTCTCAGGAGGAGCTCCCACCAAGGCTATGAAAGCACCCTGTTGATGTAGAGAACACTCGTTCCCTTCCCACAGCCCTGCCTACAGTGACTAGAGACCCGTCCTAAAACTATTTAGGGAGTTTCAAGGCAGCAGGAATGGAGCTTTCAAAATGGGAAAGCAAGGCCTCTGCCATTAGGCCCCGTTTCCTGCGAACACGCAGCCTACCTCCTTGTGATTTCTACCAGGTAAATATACACTCTAGCTACACACTGGTCCCTTCCTTGAATAAAGTTGTTTGGCACGGAGTTCTGCGTGTAGCCAACGGCCTCCCCCAAGGAGCGCTCGAGGTACGCTATCGGGGCTTAGCCTCTTGTAAAACCATTCAGTGTAAGGGGAAGAACTGTGCTTTGGTACCAGCAGGAACGCAAGCCGCCTTTCTCCTGTAAGTATGGGGTCTTAAGCTATGACTCTGTAGAAGGAATGTGAAGGAATTTGGTTGTTCAGTGCCGCTCCGCCTAGGGCAATGAGGCAGATTTGCAAAACATGTAGGATATAAGAGAACAGATTTCCTGGAGCTGTTGGAGTGCTGAGGAAACCTAGGTCTCCCAAGGAAGAGTGCAGCGTGTTGCCCTACCCTCAGCATACACAGAGTGACTGGCAAAGGTTTCCGGGCCTGGATGTTTCTTAGCAGCCCAGGGCAGCCTGCCGGTACTCGGTGTTCTTGCAGGGAATAGGGTGCCCACGCGAGGTCCTGGTGACCTGAAAAGCTTACTAACGTTAAAAGAAAGCAGACCTAAAGGAAGGCCTCAAGGACTCTGCTCCAAGCTTCCGCTTCGGTAGGCTCCGCCTAGGGCAATGAGGCAGATTTGCAAAACATGTAGGATGTAAGAGAACAGTTTTCCTGGAGCTGTTGGAGTGCTGAGGAAACCTAGGTCTCCCAAGGAAGAGTGCAGCGTGTTGCCCTACCCTCAGCATACACAGAGTGACTGGCAAAGGTTTCCGGGTCTGGATGTTTCTTAGCAGCCCAGGGCAGCCTGCCGGTACTCGGTGTTCTTGCAGGGAATAGGGTGCCCACGCGAGGTCCTGGTGACCTAAAAGCTTACTAACGTTAAAAGAAAGCAGACCTAAAGGTAGGCCTCAGGGACTCTGCTCCAAGTTTCCGCTTCGGTAGGCTATTCAAGGCTTTACCTTGAGGAAAGGACTCACGTCAAGTTTCCTTTTAGCTCTAGAGCGTCTCAGGAGGAGCTCCCACCAAGGCTATGAAAGCACCCTGTTGATGTAGAGAACACTCGTTCCCTTCCCACAGCCCTGCCTACAGTGACTAGAGACCCGTCCTAAAACTATTTAGGGAGTTTCAAGGCAGCAGAATGGAGCTTTCAAAATGGGAAAGCAAGGCCTCTGCCATTAGGCCCCGTTTCCTGCGAACACGCAGCCTACCTCCTTGTGATTTCTACCAGGTAAATATACACTCTAGCTACACACGGGTCCCTTCCTTGAATAAAGTTGTTTGGCACGGAGTTCTGCGTGTAGCCAACGGCCTCCCCCAAGGAGCGCTCGAGGTACGCTATCGGGGCTTAGCCTCTTGTAAAACCCTTCAGTGTAAGAGGAAGAACTGTGCTTTGGTACAAGCAGGAACGCAAGCCGCCATTCTCCTGTAAGTATGGGGTCTTAAGGTATGACTCTGTAGAAGGAATGGGAAGCAGCTTTGGTTTCTCAGTGCCGCTCAGCCTAGGGCAATGAGGCAGATTTGCAAAACATGTAGGATGTAAGAGAACAGATTTCCTGGAGCTGTTGGAGTGCTGAGGAAACCTAGGTCTCCCAAGGAAGAGTGCAGCGTGTTGCCCTACCCTCAGCATACACAGAGTGACTGGCAAAGGTTTCCGGGCCTGGATGTTTCTTAGCAGCCCAGGGCAGCCTGCCGGTACTCGGTGTTCTTGCAGGGAATAGGGTGCCCACGCGAGGTCCTGGTGACCTGAAAAGCTTACTAACGTTAAAAGAAAGCAGACCTAAAGGAAGGCCTCAAGGACTCTGCTCCAAGCTTCCGCTGCGGCAGGCTCCGCCTAGGGCAATGAGGCAGACTTGCAAAACATGTAGGATGTAAGAGAACAGTTTTCCTGGAGCTGTTGGAGTGCTGAGGAAACCTAGGTCTCCCAAGGAAGAGTGCAGCGTGTTGCCCTACCCTCAGCATACACAGAGTGACTGGCAAAGGTTTCCGGGCCTGGATGTTTCATAGCAGCCCAGGGCAGCCTGCCGGTACTCGATGTTCTTGCAGGGAATAGGGTGCCCACAAGAGGTCCTGGTGACCTGAAAAGCTTACTAACGTTAAAAGAAAGCAGACCTAAAGGAAGGCCTCAAGGACTCTGCTCCAAGCTTCCGCTTCGGCAGGCTATTCAAGGCTTTACCTTGAGGAAAGGACGCACGTCAAGTTTCCTTTTAGCTCTAGAGCGTCTCAGGAGGAGCGCCCACCCAGGCTATGAAAGGACCCTGTTGATGTAGAGAACACTCGTTCCCTTCCCAGAGTCCTGCCTACAGTGACTAGAGACCCGTCCTAAAACTGTTATTTAGGGAGTTTCAAGGCAGCAGGAATGGAGCTTTCAAAATGGGAAAGCAAGGCCTGTGCCATCAGGCCCCGTTTCCAGCGAACACGCAGCCTACCTCCTTGTGATTTCTACCAGGTAAATATACACTCTAGCTACACACGGGTCCCTTCCTTGAATAAAGTTGTTTCGCACGGAGTTCTGCGTGTAGCCAACGGCCTCCCCCAAGGAGCGCTCGAGGTACGCTATCGGGGCTTAGCCTCTTGTAAAACCCTTCAGTGTAAGAGGAAGAACTGTGCTTTGGTACAAGCAGGAACGCAAGCCGCCTTTCTCCTGTAAGTATGGGGTCTTAAGGTATGACTCTGTAGAAGGAATGCGAAGCAGTTTTGGTTTCTCAGTGCCGCTCCGCCTAGGGCAATGAGGCAGATTTGCAAAACATGTAGGATGTAAGAGAACAGATTTCCTGGAGCTGTTGGAGTGCTGAGGAAACCTAGGTCTCCCAAGGAAGAGTGCAGCGTGTTGCCCTACCCTCAGCATACACAGAGTGACTGGCAAAGGTTTCCGGGCCTGGATGTTTCTTAGCAGCCCAGGGCAGCCTGCCGGTACTCGGTGTTCTTGCAGGCAATAGGGTGCCCACGCGAGGTCCTGGTGACCTGAAAGGTTACTAACGTTAAAAGAAAGCAGACCTAAAGGTAGGCCTCAGGGACTCTGCTCCAAGTTTCCGCTTCGGTAGGCTATTCAAGGCTTTACCTTGAGGAAAGGACTCACGTCAAGTTTCCTTTTAGCTCTAGAGCGTCTCAGGAGGAGCTCCCACCAAGGCTATGAAAGCACCCTGTTGATGTAGAGAACACTCGTTCCCTTCCCACAGCCCTGCCTACAGTGACTAGAGACCCGTCCTAAAACTATTTAGGGAGTTTCAAGGCAGCAGAATGGAGCTTTCAAAATGGGAAAGCAAGGCCTCTGCCATTAGGCCCCGTTTCCTGCGAACACGCAGCCTACCTCCTTGTGATTTCTACCAGGTAAATATACACTCTAGCTACACACGGGTCCCTTCCTTGAATAAAGTTGTTTGGCACGGAGTTCTGCGTGTAGCCAACGGCCTCCCCCAAGGAGCGCTCGAGGTACGCTATCGGGGCTTAGCCTCTTGTAAAACCATTCAGTGTAAGGGGAAGAACTGTGCTTTGGTACCAGCAGGAACGCAAGCCGCCTTTCTCCTGTAAGTATGGGGTCTTAAGCTATGACTCTGTAGAAGGAATGTGAAGGAATTTGGTTGTTCAGTGCCGCTCCGCCTAGGGCAATGAGGCAGATTTGCAAAACATGTAGGATGTAAGAGAACAGATTTCCTGGAGCTGTTGGAGTGCTGAGGAAACCTAGGTCTCCCAAGGAATAGTGCAGCGTGTTGCCCTACCCTCAGCATACACAGAGTGACTGGCAAAGGTTTCCGGGCCTGGATGTTTCTTAGCAGCCCAGGGCAGCCTGCCGGTACTCGGTGTTCTTGCAGGGAATAGGGTGCCCACGCGAGGTCCTGGTGACCTAAAAGCTTACTAACGTTAAAAGAAAGCAGACCTAAAGGTAGGCCTCAGGGACTCTGCTCCAAGTTTCCGCTTCGGTAGGCTATTCAAGGCTTTACCTTGAGGAAAGGACTCACGTCAAGTTTCCTTTTAGCTCTAGAGCGTCTCAGGAGGAGCTCCCACCCAGGCTATGAAAGCACCCTGTTGATGTAGAGAACACTCGTTCCCTTCCCACAGCCCTGCCTACAGTGACTAGAGACCCGTCCTAAAACTGTTATTTAGGGAGTTTCAAGGCAACAGGAATGGAGCTTTCAAATGGGAAAGCAAGGCCTGTGCCATTAGGCCCCGTTTCCTGCGAACACGCAGCCTACCTCCTTGTGATTTCTACCAGGTAAATATACACTCTAGCTACACACGGGTCCCTTCCTTGAATAAAGTTGTTTCGCACGGAGTTCTGCGTGTAGCCAACGGCCTCCCCCAAAGAGCGCTCGAGGTACGCTATCGGGGCTTAGCCTCTTGTAAAACCCTTCAGTGTAAGAGGAAGAACTGTGCTTTGGTACAAGCAGGAACGCAAGCCGCCTTTCTCCTGTAAGTATGGGGTCTTAAGGTATGACTCTGTAGAAGGAATGGGAAGCAGCTTTGGTTTCTCAGTGCCGCTCAGCCTAGGGCAATGAGGCAGATTTGCAAAACATGTAGGATGTAAGAGAACAGATTTCCTGGAGCTGTTGGAGTGCTGAGGAAACCTAGGTCTCCCAAGGAAGAGTGCAGCGTGTTGCCCTACCCTCAGCATACACAGAGTGACTGGGAAAGGTTTCCGGGACTGGATGTTTCTTAGCAGCCCAGGGCAGCCTGCCGGTACTCGGTGTTCTTGCAGGGAATAGGGTGCCCACGCGAGGTCCTGGTGACCTAAAAGCTTACTAACGTTAAAAGAAAGCAGACCTAAAGGTAGGCCTCAGGGACTCTGCTCCAAGTTTCCGCTTCGGTAGGCTATTCAAAGCGTTACCTTGAGGAAAGGACTCACGTCAAGTTTCCTTTTAGCTCTAGAGCGTCTCAGGAGGAGCTCCCACCCAGGCTATGAAAGCACCCTGTTGATGTAGAGAACACTCGTTCCCTTCCCACAGCCCTGCCTACAGTGACTAGAGACCCGTCCTAAAACTGTTATTTAGGGAGTTTCAAGGCAGCAGGAATGGAGCTTTCAAAATGGGAAAGCAAGGCCTGTGCCATCAGGCCCCGTTTCCAGCGAACACGCAGCCTACCTCCTTGTGATTTCTACCAGGTAAATATACACTCTAGCTACACACGGGTCCCTTCCTTGATTAAAGTTGTTGGCACGGAGTTCTGCGTGTAGCCAACGGCCTCCCCCAAGGAGCGCTCGAGGTACGCTATCGGGGCTTAGCCTCTTGTAAAACCCTTCAGTGTAAGAGGAAGAACTGTGCTTTGGTACAAGCAGGAACGCAAGCCGCCTTTCTCCTGTAAGTATGGGGTCTTAAGGTATGACTCTGTAGAAGGAATGCGAAGCAGTTTTGGTTTCTCAGTGCCGCTCCGCCTAGGGCAATGAGGCAGATTTGCAAAACATGTAGGATGTAAGAGAACAGATTTCCTGGAGCTGTTGGAGTGCTGAGGAAACCTAGGTCTCCCAAGGAAGAGTGCAGCGTGTTGCCCTACCCTCAGCATACACAGAGTGACTGGGAAAGGTTTCCGGGCCTGGATGTTTCTTAGCAGCCCAGGGCAGCCTGCCGGTACTCGATGTTCTTGCAGGGAATAGGGTGCCCACAAGAGGTCCTGGTGACCTGAAAAGCTTACTAACGTTAAAAGAAAGCAGACCTAAAGGAAGGCCTCAAGGACTCTGCTCCAAGCTTCCGCTTCGGCAGGCTATTCAAGGCTTTACCTTGAGGAAAGGACGCACGTCAAGTTTCCTTTTAGCTCTAGAGCGTCTCAGGAGGAGCGCCCACCCAGGCTATGAAAGGACCCTGTTGATGTAGAGAACACTCGTTCCCTTCCCAGAGTCCTGCCTACAGTGACTAGAGACCCGTCCTAAAACTGTTATTTAGGGAGTTTCAAGGCAGCAGGAATGGAGCTTTCAAAATGGGAAAGCAAGGCCTGTGCCATCAGGCCCCGTTTCCAGCGAACACGCAGCCTACCTCCTTGTGATTTCTACCAGGTAAATATACACTCTAGCTACACACGGGTCCCTTCCTTGAATAAAGTTGTTTCGCACGGAGTTCTGCGTGTAGCCAACGGCCTCCCCCAAGGAGCGCTCGAGGTACGCTATCGGGGCTTAGCCTCTTGTAAAACCCTTCAGTGTAAGAGGAAGAACTGTGCTTTGGTACAAGCAGGAACGCAAGCCGCCTTTCTCCTGTAAGTATGGGGTCTTAAGGTATGACTCTGTAGAAGGAATGCGAAGCAGTTTTGGTTTCTCAGTGCCGCTCCGCCTAGGGCAATGAGGCAGATTTGCAAAACATGTAGGATGTAAGAGAACAGATTTCCTGGAGCTGTTGGAGTGCTGAGGAAACCTAGGTCTCCCAAGGAAGAGTGCAGCGTGTTGCCCTACCCTCAGCATACACAGAGTGACTGGCAAAGGTTTCCGGGCCTGGATGTTTCTTAGCAGCCCAGGGCAGCCTGCCGGTACTCGGTGTTCTTGCAGGGAATAGGGTGCCCACGCGAGGTCCTGGTGACCTAAAAGCTTACTAACGTTAAAAGAAAGCAGACCTAAAGGTAGGCCTCAGGGACTCTGCTCCAAGTTTCCGCTTCGGTAGGCTATTCAAGGCTTTACCTTGAGGAAAGGACTCACGTCAAGTTTCCTTTTAGCTCTAGAGCGTCTCAGGAGGAGCTCCCACCAAGGCTATGAAAGCACCCTGTTGATGTAGAGAACACTCGTTCCCTTCCCACAGCCCTGCCTACAGTGACTAGAGACCCGTCCTAAAACTATTTAGGGAGTTTCAAGGCAGCAGGAATGGAGCTTTCAAAATGGGAAAGCAAGGCCTCTGCCATTAGGCCCCGTTTCCTGCGAACACGCAGCCTACCTCCTTGTGATTTCTACCAGGTAAATATACACTCTAGCTACACACTGGTCCCTTCCTTGAATAAAGTTGTTTGGCACGGAGTTCTGCGTGTAGCCAACGGCCTCCCCCAAGGAGCGCTCGAGGTACGCTATCGGGGCTTAGCCTCTTGTAAAACCATTCAGTGTAAGGGGAAGAACTGTGCTTTGGTACCAGCAGGAACGCAAGCCGCCTTTCTCCTGTAAGTATGGGGTCTTAAGCTATGACTCTGTAGAAGGAATGTGAAGGAATTTGGTTGTTCAGTGCCGCTCCGCCTAGGGCCATGAGGCAGATTTGCAAAACATGTAGGATATAAGAGAACAGATTTCCTGGAGCTGTTGGAGTGCTGAGGAAACCTAGGTCTCCCAAGGAAGAGTGCAGCGTGTTGCCCTACCCTCAGCATACACAGAGTGACTGGCAAAGGTTTCCGGGCCTGGATGTTTCTTAGCAGCCCAGGGCAGCCTGCCGGTACTCGGTGTTCTTGCAGGGAATAGGGTGCCCACGCGAGGTCCTGGTGACCTGAAAAGCTTACTAACGTTAAAAGAAAGCAGACCTAAAGGAAGGCCTCAAGGACTCTGCTCCAAGCTTCCGCTTCGGTAGGCTCCGCCTAGGGCAATGAGGCAGATTTGCAAAACATGTAGGATGTAAGAGAACAGTTTTCCTGGAGCTGTTGGAGTGCTGAGGAAACCTAGGTCTCCCAAGGAAGAGTGCAGCGTGTTGCCCTACCCTCAGCATACACAGAGTGACTGGCAAAGGTTTCCGGGTCTGGATGTTTCTTAGCAGCCCAGGGCAGCCTGCCGGTACTCGGTGTTCTTGCAGGGAATAGGGTGCCCACGCGAGGTCCTGGTGACCTAAAAGCTTACTAACGTTAAAAGAAAGCAGACCTAAAGGTAGGCCTCAGGGACTCTGCTCCAAGTTTCCGCTTCGGTAGGCTATTCAAGGCTTTACCTTGAGGAAAGGACTCACGTCAAGTTTCCTTTTAGCTCTAGAGCGTCTCAGGAGGAGCTCCCACCAAGGCTATGAAAGCACCCTGTTGATGTAGAGAACACTCGTTCCCTTCCCACAGCCCTGCCTACAGTGACTAGAGACCCGTCCTAAAACTATTTAGGGAGTTTCAAGGCAGCAGAATGGAGCTTTCAAAATGGGAAAGCAAGGCCTCTGCCATTAGGCCCCGTTTCCTGCGAACACGCAGCCTACCTCCTTGTGATTTCTACCAGGTAAATATACACTCTAGCTACACACGGGTCCCTTCCTTGAATAAAGTTGTTTGGCACGGAGTTCTGCGTGTAGCCAACGGCCTCCCCCAAGGAGCGCTCGAGGTACGCTATCGGGGCTTAGCCTCTTGTAAAACCATTCAGTGTAAGGGGAAGAACTGTGCTTTGGTACCAGCAGGAACGCAAGCCGCCTTTCTCCTGTAAGTATGGGGTCTTAAGCTATGACTCTGTAGAAGGAATGTGAAGGAATTTGGTTGTTCAGTGCCGCTCCGCCTAGGGCAATGAGGCAGATTTGCAAAACATGTAGGATGTAAGAGAACAGATTTCCTGGAGCTGTTGGAGTGCTGAGGAAACCTAGGTCTCCCAAGGAAGAGTGCAGCGTGTTGCCCTACCCTCAGCATACACAGAGTGACTGGCAAAGGTTTCCGGGCCTGGATGTTTCTTAGCAGCCCAGGGCAGCCTGCCGGTACTCGGTGTTCTTGCAGGGAATAGGGTGCCCACGCGAGGTCCTGGTGACCTAAAAGCTTACTAACGTTAAAAGAAAGCAGACCTAAAGGTAGGCCTCAGGGACTCTGCTCCAAGTTTCCGCTTCGGTAGGCTATTCAAGGCTTTACCTTGAGGAAAGGACTCACGTCAAGTTTCCTTTTAGCTCTAGAGCGTCTCAGGAGGAGCTCCCACCCAGGCTATGAAAGCACCCTGTTGATGTAGAGAACACTCGTTCCCTTCCCACAGCCCTGCCTACAGTGACTAGAGACCCGTCCTAAAACTGTTATTTAGGGAGTTTCAAGGCAACAGGAATGGAGCTTTCAAATGGGAAAGCAAGGCCTGTGCCATTAGGCCCCGTTTCCTGCGAACACGCAGCCTACCTCCTTGTGATTTCTACCAGGTAAATATACACTCTAGCTACACACGGGTCCCTTCCTTGAATAAAGTTGTTTCGCACGGAGTTCTGCGTGTAGCCAACGGCCTCCCCCAAAGAGCGCTCGAGGTACGCTATCGGGGCTTAGCCTCTTGTAAAACCCTTCAGTGTAAGAGGAAGAACTGTGCTTTGGTACAAGCAGGAACGCAAGCCGCCTTTCTCCTGTAAGTATGGGGTCTTAAGGTATGACTCTGTAGAAGGAATGGGAAGCAGCTTTGGTTTCTCAGTGCCGCTCAGCCTAGGGCAATGAGGCAGATTTGCAAAACATGTAGGATGTAAGAGAACAGATTTCCTGGAGCTGTTGGAGTGCTGAGGAAACCTAGGTCTCCCAAGGAAGAGTGCAGCGTGTTGCCCTACCCTCAGCATACACAGAGTGACTGGGAAAGGTTTCCGGGACTGGATGTTTCTTAGCAGCCCAGGGCAGCCTGCCGGTACTCGGTGTTCTTGCAGGGAATAGGGTGCCCACGCGAGGTCCTGGTGACCTAAAAGCTTACTAACGTTAAAAGAAAGCAGACCTAAAGGTAGGCCTCAGGGACTCTGCTCCAAGTTTCCGCTTCGGTAGGCTATTCAAAGCGTTACCTTGAGGAAAGGACTCACGTCAAGTTTCCTTTTAGCTCTAGAGCGTCTCAGGAGGAGCTCCCACCCAGGCTATGAAAGCACCCTGTTGATGTAGAGAACACTCGTTCCCTTCCCACAGCCCTGCCTACAGTGACTAGAGACCCGTCCTAAAACTGTTATTTAGGGAGTTTCAAGGCAGCAGGAATGGAGCTTTCAAAATGGGAAAGCAAGGCCTGTGCCATCAGGCCCCGTTTCCAACGAACACGCAGCCTACCTCCTTGTGATTTCTACCAGGTAAATATACACTCTAGCTACACACGGGTCCCTTCCTTGATTAAAGTTGTTGGCACGGAGTTCTGCGTGTAGCCAACGGCCTCCCCCAAGGAGCGCTCGAGGTACGCTATCGGGGCTTAGCCTCTTGTAAAACCCTTCAGTGTAAGAGGAAGAACTGTGCTTTGGTACAAGCAGGAACGCAAGCCGCCTTTCTCCTGTAAGTATGGGGTCTTAAGGTATGACTCTGTAGAAGGAATGCGAAGCAGTTTTGGTTTCTCAGTGCCGCTCCGCCTAGGGCAATGAGGCAGATTTGCAAAACATGTAGGATGTAAGAGAACAGATTTCCTGGAGCTGTTGGAGTGCTGAGGAAACCTAGGTCTCCCAAGGAAGAGTGCAGCGTGTTGCCCTACCCTCAGCATACACAGAGTGACTGGGAAAGGTTTCCGGGCCTGGATGTTTCTTAGCAGCCCAGGGCAGCCTGCCGGTACTCGATGTTCTTGCAGGGAATAGGGTGCCCACAAGAGGTCCTGGTGACCTGAAAAGCTTACTAACGTTAAAAGAAAGCAGACCTAAAGGAAGGCCTCAAGGACTCTGCTCCAAGCTTCCGCTTCGGCAGGCTATTCAAGGCTTTACCTTGAGGAAAGGACGCACGTCAAGTTTCCTTTTAGCTCTAGAGCGTCTCAGGAGGAGCGCCCACCCAGGCTATGAAAGGACCCTGTTGATGTAGAGAACACTCGTTCCCTTCCCAGAGTCCTGCCTACAGTGACTAGAGACCCGTCCTAAAACTGTTATTTAGGGAGTTTCAAGGCAGCAGGAATGGAGCTTTCAAAATGGGAAAGCAAGGCCTGTGCCATCAGGCCCCGTTTCCAGCGAACACGCAGCCTACCTCCTTGTGATTTCTACCAGGTAAATATACACTCTAGCTACACACGGGTCCCTTCCTTGAATAAAGTTGTTTCGCACGGAGTTCTGCGTGTAGCCAACGGCCTCCCCCAAGGAGCGCTCGAGGTACGCTATCGGGGCTTAGCCTCTTGTAAAACCCTTCAGTGTAAGAGGAAGAACTGTGCTTTGGTACAAGCAGGAACGCAAGCCGCCTTTCTCCTGTAAGTATGGGGTCTTAAGGTATGACTCTGTAGAAGGAATGCGAAGCAGTTTTGGTTTCTCAGTGCCGCTCCGCCTAGGGCAATGAGGCAGATTTGCAAAACATGTAGGATGTAAGAGAACAGATTTCCTGGAGCTGTTGGAGTGCTGAGGAAACCTAGGTCTCCCAAGGAAGAGTGCAGCGTGTTGCCCTACCCTCAGCATACACAGAGTGACTGGCAAAGGTTTCCGGGCCTGGATGTTTCTTAGCAGCCCAGGGCAGCCTGCCGGTACTCGGTGTTCTTGCAGGGAATAGGGTGCCCACGCGAGGTCCTGGTGACCTAAAAGCTTACTAACGTTAAAAGAAAGCAGACCTAAAGGTAGGCCTCAGGGACTCTGCTCCAAGTTTCCGCTTCGGTAGGCTATTCAAGGCTTTACCTTGAGGAAAGGACTCACGTCAAGTTTCCTTTTAGCTCTAGAGCGTCTCAGGAGGAGCTCCCACCAAGGCTATGAAAGCACCCTGTTGATGTAGAGAACACTCGTTCCCTTCCCACAGCCCTGCCTACAGTGACTAGAGACCCGTCCTAAAACTATTTAGGGAGTTTCAAGGCAGCAGGAATGGAGCTTTCAAAATGGGAAAGCAAGGCCTCTGCCATTAGGCCCCGTTTCCTGCGAACACGCAGCCTACCTCCTTGTGATTTCTACCAGGTAAATATACACTCTAGCTACACACTGGTCCCTTCCTTGAATAAAGTTGTTTGGCACGGAGTTCTGCGTGTAGCCAACGGCCTCCCCCAAGGAGCGCTCGAGGTACGCTATCGGGGCTTAGCCTCTTGTAAAACCATTCAGTGTAAGGGGAAGAACTGTGCTTTGGTACCAGCAGGAACGCAAGCCGCCTTTCTCCTGTAAGTATGGGGTCTTAAGCTATGACTCTGTAGAAGGAATGTGAAGGAATTTGGTTGTTCAGTGCCGCTCCGCCTAGGGCAATGAGGCAGATTTGCAAAACATGTAGGATATAAGAGAACAGATTTCCTGGAGCTGTTGGAGTGCTGAGGAAACCTAGGTCTCCCAAGGAAGAGTGCAGCGTGTTGCCCTACCCTCAGCATACACAGAGTGACTGGCAAAGGTTTCCGGGCCTGGATGTTTCTTAGCAGCCCAGGGCAGCCTGCCGGTACTCGGTGTTCTTGCAGGGAATAGGGTGCCCACGCGAGGTCCTGGTGACCTGAAAAGCTTACTAACGTTAAAAGAAAGCAGACCTAAAGGAAGGCCTCAAGGACTCTGCTCCAAGCTTCCGCTTCGGTAGGCTCCGCCTAGGGCAATGAGGCAGATTTGCAAAACATGTAGGATGTAAGAGAACAGTTTTCCTGGAGCTGTTGGAGTGCTGAGGAAACCTAGGTCTCCCAAGGAAGAGTGCAGCGTGTTGCCCTACCCTCAGCATACACAGAGTGACTGGCAAAGGTTTCCGGGTCTGGATGTTTCTTAGCAGCCCAGGGCAGCCTGCCGGTACTCGGTGTTCTTGCAGGGAATAGGGTGCCCACGCGAGGTCCTGGTGACCTAAAAGCTTACTAACGTTAAAAGAAAGCAGACCTAAAGGTAGGCCTCAGGGACTCTGCTCCAAGTTTCCGCTTCGGTAGGCTATTCAAGGCTTTACCTTGAGGAAAGGACTCACGTCAAGTTTCCTTTTAGCTCTAGAGCGTCTCAGGAGGAGCTCCCACCAAGGCTATGAAAGCACCCTGTTGATGTAGAGAACACTCGTTCCCTTCCCACAGCCCTGCCTACAGTGACTAGAGACCCGTCCTAAAACTGTTATTTAGGGAGTTTCAAGGCAGCAGGAATGGAGCTTTCAAAATGGGAAAGCAAGGCCTGTGCCATCAGGCCCCGTTTCCAGCGAACACGCAGCCTACCTCCTTGTGATTTCTACCAGGTAAATATACACTCTAGCTACACACGGGTCCCTTCCTTGAATAAAGTTTTTGGCACGGAGTTCTGCGTGTGCCCAACGGCCTACCCCAAGGAGCGCTCGAGGTACGCTATCGGGGCTTAGCCTCTTGTAAAACCCTTCAGTGTAAGAGGAAGAACTGTGCTTTGGTACAAGCAGGAACGCAAGCCGCCATTCTCCTGTAAGTATGGGGTCTTAAGGTATGACTCTGTAGAAGGAATGGGAAGCAGCTTTGGTTTCTCAGTGCCGCTCCGCCTAGGGCAATGAGGCAGATTTGCAAAACATGTAGGATATAAGAGAACAGATTTCCTGGAGCTGTTGGAGTGCTGAGGAAACCTAGGTCTCCCAAGGAAGAGTGCAGCGTGTTGCCCTACCCTCAGCATACACAGAGTGACTGGCAAAGGTTTCCGGGCCTGGATGTTTCTTAGCAGCCCAGGGCAGCCTGCCGGTACTCGGTGTTCTTGCAGGGAATAGGGTGCCCACGCGAGGTCCTGGTGACCTGAAAAGCTTACTAACGTTAAAAGAAAGCAGACCTAAAGGAAGGCCTCAAGGACTCTGCTCCAAGCTTCCGCTTCGGCAGGCTATTCAAGGCTTTACCTTGAGGAAAGGACGCACGTCAAGTTTCCTTTTAGCTCTAGAGCGTCTCAGGAGGAGCGCCCAACCAGGCTATGAAAGGACCCTGTTGATGTAGAGAACACTCGTTCCCTTCCCAGAGTCCTGCCTACAGTGACTAGAGACCCGTCCTAAAACTGTTATTTAGGGAGTTTCAAGGTAGCAGGAATGGAGCTTTCAAAATGGGAAAGCAAGGCCTGTGCCATTAGGCCCCGTTTCCTGCGAACACGCAGCCTACCTCCTTGTGATTTCTACCAGGTAAATATACACTCTAGCTACACACGGGTCCCTTCCTTGAATAAAGTTGTTTCGCACGGAGTTCTGCGTGTAGCCAACGGCCTCCCCCAAGGAGCGCTCGAGGTACGCTATCGGGGCTTAGCCTCTTGTAAAACCCTTCAGTGTAAGAGGAAGAACTGTGCTTTGGTACAAGCAGGAACGCAAGCCGCCTTTCTCCTGTAAGTATGGGGTCTTAAGGTATGACTCTGTAGAAGGAATGGGAAGCAGCTTTGGTTTCTCAGTGCCGCTCAGCCTAGGGCAATGAGGCAGATTTGCAAAACATGTAGGATGTAAGAGAACAGATTTCCTGGAGCTGTTGGAGTGCTGAGGAAACCTAGGTCTCCCAAGGAAGAGTGCAGCGTGTTGCCCTACCCTCAGCATACACAGAGTGACTGGGAAAGGTTTCTGGGACTGGATGTTTCTTAGCAGCCCAGGGCAGCCTGCCGGTACTCGGTGTTCTTGCAGGGAATAGGGTGCCCACGCGAGGTCCTGGTGACCTAAAAGCTTACTAACGTTAAAAGAAAGCAGACCTAAAGTAGGCCTCAGGGACTCTGCTCCAAGTTTCCGCTTCGGTAGGCTATTCAAAGCGTTACCTTGAGGAAAGGACTCACGTCAAGTTTCCTTTTAGCTCTAGAGCGTCTCAGGAGGAGCTCCCACCCAGGCTATGAAAGCACCCTGTTGATGTAGAGAACACTCGTTCCCTTCCCACAGCCCTGCCTACAGTGACTAGAGACCCGTCCTAAAACTGTTATTTAGGGAGTTTCAAGGCAGCAGGAATGGAGCTTTCAAAATGGGAAAGCAAGGCCTGTGCCATTAGGCCCCGTTTCCTGCGAACACGCAGCCTACCTCCTTGTGATTTCTACCAGGTAAATATACACTCTAGCTACACACGGGTCCCTTCCTTGAATAAAGTTGTTTCGCACGGAGTTCTGCGTGTAGCCAACGGCCTCCCCCAAGGAGCGCTCGAGGTACGCTATCGGGGCTTAGCCTCTTGTAAAACCCTTCAGTGTAAGAGGAAGAACTGTGCTTTGGTACAAGCAGGAACGCAAGCCGCCATTCTCCTGTAAGTATGGGGTCTTAAGGTATGACTCTGTAGAAGGAATGGGAAGCAGCTTTGGTTTCTCAGTGCCGCTCAGCCTAGGGCAATGAGGCAGATTTGCAAAACATGTAGGATGTAAGAGAACAGATTTCCTGGAGCTGTTGGAGTGCTGAGGAAACCTAGGTCTCCCAAGGAAGAGTGCAGCGTGTTGCCCTACCCTCAGCATACACAGAGTGACTGGCAAAGGTTTCCGGGCCTGGAGGTTTCTTAGCAGCCCAGGGCAGCCTGCCGGTACTCGGTGTTCTTGCAGGGAATAGGGTGCCCACGCGAGGTCCTGGTGACCTGAAAAGCTTACTAACGTTAAAAGAAAGCAGACCTAAAGGAAGGCCTCAAGGACTCTGCTCCAAGCTTCCGCTGCGGCAGGCTCCGCCTAGGGCAATGAGGCAGATTTGCAAAACATGTAGGATGTAAGAGAACAGTTTTCCTGGAGCTGTTGGAGTGCTGAGGAAACCTAGGTCTCCCAAGGAAGAGTGCAGCGTGTTGCCCTACCCTCAGCATACACAGAGTGACTGGCAAAGGTTTCCGGGCCTGGATGTTTCTTAGCAGCCCAGGGCAGCCTGCCGGTACTCGGTGTTCTTGCAGGGAATAGGGTGCCCACGCGAGGTCCTGGTGACCTAAAAGCTTACTAACGTTAAAAGAAAGCAGACCTAAAGGTAGGCCTCAGGGACTCTGCTCCAAGTTTCCGCTTCGGTAGGCTATTCAAGGCTTTACCTTGAGGAAAGGACTCACGTCAAGTTTCCTTTTAGCTCTAGAGCGTCTCAGGAGGAGCTCCCACCAAGGCTATGAAAGCACCCTGTTGATGTAGAGAACACTCGTTCCCTTCCCACAGCCCTGCCTACAGTGACTAGAGACCCGTCCTAAAACTGTTATTTAGGGAGTTTCAAGGCAGCAGGAATGGAGCTTTCAAAATGGGAAAGCAAGGCCTGTGCCATCAGGCCCCGTTTCCAGCGAACACGCAGCCTACCTCCTTGTGATTTCTACCAGGTAAATATACACTCTAGCTACACACGGGTCCCTTCCTTGAATAAAGTTTTTGGCACGGAGTTCTGCGTGTACCCAACGGCCTCCCCCAAGGAGCGCTCGAGGTACGCTATCGGGGCTTAGCCTCTTGTAAAACCCTTCAGTGTAAGAGGAAGAACTGTGCTTTGGTACAAGCAGGAACGCAAGCCGCCTTTCTCCTGTAAGTATGGGGTCTTAAGGTATGACTCTGTAGAAGGAATGGGAAGCAGCTTTGGTTTCTCAGTGCCGCTCAGCCTAGGGCAATGAGGCAGATTTGCAAAACATGTAGGATGTAAGAGAACAGATTTCCTGGAGCTGTTGGAGTGCTGAGGAAACCTAGGTCTCCCAAGGAAGAGTGCAGCGTGTTGCCCTACCCTCAGCATACACAGAGTGACTGGCAAAGGTTTCCGGGCCTGGATGTTTCTTAGCAGCCCAGGGCAGCCTGCCGGTACTCGGTGTTCTTGCAGGGAATAGGGTGCCCACGCGAGGTCCTGGTGACCTGAAAAGCTTACTAACGTTAAAAGAAAGCAGACCTAAAGGAAGGCCTCAAGGACTCTGCTCCAAGCTTCCGCTTCGGTAGGCTCCGCCTAGGGCAATGAGGCAGATTTGCAAAACATGTAGGATGTAAGAGAACAGTTTTCCTGGAGCTGTTGGAGTGCTGAGGAAACCTAGGTCTCCCAAGGAAGAGTGCAGCGTGTTGCCCTACCCTCAGCATACACAGAGTGACTGGCAAAGGTTTCCGGGCCTGGATGTTTCTTAGCAGCCCAGGGCAGCCTGCCGGTACTCGGTGTTCTTGCAGGGAATAGGGTGCCCACGCGAGGTCCTGGTGACCTGAAAAGCTTACTAACGTTAAAAGAAAGCAGACCTAAAGGAAGGCCTCAAGGACTCTGCTCCAAGCTTCCGCTTCGGTAGGCTCCGCCTAGGGCAATGAGGCAGATTTGCAAAACATGTAGGATGTAAGAGAACAGTTTTCCTGGAGCTGTTGGAGTGCTGAGGAAACCTAGGTCTCCCAAGGAAGAGTGCAGCGTGTTGCCCTACCCTCAGCATACACAGAGTGACTGGCAAAGGTTTCCGGGCCTGGATGTTTCTTAGCAGCCCAGGGCAGCCTGCCGGTACTCGGTGTTCTTGCAGGGAATAGGGTGCCCACGCGAGGTCCTGGTGACCTAAAAGCTTACTAACGTTAAAAGAAAGCAGACCTAAAGGTAGGCCTCAGGGACTCTGCTCCAAGTTTCCGCTTCGGTAGGCTATTCAAGGCTTTACCTTGAGGAAAGGACTCACGTCAAGTTTCCTTTTAGCTCTAGAGCGTCTCAGGAGGAGCTCCCACCAAGGCTATGAAAGCACCCTGTTGATGTAGAGAACACTCGTTCCCTTCCCACAGCCCTGCCTACAGTGACTAGAGACCCGTCCTAAAACTGTTATTTAGGGAGTTTCAAGGCAGCAGGAATGGAGCTTTCAAAATGGGAAAGCAAGGCCTGTGCCATCAGGCCCCGTTTCCAGCGAACACGCAGCCTACCTCCTTGTGATTTCTACCAGGTAAATATACACTCTAGCTACACACGGGTCCCTTCCTTGAATAAAGTTTTTGGCACGGAGTTCTGCGTGTGCCCAACGGCCTACCCCAAGGAGCGCTCGAGGTACGCTATCGGGGCTTAGCCTCTTGTAAAACCCTTCAGTGTAAGAGGAAGAACTGTGCTTTGGTACAAGCAGGAACGCAAGCCGCCATTCTCCTGTAAGTATGGGGTCTTAAGGTATGACTCTGTAGAAGGAATGGGAAGCAGCTTTGGTTTCTCAGTGCCGCTCCGCCTAGGGCAATGAGGCAGATTTGCAAAACATGTAGGATATAAGAGAACAGATTTCCTGGAGCTGTTGGAGTGCTGAGGAAACCTAGGTCTCCCAAGGAAGAGTGCAGCGTGTTGCCCTACCCTCAGCATACACAGAGTGACTGGGAAAGGTTTCCGGGCCTGGATGTTTCTTAGCAGCCCAGGGCAGCCTGCCGGTACTCGGTGTTCTTGCAGGGAATAGGGTGCCCACGCGAGGTCCTGGTGACCTGAAAAGCTTACTAACGTTAAAAGAAAGCAGACCTAAAGGAAGGCCTCAAGGACTCTGCTCCAAGCTTCCGCTTCGGCAGGCTCCGCCTAGGGCAATGAGGCAGATTTGCAAAACATGTAGGATGTAAGAGAACAGTTTTCCTGGAGCTGTTGGAGTGCTGAGGAAACCTAGGTCTCCCAAGGAAGAGTGCAGCGTGTTGCCCTACCCTCAGCATACACAGAGTGACTGGGAAAGGTTTCCGGGCCTGGATGTTTCTTAGCAGCCCAGGGCAGCCTGCCGGTACTCGGTGTTCTTGCAGGGAATAGGGTGCCCACAAGAGGTCCTGGTGACCTGAAAAGCTTACTAACGTTAAAAGAAAGCAGACCTAAAGGAAGGCCTCAAGGACTCTGCTCCAAGCTTCCGCTTCGGCAGGCTATTCAAGGCTTTACATTGAGGAAAGGACGCACGTCAAGTTTCCTTTTAGCTCTAGAGCGTCTCAGGAGGAGCGCCCAACCAGGCTATGAAAGGACCCTGTTGATGTAGAGAACACTCGTTCCCTTCCCACAGCCCTGCCTACAGTGACTAGAGACCCGTCCTAAAGCTGTTATTTAGGGAGTTTCAAGGCAACAGGAATGGAGCTTTCAAATGGGAAAGCAAGGCCTGTGCCATTAGGCCCCGTTTCCAGCGAACACGCAGCCTACCTCCTTGTGATTTCTACCAGGTAAATATACACTCTAGCTACACACGGGTCCCTTCCTTGAATAAAGTTGTTTGGCACGGAGTTCTGCGTGTAGCCAACAGCCTCCCCCAAGGAGCGCTCGAGGTACGCTATCGGGGCTTAGCCTCTTGTAAAACCATTCAGTGTAAGGGGAAGAACTGTGCTTTGGTACAAGCAGGAACGCAAGCCGCCTTTCTCCTGTAAGTATGGGGTCTTAAGCTATGACTCTGTAGAAGGAATGTGAAGGAATTTGGTTGTTCAGTGCCGCTCCGCCTAGAGCAATGAGGCAGATTTGCAAAACATGTAGGATGTAAGAGAACAGATTTCCTGGAGCTGTTGGAGTGCTGAGGAAACCTAGGTCTCCCAAGGAAGAGTGCAGCGTGTTGCCCTACCCTCAGCATACACAGAGTGACTGGCAAAGGTTTCCGGGCCTGGATGTTTCTTAGCAGCCCAGGGCAGCCTGCCGGTACTCGGTGTTCTTGCAGGGAATAGGGTGCCCACGCGAGGTCCTGGTGACCTAAAAGCTTACTAACGTTAAAAGAAAGCAGACCTAAAGGTAGGCCTCAGGGACTCTGCTCCAAGTTTCCGCTTCGGTAGGCTATTCAAGGCTTTACCTTGAGGAAAGGACTCACGTCAAGTTTCCTTTTAGCTCTAGAGCGTCTCAGGAGGAGCTCCCACCAAGGCTATGAAAGCACCCTGTTGATGTAGAGAACACTCGTTCCCTTCCCACAGCCCTGCCTACAGTGACTAGAGACCCGTCCTAAAACTGTTATTTAGGGAGTTTCAAGGCAGCAGGAATGGAGCTTTCAAAATGGGAAAGCAAGGCCTGTGCCATCAGGCCCCGTTTCCAGCGAACACGCAGCCTACCTCCTTGTGATTTCTACCAGGTAAATATACACTCTAGCTACACACGGGTCCCTTCCTTGAATAAAGTTTTTGGCACGGAGTTCTGCGTGTGCCCAACGGCCTACCCCAAGGAGCGCTCGAGGTACGCTATCGGGGCTTAGCCTCTTGTAAAACCCTTCAGTGTAAGAGGAAGAACTGTGCTTTGGTACAAGCAGGAACGCAAGCCGCCATTCTCCTGTAAGTATGGGGTCTTAAGGTATGACTCTGTAGAAGGAATGGGAAGCAGCTTTGGTTTCTCAGTGCCGCTCCGCCTAGGGCAATGAGGCAGATTTGCAAAACATGTAGGATATAAGAGAACAGATTTCCTGGAGCTGTTGGAGTGCTGAGGAAACCTAGGTCTCCCAAGGAAGAGTGCAGCGTGTTGC
Source organism: Balaenoptera acutorostrata (assembly GCF_949987535.1). NCBI lineage: Eukaryota > Metazoa > Chordata > Mammalia > Artiodactyla > Balaenopteridae > Balaenoptera > Balaenoptera acutorostrata. The sequence goes on along the minus strand of NW_026646529.1, from coordinate 270,846 downwards.
CCTACCCTCAGCATACACAGAGTGACTGGCAAAGGTTTCCGGGCCTGGATGTTTCTTAGCAGCCCAGGGCAGCCTGCCGGTACTCGGTGTTCTTGCAGGGAATAGGGTGCCCACGCGAGGTCCTGGTGACCTGAAAAGCTTACTAACGTTAAAAGAAAGCAGACCTAAAGGAAGGCCTCAAGGACTCTGCTCCAAGCTTCCGCTTCGGCAGGCTCCGCCTAGGGCAATGAGGCAGATTTGCAAAACATGTAGGATGTAAGAGAACAGTTTTCCTGGAGCTGTTGGAGTGCTGAGGAAACCTAGGTCTCCCAAGGAAGAGTGCAGCGTGTTGCCCTACCCTCAGCATACACAGAGTGACTGGGAAAGGTTTCCGGGCCTGGATGTTTCTTAGCAGCCCAGGGCAGCCTGCCGGTACTCGGTGTTCTTGCAGGGAATAGGGTGCCCACAAGAGGTCCTGGTGACCTGAAAAGCTTACTAACGTTAAAAGAAAGCAGACCTAAAGGAAGGCCTCAAGGACTCTGCTCCAAGCTTCCGCTTCGGCAGGCTATTCAAGGCTTTACATTGAGGAAAGGACGCACGTCAAGTTTCCTTTTAGCTCTAGAGCGTCTCAGGAGGAGCGCCCAACCAGGCTATGAAAGGACCCTGTTGATGTAGAGAACACTCGTTCCCTTCCCACAGCCCTGCCTACAGTGACTAGAGACCCGTCCTAAAGCTGTTATTTAGGGAGTTTCAAGGCAACAGGAATGGAGCTTTCAAATGGGAAAGCAAGGCCTGTGCCATTAGGCCCCGTTTCCTGCGAACACGCAGCCTACCTCCTTGTGATTTCTACCAGGTAAATATACACTCTAGCTACACACGGGTCCCTTCCTTGAATAAAGTTGTTTCGCACGGAGTTCTGCGTGTAGCCAACGGCCTCCCCCAAAGAGCGCTCGAGGTACGCTATCGGGGCTTAGCCTCTTGTAAAACCCTTCAGTGTAAGAGGAAGAACTGTGCTTTGGTACAAGCAGGAACGCAAGCCGCCTTTCTCCTGTAAGTATGGGGTCTTAAGGTATGACTCTGTAGAAGGAATGGGAAGCAGCTTTGGTTTCTCAGTGCCGCTCAGCCTAGGGCAATGAGGCAGATTTGCAAAACATGTAGGATGTAAGAGAACAGATTTCCTGGAGCTGTTGGAGTGCTGAGGAAACCTAGGTCTCCCAAGGAAGAGTGCAGCGTGTTGCCCTACCCTCAGCATACACAGAGTGACTGGGAAAGGTTTCCGGGACTGGATGTTTCTTAGCAGCCCAGGGCAGCCTGCCGGTACTCGGTGTTCTTGCAGGGAATAGGGTGCCCACGCGAGGTCCTGGTGACCTAAAAGCTTACTAACGTTAAAAGAAAGCAGACCTAAAGGTAGGCCTCAGGGACTCTGCTCCAAGTTTCCGCTTCGGTAGGCTATTCAAAGCGTTACCTTGAGGAAAGGACTCACGTCAAGTTTCCTTTTAGCTCTAGAGCGTCTCAGGAGGAGCTCCCACCCAGGCTATGAAAGCACCCTGTTGATGTAGAGAACACTCGTTCCCTTCCCACAGCCCTGCCTACAGTGACTAGAGACCCGTCCTAAAACTGTTATTTAGGGAGTTTCAAGGCAGCAGGAATGGAGCTTTCAAAATGGGAAAGCAAGGCCTGTGCCATCAGGCCCCGTTTCCAGCGAACACGCAGCCTACCTCCTTGTGATTTCTACCAGGTAAATATACACTCTAGCTACACACGGGTCCCTTCCTTGATTAAAGTTGTTGGCACGGAGTTCTGCGTGTAGCCAACGGCCTCCCCCAAGGAGCGCTCGAGGTACGCTATCGGGGCTTAGCCTCTTGTAAAACCCTTCAGTGTAAGAGGAAGAACTGTGCTTTGGTACAAGCAGGAACGCAAGCCGCCTTTCTCCTGTAAGTATGGGGTCTTAAGGTATGACTCTGTCGAAGGAATGGGAAGCAGCTTTCGTTTCTCAGTGCTGCTCCGCCTAGGGCAATGAGGCAGATTTGCAAAACATGTAGGATGTAAGAGAACAGATTTCCTGGAGCTGTTGGAGTGCTGAGGAAACCTAGGTCTCCCAAGGAACAGTGCAGCGTGTTGCCCTACCCTCAGCATACACAGAGAGACTGGGAAAGGTTTCCGGGCCTGGATGTTTCTTAGCAGCCCAGGGCAGCCTGCCGGTACTCGGTGTTCTTGCAGGGAATAGGGTGCCCACGCGAGGTCCTGGTGACCTGAAAAGCTTACTAACGTTAAAAGAAAGCAGACCTAAAGGAAGGCCTCAAGGACTCTGCTCCAAGCTTCCGCTTCGGTAGGCTCCGCCTAGGGCAATGAGGCAGATTTGCAAAACATGTAGGATGTAAGAGAACAGTTTTCCTGGAGCTGTTGGAGTGCTGAGGAAACCTAGGTCTCCCAAGGAAGAGTGCAGCGTGTTGCCCTACCCTCAGCATACGCAGAGTGACTGGCAAAGGTTTCCGGGTCTGGATGTTTCTTAGCAGCCCAGGGCAGCCTGCCGGTACTCGGTGTTCTTGCAGGGAATAGGGTGCCCACGCGAGGTCCTGGTGACCTAAAAGCTTACTAACGTTAAAAGAAAGCAGACCTAAAGGTAGGCCTCAGGGACTCTGCTCCAAGTTTCCGCTTCGGTAGGCTATTCAAGGCTTTACCTTGAGGAAAGGACTCACGTCAAGTTTCCTTTTAGCTCTAGAGCGTCTCAGGAGGAGCTCCCACCAAGGCTATGAAAGCACCCTGTTGATGTAGAGAACACTCGTTCCCTTCCCACAGCCCTGCCTACAGTGACTAGAGACCCGTCCTAAAACTATTTAGGGAGTTTCAAGGCAGCAGAATGGAGCTTTCAAAATGGGAAAGCAAGGCCTCTGCCATTAGGCCCCGTTTCCTGCGAACACGCAGCCTACCTCCTTGTGATTTCTACCAGGTAAATATACACTCTAGCTACACACGGGTCCCTTCCTTGAATAAAGTTGTTTGGCACGGAGTTCTGCGTGTAGCCAACGGCCTCCCCCAAGGAGCGCTCGAGGTACGCTATCGGGGCTTAGCCTCTTGTAAAACCATTCAGTGTAAGGGGAAGAACTGTGCTTTGGTACCAGCAGGAACGCAAGCCGCCTTTCTCCTGTAAGTATGGGGTCTTAAGCTATGACTCTGTAGAAGGAATGTGAAGGAATTTGGTTGTTCAGTGCCGCTCCGCCTAGGGCAATGAGGCAGATTTGCAAAACATGTAGGATGTAAGAGAACAGATTTCCTGGAGCTGTTGGAGTGCTGAGGAAACCTAGGTCTCCCAAGGAATAGTGCAGCGTGTTGCCCTACCCTCAGCATACACAGAGTGACTGGCAAAGGTTTCCGGGCCTGGATGTTTCTTAGCAGCCCAGGGCAGCCTGCCGGTACTCGGTGTTCTTGCAGGGAATAGGGTGCCCACGCGAGGTCCTGGTGACCTAAAAGCTTACTAACGTTAAAAGAAAGCAGACCTAAAGGTAGGCCTCAGGGACTCTGCTCCAAGTTTCCGCTTCGGTAGGCTATTCAAGGCTTTACCTTGAGGAAAGGACTCACGTCAAGTTTCCTTTTAGCTCTAGAGCGTCTCAGGAGGAGCTCCCACCCAGGCTATGAAAGCACCCTGTTGATGTAGAGAACACTCGTTCCCTTCCCACAGCCCTGCCTACAGTGACTAGAGACCCGTCCTAAAACTGTTATTTAGGGAGTTTCAAGGCAACAGGAATGGAGCTTTCAAATGGGAAAGCAAGGCCTGTGCCATTAGGCCCCGTTTCCTGCGAACACGCAGCCTACCTCCTTGTGATTTCTACCAGGTAAATATACACTCTAGCTACACACGGGTCCCTTCCTTGAATAAAGTTGTTTCGCACGGAGTTCTGCGTGTAGCCAACGGCCTCCCCCAAAGAGCGCTCGAGGTACGCTATCGGGGCTTAGCCTCTTGTAAAACCCTTCAGTGTAAGAGGAAGAACTGTGCTTTGGTACAAGCAGGAACGCAAGCCGCCTTTCTCCTGTAAGTATGGGGTCTTAAGGTATGACTCTGTAGAAGGAATGGGAAGCAGCTTTGGTTTCTCAGTGCCGCTCAGCCTAGGGCAATGAGGCAGATTTGCAAAACATGTAGGATGTAAGAGAACAGATTTCCTGGAGCTGTTGGAGTGCTGAGGAAACCTAGGTCTCCCAAGGAAGAGTGCAGCGTGTTGCCCTACCCTCAGCATACACAGAGTGACTGGGAAAGGTTTCCGGGACTGGATGTTTCTTAGCAGCCCAGGGCAGCCTGCCGGTACTCGGTGTTCTTGCAGGGAATAGGGTGCCCACGCGAGGTCCTGGTGACCTAAAAGCTTACTAACGTTAAAAGAAAGCAGACCTAAAGGTAGGCCTCAGGGACTCTGCTCCAAGTTTCCGCTTCGGTAGGCTATTCAAAGCGTTACCTTGAGGAAAGGACTCACGTCAAGTTTCCTTTTAGCTCTAGAGCGTCTCAGGAGGAGCTCCCACCCAGGCTATGAAAGCACCCTGTTGATGTAGAGAACACTCGTTCCCTTCCCACAGCCCTGCCTACAGTGACTAGAGACCCGTCCTAAAACTGTTATTTAGGGAGTTTCAAGGCAGCAGGAATGGAGCTTTCAAAATGGGAAAGCAAGGCCTGTGCCATCAGGCCCCGTTTCCAGCGAACACGCAGCCTACCTCCTTGTGATTTCTACCAGGTAAATATACACTCTAGCTACACACGGGTCCCTTCCTTGATTAAAGTTGTTGGCACGGAGTTCTGCGTGTAGCCAACGGCCTCCCCCAAGGAGCGCTCGAGGTACGCTATCGGGGCTTAGCCTCTTGTAAAACCCTTCAGTGTAAGAGGAAGAACTGTGCTTTGGTACAAGCAGGAACGCAAGCCGCCTTTCTCCTGTAAGTATGGGGTCTTAAGGTATGACTCTGTAGAAGGAATGCGAAGCAGTTTTGGTTTCTCAGTGCCGCTCCGCCTAGGGCAATGAGGCAGATTTGCAAAACATGTAGGATGTAAGAGAACAGATTTCCTGGAGCTGTTGGAGTGCTGAGGAAACCTAGGTCTCCCAAGGAAGAGTGCAGCGTGTTGCCCTACCCTCAGCATACACAGAGTGACTGGGAAAGGTTTCCGGGCCTGGATGTTTCTTAGCAGCCCAGGGCAGCCTGCCGGTACTCGATGTTCTTGCAGGGAATAGGGTGCCCACAAGAGGTCCTGGTGACCTGAAAAGCTTACTAACGTTAAAAGAAAGCAGACCTAAAGGAAGGCCTCAAGGACTCTGCTCCAAGCTTCCGCTTCGGCAGGCTATTCAAGGCTTTACCTTGAGGAAAGGACGCACGTCAAGTTTCCTTTTAGCTCTAGAGCGTCTCAGGAGGAGCGCCCACCCAGGCTATGAAAGGACCCTGTTGATGTAGAGAACACTCGTTCCCTTCCCAGAGTCCTGCCTACAGTGACTAGAGACCCGTCCTAAAACTGTTATTTAGGGAGTTTCAAGGCAGCAGGAATGGAGCTTTCAAAATGGGAAAGCAAGGCCTGTGCCATCAGGCCCCGTTTCCAGCGAACACGCAGCCTACCTCCTTGTGATTTCTACCAGGTAAATATACACTCTAGCTACACACGGGTCCCTTCCTTGAATAAAGTTGTTTCGCACGGAGTTCTGCGTGTAGCCAACGGCCTCCCCCAAGGAGCGCTCGAGGTACGCTATCGGGGCTTAGCCTCTTGTAAAACCCTTCAGTGTAAGAGGAAGAACTGTGCTTTGGTACAAGCAGGAACGCAAGCCGCCTTTCTCCTGTAAGTATGGGGTCTTAAGGTATGACTCTGTAGAAGGAATGCGAAGCAGTTTTGGTTTCTCAGTGCCGCTCCGCCTAGGGCAATGAGGCAGATTTGCAAAACATGTAGGATGTAAGAGAACAGATTTCCTGGAGCTGTTGGAGTGCTGAGGAAACCTAGGTCTCCCAAGGAAGAGTGCAGCGTGTTGCCCTACCCTCAGCATACACAGAGTGACTGGCAAAGGTTTCCGGGCCTGGATGTTTCTTAGCAGCCCAGGGCAGCCTGCCGGTACTCGGTGTTCTTGCAGGGAATAGGGTGCCCACGCGAGGTCCTGGTGACCTAAAAGCTTACTAACGTTAAAAGAAAGCAGACCTAAAGGTAGGCCTCAGGGACTCTGCTCCAAGTTTCCGCTTCGGTAGGCTATTCAAGGCTTTACCTTGAGGAAAGGACTCACGTCAAGTTTCCTTTTAGCTCTAGAGCGTCTCAGGAGGAGCTCCCACCAAGGCTATGAAAGCACCCTGTTGATGTAGAGAACACTCGTTCCCTTCCCACAGCCCTGCCTACAGTGACTAGAGACCCGTCCTAAAACTATTTAGGGAGTTTCAAGGCAGCAGGAATGGAGCTTTCAAAATGGGAAAGCAAGGCCTCTGCCATTAGGCCCCGTTTCCTGCGAACACGCAGCCTACCTCCTTGTGATTTCTACCAGGTAAATATACACTCTAGCTACACACTGGTCCCTTCCTTGAATAAAGTTGTTTGGCACGGAGTTCTGCGTGTAGCCAACGGCCTCCCCCAAGGAGCGCTCGAGGTACGCTATCGGGGCTTAGCCTCTTGTAAAACCATTCAGTGTAAGGGGAAGAACTGTGCTTTGGTACCAGCAGGAACGCAAGCCGCCTTTCTCCTGTAAGTATGGGGTCTTAAGCTATGACTCTGTAGAAGGAATGTGAAGGAATTTGGTTGTTCAGTGCCGCTCCGCCTAGGGCAATGAGGCAGATTTGCAAAACATGTAGGATATAAGAGAACAGATTTCCTGGAGCTGTTGGAGTGCTGAGGAAACCTAGGTCTCCCAAGGAAGAGTGCAGCGTGTTGCCCTACCCTCAGCATACACAGAGTGACTGGCAAAGGTTTCCGGGCCTGGATGTTTCTTAGCAGCCCAGGGCAGCCTGCCGGTACTCGGTGTTCTTGCAGGGAATAGGGTGCCCACGCGAGGTCCTGGTGACCTGAAAAGCTTACTAACGTTAAAAGAAAGCAGACCTAAAGGAAGGCCTCAAGGACTCTGCTCCAAGCTTCCGCTTCGGTAGGCTCCGCCTAGGGCAATGAGGCAGATTTGCAAAACATGTAGGATGTAAGAGAACAGTTTTCCTGGAGCTGTTGGAGTGCTGAGGAAACCTAGGTCTCCCAAGGAAGAGTGCAGCGTGTTGCCCTACCCTCAGCATACACAGAGTGACTGGCAAAGGTTTCCGGGTCTGGATGTTTCTTAGCAGCCCAGGGCAGCCTGCCGGTACTCGGTGTTCTTGCAGGGAATAGGGTGCCCACGCGAGGTCCTGGTGACCTAAAAGCTTACTAACGTTAAAAGAAAGCAGACCTAAAGGTAGGCCTCAGGGACTCTGCTCCAAGTTTCCGCTTCGGTAGGCTATTCAAGGCTTTACCTTGAGGAAAGGACTCACGTCAAGTTTCCTTTTAGCTCTAGAGCGTCTCAGGAGGAGCTCCCACCAAGGCTATGAAAGCACCCTGTTGATGTAGAGAACACTCGTTCCCTTCCCACAGCCCTGCCTACAGTGACTAGAGACCCGTCCTAAAACTGTTATTTAGGGAGTTTCAAGGCAGCAGGAATGGAGCTTTCAAAATGGGAAAGCAAGGCCTGTGCCATCAGGCCCCGTTTCCAGCGAACACGCAGCCTACCTCCTTGTGATTTCTACCAGGTAAATATACACTCTAGCTACACACGGGTCCCTTCCTTGAATAAAGTTTTTGGCACGGAGTTCTGCGTGTGCCCAACGGCCTACCCCAAGGAGCGCTCGAGGTACGCTATCGGGGCTTAGCCTCTTGTAAAACCCTTCAGTGTAAGAGGAAGAACTGTGCTTTGGTACAAGCAGGAACGCAAGCCGCCATTCTCCTGTAAGTATGGGGTCTTAAGGTATGACTCTGTAGAAGGAATGGGAAGCAGCTTTGGTTTCTCAGTGCCGCTCCGCCTAGGGCAATGAGGCAGATTTGCAAAACATGTAGGATATAAGAGAACAGATTTCCTGGAGCTGTTGGAGTGCTGAGGAAACCTAGGTCTCCCAAGGAAGAGTGCAGCGTGTTGCCCTACCCTCAGCATACACAGAGTGACTGGCAAAGGTTTCCGGGCCTGGATGTTTCTTAGCAGCCCAGGGCAGCCTGCCGGTACTCGGTGTTCTTGCAGGGAATAGGGTGCCCACGCGAGGTCCTGGTGACCTGAAAAGCTTACTAACGTTAAAAGAAAGCAGACCTAAAGGAAGGCCTCAAGGACTCTGCTCCAAGCTTCCGCTTCGGCAGGCTATTCAAGGCTTTACCTTGAGGAAAGGACGCACGTCAAGTTTCCTTTTAGCTCTAGAGCGTCTCAGGAGGAGCGCCCAACCAGGCTATGAAAGGACCCTGTTGATGTAGAGAACACTCGTTCCCTTCCCAGAGTCCTGCCTACAGTGACTAGAGACCCGTCCTAAAACTGTTATTTAGGGAGTTTCAAGGTAGCAGGAATGGAGCTTTCAAAATGGGAAAGCAAGGCCTGTGCCATTAGGCCCCGTTTCCTGCGAACACGCAGCCTACCTCCTTGTGATTTCTACCAGGTAAATATACACTCTAGCTACACACGGGTCCCTTCCTTGAATAAAGTTGTTTCGCACGGAGTTCTGCGTGTAGCCAACGGCCTCCCCCAAGGAGCGCTCGAGGTACGCTATCGGGGCTTAGCCTCTTGTAAAACCCTTCAGTGTAAGAGGAAGAACTGTGCTTTGGTACAAGCAGGAACGCAAGCCGCCTTTCTCCTGTAAGTATGGGGTCTTAAGGTATGACTCTGTAGAAGGAATGGGAAGCAGCTTTGGTTTCTCAGTGCCGCTCAGCCTAGGGCAATGAGGCAGATTTGCAAAACATGTAGGATGTAAGAGAACAGATTTCCTGGAGCTGTTGGAGTGCTGAGGAAACCTAGGTCTCCCAAGGAAGAGTGCAGCGTGTTGCCCTACCCTCAGCATACACAGAGTGACTGGGAAAGGTTTCCGGGACTGGATGTTTCTTAGCAGCCCAGGGCAGCCTGCCGGTACTCGGTGTTCTTGCAGGGAATAGGGTGCCCACGCGAGGTCCTGGTGACCTAAAAGCTTACTAACGTTAAAAGAAAGCAGACCTAAAGTAGGCCTCAGGGACTCTGCTCCAAGTTTCCGCTTCGGTAGGCTATTCAAAGCGTTACCTTGAGGAAAGGACTCACGTCAAGTTTCCTTTTAGCTCTAGAGCGTCTCAGGAGGAGCTCCCACCCAGGCTATGAAAGCACCCTGTTGATGTAGAGAACACTCGTTCCCTTCCCACAGCCCTGCCTACAGTGACTAGAGACCCGTCCTAAAACTGTTATTTAGGGAGTTTCAAGGCAGCAGGAATGGAGCTTTCAAAATGGGAAAGCAAGGCCTGTGCCATTAGGCCCCGTTTCCTGCGAACACGCAGCCTACCTCCTTGTGATTTCTACCAGGTAAATATACACTCTAGCTACACACGGGTCCCTTCCTTGAATAAAGTTGTTTCGCACGGAGTTCTGCGTGTAGCCAACGGCCTCCCCCAAGGAGCGCTCGAGGTACGCTATCGGGGCTTAGCCTCTTGTAAAACCCTTCAGTGTAAGAGGAAGAACTGTGCTTTGGTACAAGCAGGAACGCAAGCCGCCATTCTCCTGTAAGTATGGGGTCTTAAGGTATGACTCTGTAGAAGGAATGGGAAGCAGCTTTGGTTTCTCAGTGCCGCTCAGCCTAGGGCAATGAGGCAGATTTGCAAAACATGTAGGATGTAAGAGAACAGATTTCCTGGAGCTGTTGGAGTGCTGAGGAAACCTAGGTCTCCCAAGGAAGAGTGCAGCGTGTTGCCCTACCCTCAGCATACACAGAGTGACTGGCAAAGGTTTCCGGGCCTGGAGGTTTCTTAGCAGCCCAGGGCAGCCTGCCGGTACTCGGTGTTCTTGCAGGGAATAGGGTGCCCACGCGAGGTCCTGGTGACCTGAAAAGCTTACTAACGTTAAAAGAAAGCAGACCTAAAGGAAGGCCTCAAGGACTCTGCTCCAAGCTTCCGCTGCGGCAGGCTCCGCCTAGGGCAATGAGGCAGATTTGCAAAACATGTAGGATGTAAGAGAACAGTTTTCCTGGAGCTGTTGGAGTGCTGAGGAAACCTAGGTCTCCCAAGGAAGAGTGCAGCGTGTTGCCCTACCCTCAGCATACACAGAGTGACTGGCAAAGGTTTCCGGGCCTGGATGTTTCTTAGCAGCCCAGGGCAGCCTGCCGGTACTCGGTGTTCTTGCAGGGAATAGGGTGCCCACGCGAGGTCCTGGTGACCTAAAAGCTTACTAACGTTAAAAGAAAGCAGACCTAAAGGTAGGCCTCAGGGACTCTGCTCCAAGTTTCCGCTTCGGTAGGCTATTCAAGGCTTTACCTTGAGGAAAGGACTCACGTCAAGTTTCCTTTTAGCTCTAGAGCGTCTCAGGAGGAGCTCCCACCAAGGCTATGAAAGCACCCTGTTGATGTAGAGAACACTCGTTCCCTTCCCACAGCCCTGCCTACAGTGACTAGAGACCCGTCCTAAAACTGTTATTTAGGGAGTTTCAAGGCAGCAGGAATGGAGCTTTCAAAATGGGAAAGCAAGGCCTGTGCCATCAGGCCCCGTTTCCAGCGAACACGCAGCCTACCTCCTTGTGATTTCTACCAGGTAAATATACACTCTAGCTACACACGGGTCCCTTCCTTGAATAAAGTTTTTGGCACGGAGTTCTGCGTGTACCCAACGGCCTCCCCCAAGGAGCGCTCGAGGTACGCTATCGGGGCTTAGCCTCTTGTAAAACCCTTCAGTGTAAGAGGAAGAACTGTGCTTTGGTACAAGCAGGAACGCAAGCCGCCTTTCTCCTGTAAGTATGGGGTCTTAAGGTATGACTCTGTAGAAGGAATGGGAAGCAGCTTTGGTTTCTCAGTGCCGCTCAGCCTAGGGCAATGAGGCAGATTTGCAAAACATGTAGGATGTAAGAGAACAGATTTCCTGGAGCTGTTGGAGTGCTGAGGAAACCTAGGTCTCCCAAGGAAGAGTGCAGCGTGTTGCCCTACCCTCAGCATACACAGAGTGACTGGCAAAGGTTTCCGGGCCTGGATGTTTCTTAGCAGCCCAGGGCAGCCTGCCGGTACTCGGTGTTCTTGCAGGGAATAGGGTGCCCACGCGAGGTCCTGGTGACCTGAAAAGCTTACTAACGTTAAAAGAAAGCAGACCTAAAGGAAGGCCTCAAGGACTCTGCTCCAAGCTTCCGCTTCGGTAGGCTCCGCCTAGGGCAATGAGGCAGATTTGCAAAACATGTAGGATGTAAGAGAACAGTTTTCCTGGAGCTGTTGGAGTGCTGAGGAAACCTAGGTCTCCCAAGGAAGAGTGCAGCGTGTTGCCCTACCCTCAGCATACACAGAGTGACTGGCAAAGGTTTCCGGGCCTGGATGTTTCTTAGCAGCCCAGGGCAGCCTGCCGGTACTCGGTGTTCTTGCAGGGAATAGGGTGCCCACGCGAGGTCCTGGTGACCTGAAAAGCTTACTAACGTTAAAAGAAAGCAGACCTAAAGGAAGGCCTCAAGGACTCTGCTCCAAGCTTCCGCTTCGGTAGGCTCCGCCTAGGGCAATGAGGCAGATTTGCAAAACATGTAGGATGTAAGAGAACAGTTTTCCTGGAGCTGTTGGAGTGCTGAGGAAACCTAGGTCTCCCAAGGAAGAGTGCAGCGTGTTGCCCTACCCTCAGCATACACAGAGTGACTGGCAAAGGTTTCCGGGCCTGGATGTTTCTTAGCAGCCCAGGGCAGCCTGCCGGTACTCGGTGTTCTTGCAGGGAATAGGGTGCCCACGCGAGGTCCTGGTGACCTAAAAGCTTACTAACGTTAAAAGAAAGCAGACCTAAAGGTAGGCCTCAGGGACTCTGCTCCAAGTTTCCGCTTCGGTAGGCTATTCAAGGCTTTACCTTGAGGAAAGGACTCACGTCAAGTTTCCTTTTAGCTCTAGAGCGTCTCAGGAGGAGCTCCCACCAAGGCTATGAAAGCACCCTGTTGATGTAGAGAACACTCGTTCCCTTCCCACAGCCCTGCCTACAGTGACTAGAGACCCGTCCTAAAACTGTTATTTAGGGAGTTTCAAGGCAGCAGGAATGGAGCTTTCAAAATGGGAAAGCAAGGCCTGTGCCATCAGGCCCCGTTTCCAGCGAACACGCAGCCTACCTCCTTGTGATTTCTACCAGGTAAATATACACTCTAGCTACACACGGGTCCCTTCCTTGAATAAAGTTTTTGGCACGGAGTTCTGCGTGTACCCAACGGCCTCCCCCAAGGAGCGCTCGAGGTACGCTATCGGGGCTTAGCCTCTTGTAAAACCCTTCAGTGTAAGAGGAAGAACTGTGCTTTGGTACAAGCAGGAACGCAAGCCGCCTTTCTCCTGTAAGTATGGGGTCTTAAGGTATGACTCTGTAGAAGGAATGGGAAGCAGCTTTGGTTTCTCAGTGCCGCTCAGCCTAGGGCAATGAGGCAGATTTGCAAAACATGTAGGATGTAAGAGAACAGATTTCCTGGAGCTGTTGGAGTGCTGAGGAAACCTAGGTCTCCCAAGGAAGAGTGCAGCGTGTTGCCCTACCCTCAGCATACACAGAGTGACTGGCAAAGGTTTCCGGGCCTGGATGTTTCTTAGCAGCCCAGGGCAGCCTGCCGGTACTCGGTGTTCTTGCAGGGAATAGGGTGCCCACGCGAGGTCCTGGTGACCTAAAAGCTTACTAACGTTAAAAGAAAGCAGACCTAAAGGTAGGCCTCAGGGACTCTGCTCCAAGTTTCCGCTTCGGTAGGCTATTCAAAGCGTTACCTTGAGGAAAGGACTCACGTCAAGTTTCCTTTTAGCTCTAGAGCGTCTCAGGAGGAGCTCCCACCCAGGCTATGAAAGCACCCTGTTGATGTAGAGAACACTCGTTCCCTTCCCACAGCCCTGCCTACAGTGACTAGAGACCCGTCCTAAAACTGTTATTTAGGGAGTTTCAAGGCAGCAGGAATGGAGCTTTCAAAATGGGAAAGCAAGGCCTGTGCCATCAGGCCCCGTTTCCAGCGAACACGCAGCCTACCTCCTTGTGATTTCTACCAGGTAAATATACACTCTAGCTACACACGGGTCCCTTCCTTGATTAAAGTTGTTGGCACGGAGTTCTGCGTGTAGCCAACGGCCTCCCCCAAGGAGCGCTCGAGGTACGCTATCGGGGCTTAGCCTCTTGTAAAACCCTTCAGTGTAAGAGGAAGAACTGTGCTTTGGTACAAGCAGGAACGCAAGCCGCCTTTCTCCTGTAAGTATGGGGTCTTAAGGTATGACTCTGTAGAAGGAATGCGAAGCAGTTTTGGTTTCTCAGTGCCGCTCCGCCTAGGGCAATGAGGCAGATTTGCAAAACATGTAGGATGTAAGAGAACAGATTTCCTGGAGCTGTTGGAGTGCTGAGGAAACCTAGGTCTCCCAAGGAAGAGTGCAGCGTGTTGCCCTACCCTCAGCATACACAGAGTGACTGGGAAAGGTTTCCGGGCCTGGATGTTTCTTAGCAGCCCAGGGCAGCCTGCCGGTACTCGATGTTCTTGCAGGGAATAGGGTGCCCACAAGAGGTCCTGGTGACCTGAAAAGCTTACTAACGTTAAAAGAAAGCAGACCTAAAGGAAGGCCTCAAGGACTCTGCTCCAAGCTTCCGCTTCGGCAGGCTATTCAAGGCTTTACCTTGAGGAAAGGACGCACGTCAAGTTTCCTTTTAGCTCTAGAGCGTCTCAGGAGGAGCGCCCACCCAGGCTATGAAAGGACCCTGTTGATGTAGAGAACACTCGTTCCCTTCCCAGAGTCCTGCCTACAGTGACTAGAGACCCGTCCTAAAACTGTTATTTAGGGAGTTTCAAGGCAGCAGGAATGGAGCTTTCAAAATGGGAAAGCAAGGCCTGTGCCATCAGGCCCCGTTTCCAGCGAACACGCAGCCTACCTCCTTGTGATTTCTACCAGGTAAATATACACTCTAGCTACACACGGGTCCCTTCCTTGAATAAAGTTGTTTCGCACGGAGTTCTGCGTGTAGCCAACGGCCTCCCCCAAGGAGCGCTCGAGGTACGCTATCGGGGCTTAGCCTCTTGTAAAACCCTTCAGTGTAAGAGGAAGAACTGTGCTTTGGTACAAGCAGGAACGCAAGCCGCCTTTCTCCTGTAAGTATGGGGTCTTAAGGTATGACTCTGTAGAAGGAATGCGAAGCAGTTTTGGTTTCTCAGTGCCGCTCCGCCTAGGGCAATGAGGCAGATTTGCAAAACATGTAGGATGTAAGAGAACAGATTTCCTGGAGCTGTTGGAGTGCTGAGGAAACCTAGGTCTCCCAAGGAAGAGTGCAGCGTGTTGCCCTACCCTCAGCATACACAGAGTGACTGGCAAAGGTTTCCGGGCCTGGATGTTTCTTAGCAGCCCAGGGCAGCCTGCCGGTACTCGGTGTTCTTGCAGGGAATAGGGTGCCCACGCGAGGTCCTGGTGACCTAAAAGCTTACTAACGTTAAAAGAAAGCAGACCTAAAGGTAGGCCTCAGGGACTCTGCTCCAAGTTTCCGCTTCGGTAGGCTATTCAAGGCTTTACCTTGAGGAAAGGACTCACGTCAAGTTTCCTTTTAGCTCTAGAGCGTCTCAGGAGGAGCTCCCACCAAGGCTATGAAAGCACCCTGTTGATGTAGAGAACACTCGTTCCCTTCCCACAGCCCTGCCTACAGTGACTAGAGACCCGTCCTAAAACTATTTAGGGAGTTTCAAGGCAGCAGGAATGGAGCTTTCAAAATGGGAAAGCAAGGCCTCTGCCATTAGGCCCCGTTTCCTGCGAACACGCAGCCTACCTCCTTGTGATTTCTACCAGGTAAATATACACTCTAGCTACACACTGGTCCCTTCCTTGAATAAAGTTGTTTGGCACGGAGTTCTGCGTGTAGCCAACGGCCTCCCCCAAGGAGCGCTCGAGGTACGCTATCGGGGCTTAGCCTCTTGTAAAACCATTCAGTGTAAGGGGAAGAACTGTGCTTTGGTACCAGCAGGAACGCAAGCCGCCTTTCTCCTGTAAGTATGGGGTCTTAAGCTATGACTCTGTAGAAGGAATGTGAAGGAATTTGGTTGTTCAGTGCCGCTCCGCCTAGGGCAATGAGGCAGATTTGCAAAACATGTAGGATATAAGAGAACAGATTTCCTGGAGCTGTTGGAGTGCTGAGGAAACCTAGGTCTCCCAAGGAAGAGTGCAGCGTGTTGCCCTACCCTCAGCATACACAGAGTGACTGGCAAAGGTTTCCGGGCCTGGATGTTTCTTAGCAGCCCAGGGCAGCCTGCCGGTACTCGGTGTTCTTGCAGGGAATAGGGTGCCCACGCGAGGTCCTGGTGACCTGAAAAGCTTACTAACGTTAAAAGAAAGCAGACCTAAAGGAAGGCCTCAAGGACTCTGCTCCAAGCTTCCGCTTCGGTAGGCTCCGCCTAGGGCAATGAGGCAGATTTGCAAAACATGTAGGATGTAAGAGAACAGTTTTCCTGGAGCTGTTGGAGTGCTGAGGAAACCTAGGTCTCCCAAGGAAGAGTGCAGCGTGTTGCCCTACCCTCAGCATACACAGAGTGACTGGCAAAGGTTTCCGGGTCTGGATGTTTCTTAGCAGCCCAGGGCAGCCTGCCGGTACTCGGTGTTCTTGCAGGGAATAGGGTGCCCACGCGAGGTCCTGGTGACCTAAAAGCTTACTAACGTTAAAAGAAAGCAGACCTAAAGGTAGGCCTCAGGGACTCTGCTCCAAGTTTCCGCTTCGGTAGGCTATTCAAGGCTTTACCTTGAGGAAAGGACTCACGTCAAGTTTCCTTTTAGCTCTAGAGCGTCTCAGGAGGAGCTCCCACCAAGGCTATGAAAGCACCCTGTTGATGTAGAGAACACTCGTTCCCTTCCCACAGCCCTGCCTACAGTGACTAGAGACCCGTCCTAAAACTATTTAGGGAGTTTCAAGGCAGCAGAATGGAGCTTTCAAAATGGGAAAGCAAGGCCTCTGCCATTAGGCCCCGTTTCCTGCGAACACGCAGCCTACCTCCTTGTGATTTCTACCAGGTAAATATACACTCTAGCTACACACGGGTCCCTTCCTTGAATAAAGTTGTTTGGCACGGAGTTCTGCGTGTAGCCAACGGCCTCCCCCAAGGAGCGCTCGAGGTACGCTATCGGGGCTTAGCCTCTTGTAAAACCATTCAGTGTAAGGGGAAGAACTGTGCTTTGGTACCAGCAGGAACGCAAGCCGCCTTTCTCCTGTAAGTATGGGGTCTTAAGCTATGACTCTGTAGAAGGAATGTGAAGGAATTTGGTTGTTCAGTGCCGCTCCGCCTAGGGCAATGAGGCAGATTTGCAAAACATGTAGGATGTAAGAGAACAGATTTCCTGGAGCTGTTGGAGTGCTGAGGAAACCTAGGTCTCCCAAGGAATAGTGCAGCGTGTTGCCCTACCCTCAGCATACACAGAGTGACTGGCAAAGGTTTCCGGGACTGGATGTTTCTTAGCAGCCCAGGGCAGCCTGCCGGTACTCGGTGTTCTTGCAGGGAATAGGGTGCCCACGCGAGGTCCTGGTGACCTAAAAGCTTACTAACGTTAAAAGAAAGCAGACCTAAAGGTAGGCCTCAGGGACTCTGCTCCAAGTTTCCGCTTCGGTAGGCTATTCAAAGCGTTACCTTGAGGAAAGGACTCACGTCAAGTTTCCTTTTAGCTCTAGAGCGTCTCAGGAGGAGCTCCCACCCAGGCTATGAAAGCACCCTGTTGATGTAGAGAACACTCGTTCCCTTCCCACAGCCCTGCCTACAGTGACTAGAGACCCGTCCTAAAACTGTTATTTAGGGAGTTTCAAGGCAGCAGGAATGGAGCTTTCAAAATGGGAAAGCAAGGCCTGTGCCATCAGGCCCCGTTTCCAGCGAACACGCAGCCTACCTCCTTGTGATTTCTACCAGGTAAATATACACTCTAGCTACACACGGGTCCCTTCCTTGATTAAAGTTGTTGGCACGGAGTTCTGCGTGTAGCCAACGGCCTCCCCCAAGGAGCGCTCGAGGTACGCTATCGGGGCTTAGCCTCTTGTAAAACCCTTCAGTGTAAGAGGAAGAACTGTGCTTTGGTACAAGCAGGAACGCAAGCCGCCTTTCTCCTGTAAGTATGGGGTCTTAAGGTATGACTCTGTAGAAGGAATGCGAAGCAGTTTTGGTTTCTCAGTGCCGCTCCGCCTAGGGCAATGAGGCAGATTTGCAAAACATGTAGGATGTAAGAGAACAGATTTCCTGGAGCTGTTGGAGTGCTGAGGAAACCTAGGTCTCCCAAGGAAGAGTGCAGCGTGTTGCCCTACCCTCAGCATACACAGAGTGACTGGCAAAGGTTTCCGGGCCTGGATGTTTCTTAGCAGCCCAGGGCAGCCTGCCGGTACTCGGTGTTCTTGCAGGGAATAGGGTGCCCACGCGAGGTCCTGGTGACCTAAAAGCTTACTAACGTTAAAAGAAAGCAGACCTAAAGGTAGGCCTCAGGGACTCTGCTCCAAGTTTCCGCTTCGGTAGGCTATTCAAGGCTTTACCTTGAGGAAAGGACTCACGTCAAGTTTCCTTTTAGCTCTAGAGCGTCTCAGGAGGAGCTCCCACCAAGGCTATGAAAGCACCCTGTTGATGTAGAGAACACTCGTTCCCTTCCCACAGCCCTGCCTACAGTGACTAGAGACCCGTCCTAAAACTATTTAGGGAGTTTCAAGGCAGCAGGAATGGAGCTTTCAAAATGGGAAAGCAAGGCCTCTGCCATTAGGCCCCGTTTCCTGCGAACACGCAGCCTACCTCCTTGTGATTTCTACCAGGTAAATATACACCCTAGCTACACACGGGTCCCTTCCTTGAATAAAGTTGTTTGGCACGGAGTTCTGCGTGTAGCCAACGGCCTCCCCCAAGGAGCGCTCGAGGTACGCTATCGGGGCTTAGCCTCTTGTAAAACCATTCAGTGTAAGGGGAAGAACTGTGCTTTGGTACCAGCAGGAACGCAAGCCGCCTTTCTCCTGTAAGTATGGGGTCTTAAGCTATGACTCTGTAGAAGGAATGTGAAGGAATTTGGTTGTTCAGTGCCGCTCCGCCTAGGGCAATGAGGCAGATTTGCAAAACATGTAGGATGTAAGAGAACAGATTTCCTGGAGCTGTTGGAGTGCTGAGGAAACCTAGGTCTCCCAAGGAAGAGTGCAGCGTGTTGCCCTACCCTCAGCATACACAGAGTGACTGGCAAAGGTTTCCGGGCCTGGATGTTTCTTAGCAGCCCAGGGCAGCCTGCCGGTACTCGGTGTTCTTGCAGGGAATAGGGTGCCCACGCGAGGTCCTGGTGACCTAAAAGCTTACTAACGTTAAAAGAAAGCAGACCTAAAGGTAGGCCTCAGGGACTCTGCTCCAAGTTTCCGCTTCGGTAGGCTATTCAAGGCTTTACCTTGAGGAAAGGACTCACGTCAAGTTTCCTTTTAGCTCTAGAGCGTCTCAGGAGGAGCTCCCACCCAGGCTATGAAAGCACCCTGTTGATGTAGAGAACACTCGTTCCCTTCCCACAGCCCTGCCTACAGTGACTAGAGACCCGTCCTAAAACTGTTATTTAGGGAGTTTCAAGGCAACAGGAATGGAGCTTTCAAATGGGAAAGCAAGGCCTGTGCCATTAGGCCCCGTTTCCTGCGAACACGCAGCCTACCTCCTTGTGATTTCTACCAGGTAAATATACACTCTAGCTACACACGGGTCCCTTCCTTGAATAAAGTTGTTTCGCACGGAGTTCTGCGTGTAGCCAACGGCCTCCCCCAAAGAGCGCTCGAGGTACGCTATCGGGGCTTAGCCTCTTGTAAAACCCTTCAGTGTAAGAGGAAGAACTGTGCTTTGGTACAAGCAGGAACGCAAGCCGCCATTCTCCTGTAAGTATGGGGTCTTAAGGTATGACTCTGTAGAAGGAATGGGAAGCAGCTTTGTTTTCTCAGTGCCGCTCCGCCTAGGGCAATGAGGCAGATTTGCAAAACATGTAGGATATAAGAGAACAGACTTCCTGGAGCTGTTGGAGTGCTGAGGAAACCTAGGTCTCCCAAGGAAGAGTGCAGCGTGTTGCCCTACCCTCAGCATACACAGAGTGACTGGCAAAGGTTTCCGGGCCTGGATGTTTCTTAGCAGCCCAGGGCAGCCTGCCGGTACTCGGTGTTCTTGCAGGGAATAGGGTGCCCACGCGAGGTCCTGGTGACCTGAAAAGCTTACTAACGTTAAAAGAAAGCAGACCTAAAGGAAGGCCTCAAGGACTCTGCTCCAAGCTTCCGCTTCGGCAGGCTCCGCCTAGGGCAATGAGGCAGATTTGCAAAACATGTAGGATGTAAGAGAACAGTTTTCCTGGAGCTGTTGGAGTGCTGAGGAAACCTAGGTCTCCCAAGGAAGAGTGCAGCGTGTTGCCCTACCCTCAGCATACACAGAGTGACTGGGAAAGGTTTCCGGGCCTGGATGTTTCTTAGCAGCCCAGGGCAGCCTGCCGGTACTCGGTGTTCTTGCAGGGAATAGGGTGCCCACGCGAGGTCCTGGTGACCTGAAAAGCTTACTAACGTTAAAAGAAAGCAGACCTAAAGGAAGGCCTCAAGGACTCTGCTCCAAGCTTCCGCTTCGGCAGGCTATTCAAGGCTTTACCTTGAGGAAAGGACGCACGTCAAGTTTCCTTTTAGCTCTAGAGCGTCTCAGGAGGAGCGCCCAACCAGGCTATGAAAGGACCCTGTTGATGTAGAGAACACTCGTTCCCTTCCCACAGCCCTGCCTACAGTGACTAGAGACCCGTCCTAAAGCTGTTATTTAGGGAGTTTCAAGGCAACAGGAATGGAGCTTTCAAATGGGAAAGCAAGGCCTGTGCCATTAGGCCCCGTTTCCTGCGAACACGCAGCCTACCTCCTTGTGATTTCTACCAGGTAAATATACACTCTAGCTACACACGGGTCCCTTCCTTGAATAAAGTTGTTTCGCACGGAGTTCTGCGTGTAGCCAACGGCCTCCCCCAAAGAGCGCTCGAGGTACGCTATCGGGGCTTAGCCTCTTGTAAAACCCTTCAGTGTAAGAGGAAGAACTGTGCTTTGGTACAAGCAGGAACGCAAGCCGCCTTTCTCCTGTAAGTATGGGGTCTTAAGGTATGACTCTGTAGAAGGAATGGGAAGCAGCTTTGGTTTCTCAGTGCCGCTCAGCCTAGGGCAATGAGGCAGATTTGCAAAACATGTAGGATGTAAGAGAACAGATTTCCTGGAGCTGTTGGAGTGCTGAGGAAACCTAGGTCTCCCAAGGAAGAGTGCAGCGTGTTGCCCTACCCTCAGCATACACAGAGTGACTGGGAAAGGTTTCCGGGACTGGATGTTTCTTAGCAGCCCAGGGCAGCCTGCCGGTACTCGGTGTTTTTGCAGGGAATAGGGTGCCCACGCGAGGTCCTGGTGACCTAAAAGCTTACTAACGTTAAAAGAAAGCAGACCTAAAGGTAGGCCTCAGGGACTCTGCTCCAAGTTTCCGCTTCGGTAGGCTATTCAAAGCGTTACCTTGAGGAAAGGACTCACGTCAAGTTTCCTTTTAGCTCTAGAGCGTCTCAGGAGGAGCTCCCACCCAGGCTATGAAAGCACCCTGTTGATGTAGAGAACACTCGTTCCCTTCCCACAGCCCTGCCTACAGTGACTAGAGACCCGTCCTAAAACTGTTATTTAGGGAGTTTCAAGGCAGCAGGAATGGAGCTTTCAAAATGGGAAAGCAAGGCCTGTGCCATCAGGCCCCGTTTCCAGCGAACACGCAGCCTACCTCCTTGTGATTTCTACCAGGTAAATATACACTCTAGCTACACACGGGTCCCTTCCTTGATTAAAGTTGTTGGCACGGAGTTCTGCGTGTAGCCAACGGCCTCCCCCAAGGAGCGCTCGAGGTACGCTATCGGGGCTTAGCCTCTTGTAAAACCCTTCAGTGTAAGAGGAAGAACTGTGCTTTGGTACAAGCAGGAACGCAAGCCGCCTTTCTCCTGTAAGTATGGGGTCTTAAGGTATGACTCTGTCGAAGGAATGGGAAGCAGCTTTCGTTTCTCAGTGCCGCTCCGCCTAGGGCAATGAGGCAGATTTGCAAAACATGTAGGATGTAAGAGAACAGATTTCCTGGAGCTGTTGGAGTGCTGAGGAAACCTAGGTCTCCCAAGGAACAGTGCAGCGTGTTGCCCTACCCTCAGCATACACAGAGAGACTGGGAAAGGTTTCCGGGCCTGGATGTTTCTTAGCAGCCCAGGGCAGCCTGCCGGTACTCGATGTTCTTGCAGGGAATAGGGTGCCCACAAGAGGTCCTGGTGACCTGAAAAGCTTACTAACGTTAAAAGAAAGCAGACCTAAAGGAAGGCCTCAAGGACTCTGCTCCAAGCTTCCGCTTCGGCAGGCTATTCAAGGCTTTACCTTGAGGAAAGGACGCACGTCAAGTTTCCTTTTAGCTCTAGAGCGTCTCAGGAGGAGCGCCCACCCAGGCTATGAAAGGACCCTGTTGATGTAGAGAACACTCGTTCCCTTCCCAGAGTCCTGCCTACAGTGACTAGAGACCCGTCCTAAAACTGTTATTTAGGGAGTTTCAAGGCAGCAGGAATGGAGCTTTCAAAATGGGAAAGCAAGGCCTGTGCCATTAGGCCCCGTTTCCTGCGAACACGCAGCCTACCTCCTTGTGATTTCTACCAGGTAAATATACACTCTAGCTACACACGGGTCCCTTCCTTGAATAAAGTTGTTTCGCACGGAGTTCTGCGTGTAGCCAACGGCCTCCCCCAAGGAGCGCTCGAGGTACGCTATCGGGGCTTAGCCTCTTGTAAAACCCTTCAGTGTAAGAGGAAGAACTGTGCTTTGGTACAAGCAGGAACGCAAGCCGCCATTCTCCTGTAAGTATGGGGTCTTAAGGTATGACTCTGTAGAAGGAATGGGAAGCAGCTTTGGTTTCTCAGTGCCGCTCAGCCTAGGGCAATGAGGCAGATTTGCAAAACATGTAGGATGTAAGAGAACAGATTTCCTGGAGCTGTTGGAGTGCTGAGGAAACCTAGGTCTCCCAAGGAAGAGTGCAGCGTGTTGCCCTACCCTCAGCATACACAGAGTGACTGGCAAAGGTTTCCGGGCCTGGATGTTTCTTAGCAGCCCAGGGCAGCCTGCCGGTACTCGGTGTTCTTGCAGGGAATAGGGTGCCCACGCGAGGTCCTGGTGACCTGAAAAGCTTACTAACGTTAAAAGAAAGCAGACCTAAAGGAAGGCCTCAAGGACTCTGCTCCAAGCTTCCGCTGCGGCAGGCTCCGCCTAGGGCAATGAGGCAGACTTGCAAAACATGTAGGATGTAAGAGAACAGTTTTCCTGGAGCTGTTGGAGTGCTGAGGAAACCTAGGTCTCCCAAGGAAGAGTGCAGCGTGTTGCCCTACCCTCAGCATACACAGAGTGACTGGCAAAGGTTTCCGGGCCTGGATGTTTCATAGCAGCCCAGGGCAGCCTGCCGGTACTCGATGTTCTTGCAGGGAATAGGGTGCCCACAAGAGGTCCTGGTGACCTGAAAAGCTTACTAACGTTAAAAGAAAGCAGACCTAAAGGAAGGCCTCAAGGACTCTGCTCCAAGCTTCCGCTTCGGCAGGCTATTCAAGGCTTTACCTTGAGGAAAGGACGCACGTCAAGTTTCCTTTTAGCTCTAGAGCGTCTCAGGAGGAGCGCCCACCCAGGCTATGAAAGCACCCTGTTGATGTAGAGAACACTCGTTCCCTTCCCACAGCCCTGCCTACAGTGACTAGAGACCCGTCCTAAAACTGTTATTTAGGGAGTTTCAAGGCAGCAGGAATGGAGCTTTCAAAATGGGAAAGCAAGGCCTGTGCCATCAGGCCCCGTTTCCAGCGAACACGCAGCCTACCTCCTTGTGATTTCTACCAGGTAAATATACACTCTAGCTACACACGGGTCCCTTCCTTGAATAAAGTTGTTTCGCACGGAGTTCTGCGTGTAGCCAACGGCCTCCCCCAAAGAGCGCTCGAGGTACGCTATCGGGGCTTAGCCTCTTGTAAAACCCTTCAGTGTAAGAGGAAGAACTGTGCTTTGGTACAAGCAGGAACGCAAGCCGCCTTTCTCCTGTAAGTATGGGGTCTTAAGGTATGACTCTGTAGAAGGAATGGGAAGCAGCTTTGGTTTCTCAGTGCCGCTCAGCCTAGGGCAATGAGGCAGATTTGCAAAACATGTAGGATGTAAGAGAACAGATTTCCTGGAGCTGTTGGAGTGCTGAGGAAACCTAGGTCTCCCAAGGAAGAGTGCAGCGTGTTGCCCTACCCTCAGCATACACAGAGTGACTGGGAAAGGTTTCCGGGACTGGATGTTTCTTAGCAGCCCAGGGCAGCCTGCCGGTACTCGGTGTTCTTGCAGGGAATAGGGTGCCCACGCGAGGTCCTGGTGACCTAAAAGCTTACTAACGTTAAAAGAAAGCAGACCTAAAGGTAGGCCTCAGGGACTCTGCTCCAAGTTTCCGCTTCGGTAGGCTATTCAAAGCGTTACCTTGAGGAAAGGACTCACGTCAAGTTTCCTTTTAGCTCTAGAGCGTCTCAGGAGGAGCTCCCACCCAGGCTATGAAAGCACCCTGTTGATGTAGAGAACACTCGTTCCCTTCCCACAGCCCTGCCTACAGTGACTAGAGACCCGTCCTAAAACTGTTATTTAGGGAGTTTCAAGGCAGCAGGAATGGAGCTTTCAAAATGGGAAAGCAAGGCCTGTGCCATCAGGCCCCGTTTCCAGCGAACACGCAGCCTACCTCCTTGTGATTTCTACCAGGTAAATATACACTCTAGCTACACACGGGTCCCTTCCTTGATTAAAGTTGTTGGCACGGAGTTCTGCGTGTAGCCAACGGCCTCCCCCAAGGAGCGCTCGAGGTACGCTATCGGGGCTTAGCCTCTTGTAAAACCCTTCAGTGTAAGAGGAAGAACTGTGCTTTGGTACAAGCAGGAACGCAAGCCGCCTTTCTCCTGTAAGTATGGGGTCTTAAGGTATGACTCTGTCGAAGGAATGGGAAGCAGCTTTCGTTTCTCAGTGCCGCTCCGCCTAGGGCAATGAGGCAGATTTGCAAAACATGTAGGATGTAAGAGAACAGATTTCCTGGAGCTGTTGGAGTGCTGAGGAAACCTAGGTCTCCCAAGGAACAGTGCAGCGTGTTGCCCTACCCTCAGCATACACAGAGAGACTGGGAAAGGTTTCCGGGCCTGGATGTTTCTTAGCAGCCCAGGGCAGCCTGCCGGTACTCGATGTTCTTGCAGGGAATAGGGTGCCCACAAGAGGTCCTGGTGACCTGAAAAGCTTACTAACGTTAAAAGAAAGCAGACCTAAAGGAAGGCCTCAAGGACTCTGCTCCAAGCTTCCGCTGCGGCAGGCTCCGCCTAGGGCAATGAGGCAGACTTGCAAAACATGTAGGATGTAAGAGAACAGTTTTCCTGGAGCTGTTGGAGTGCTGAGGAAACCTAGGTCTCCCAAGGAAGAGTGCAGCGTGTTGCCCTACCCTCAGCATACACAGAGTGACTGGCAAAGGTTTCCGGGCCTGGATGTTTCATAGCAGCCCAGGGCAGCCTGCCGGTACTCGATGTTCTTGCAGGGAATAGGGTGCCCACAAGAGGTCCTGGTGACCTGAAAAGCTTACTAACGTTAAAAGAAAGCAGACCTAAAGGAAGGCCTCAAGGACTCTGCTCCAAGCTTCCGCTTCGGCAGGCTATTCAAGGCTTTACCTTGAGGAAAGGACGCACGTCAAGTTTCCTTTTAGCTCTAGAGCGTCTCAGGAGGAGCGCCCACCCAGGCTATGAAAGGACCCTGTTGATGTAGAGAACACTCGTTCCCTTCCCAGAGTCCTGCCTACAGTGACTAGAGACCCGTCCTAAAACTGTTATTTAGGGAGTTTCAAGGCAGCAGGAATGGAGCTTTCAAAATGGGAAAGCAAGGCCTGTGCCATCAGGCCCCGTTTCCAGCGAACACGCAGCCTACCTCCTTGTGATTTCTACCAGGTAAATATACACTCTAGCTACACACGGGTCCCTTCCTTGAATAAAGTTGTTTCGCACGGAGTTCTGCGTGTAGCCAACGGCCTCCCCCAAGGAGCGCTCGAGGTACGCTATCGGGGCTTAGCCTCTTGTAAAACCCTTCAGTGTAAGAGGAAGAACTGTGCTTTGGTACAAGCAGGAACGCAAGCCGCCTTTCTCCTGTAAGTATGGGGTCTTAAGGTATGACTCTGTAGAAGGAATGCGAAGCAGTTTTGGTTTCTCAGTGCCGCTCCGCCTAGGGCAATGAGGCAGATTTGCAAAACATGTAGGATGTAAGAGAACAGATTTCCTGGAGCTGTTGGAGTGCTGAGGAAACCTAGGTCTCCCAAGGAAGAGTGCAGCGTGTTGCCCTACCCTCAGCATACACAGAGTGACTGGCAAAGGTTTCCGGGCCTGGATGTTTCTTAGCAGCCCAGGGCAGCCTGCCGGTACTCGGTGTTCTTGCAGGGAATAGGGTGCCCACGCGAGGTCCTGGTGACCTGAAAGGTTACTAACGTTAAAAGAAAGCAGACCTAAAGGTAGGCCTCAGGGACTCTGCTCCAAGTTTCCGCTTCGGTAGGCTATTCAACGCTTTACCTTGAGGAAAGGACTCACGTCAAGTTTCCTTTAAGCTCTAGAGCGTCTCAGGAGGAGCTCCCACCAAGGCTATGAAAGCACCCTGTTGATGTAGAGAACACTCGTTCCCTTCCCACAGCCCTGCCTACAGTGACTAGAGACCCGTCCTAAAACTATTTAGGGAGTTTCAAGGCAGCAGAATGGAGCTTTCAAAATGGGAAAGCAAGGCCTCTGCCATTAGGCCCCGTTTCCTGCGAACACGCAGCCTACCTCCTTGTGATTTCTACCAGGTAAATATACACTCTAGCTACACACGGGTCCCTTCCTTGAATAAAGTTGTTTGGCACGGAGTTCTGCGTGTAGCCAACGGCCTCCCCCAAGGAGCGCTCGAGGTACGCTATCGGGGCTTAGCCTCTTGTAAAACCATTCAGTGTAAGGGGAAGAACTGTGCTTTGGTACCAGCAGGAACGCAAGCCGCCTTTCTCCTGTAAGTATGGGGTCTTAAGCTATGACTCTGTAGAAGGAATGTGAAGGAATTTGGTTGTTCAGTGCCGCTCCGCCTAGGGCAATGAGGCAGATTTGCAAAACATGTAGGATGTAAGAGAACAGATTTCCTGGAGCTGTTGGAGTGCTGAGGAAACCTAGGTCTCCCAAGGAATAGTGCAGCGTGTTGCCCTACCCTCAGCATACACAGAGTGACTGGCAAAGGTTTCCGGGCCTGGATGTTTCTTAGCAGCCCAGGGCAGCCTGCCGGTACTCGGTGTTCTTGCAGGGAATAGGGTGCCCACGCGAGGTCCTGGTGACCTAAAAGCTTACTAACGTTAAAAGAAAGCAGACCTAAAGGTAGGCCTCAGGGACTCTGCTCCAAGTTTCCGCTTCGGTAGGCTATTCAAGGCTTTACCTTGAGGAAAGGACTCACGTCAAGTTTCCTTTTAGCTCTAGAGCGTCTCAGGAGGAGCTCCCACCCAGGCTATGAAAGCACCCTGTTGATGTAGAGAACACTCGTTCCCTTCCCACAGCCCTGCCTACAGTGACTAGAGACCCGTCCTAAAACTGTTATTTAGGGAGTTTCAAGGCAACAGGAATGGAGCTTTCAAATGGGAAAGCAAGGCCTGTGCCATTAGGCCCCGTTTCCTGCGAACACGCAGCCTACCTCCTTGTGATTTCTACCAGGTAAATATACACTCTAGCTACACACGGGTCCCTTCCTTGAATAAAGTTGTTTCGCACGGAATTCTGCGTGTAGCCAACGGCCTCCCCCAAAGAGCGCTCGAGGTACGCTATCGGGGCTTAGCCTCTTGTAAAACCCTTCAGTGTAAGAGGAAGAACTGTGCTTTGGTACAAGCAGGAACGCAAGCCGCCTTTCTCCTGTAAGTATGGGGTCTTAAGGTATGACTCTGTAGAAGGAATGGGAAGCAGCTTTGGTTTCTCAGTGCCGCTCAGCCTAGGGCAATGAGGCAGATTTGCAAAACATGTAGGATGTAAGAGAACAGATTTCCTGGAGCTGTTGGAGTGCTGAGGAAACCTAGGTCTCCCAAGGAAGAGTGCAGCGTGTTGCCCTACCCTCAGCATACACAGAGTGACTGGGAAAGGTTTCCGGGACTGGATGTTTCTTAGCAGCCCAGGGCAGCCTGCCGGTACTCGGTGTTCTTGCAGGGAATAGGGTGCCCACGCGAGGTCCTGGTGACCTAAAAGCTTACTAACGTTAAAAGAAAGCAGACCTAAAGGTAGGCCTCAGGGACTCTGCTCCAAGTTTCCGCTTCGGTAGGCTATTCAAAGCGTTACCTTGAGGAAAGGACTCACGTCAAGTTTCCTTTTAGCTCTAGAGCGTCTCAGGAGGAGCTCCCACCCAGGCTATGAAAGCACCCTGTTGATGTAGAGAACACTCGTTCCCTTCCCACAGCCCTGCCTACAGTGACTAGAGACCCGTCCTAAAACTGTTATTTAGGGAGTTTCAAGGCAGCAGGAATGGAGCTTTCAAAATGGGAAAGCAAGGCCTGTGCCATCAGGCCCCGTTTCCAGCGAACACGCAGCCTACCTCCTTGTGATTTCTACCAGGTAAATATACACTCTAGCTACACACGGGTCCCTTCCTTGATTAAAGTTGTTGGCACGGAGTTCTGCGTGTAGCCAACGGCCTCCCCCAAGGAGCGCTCGAGGTACGCTATCGGGGCTTAGCCTCTTGTAAAACCCTTCAGTGTAAGAGGAAGAACTGTGCTTTGGTACAAGCAGGAACGCAAGCCGCCTTTCTCCTGTAAGTATGGGGTCTTAAGGTATGACTCTGTAGAAGGAATGCGAAGCAGTTTTGGTTTCTCAGTGCCGCTCCGCCTAGGGCAATGAGGCAGATTTGCAAAACATGTAGGATGTAAGAGAACAGATTTCCTGGAGCTGTTGGAGTGCTGAGGAAACCTAGGTCTCCCAAGGAAGAGTGCAGCGTGTTGCCCTACCCTCAGCATACACAGAGTGACTGGGAAAGGTTTCCGGGCCTGGATGTTTCTTAGCAGCCCAGGGCAGCCTGCCGGTACTCGATGTTCTTGCAGGGAATAGGGTGCCCACAAGAGGTCCTGGTGACCTGAAAAGCTTACTAACGTTAAAAGAAAGCAGACCTAAAGGAAGGCCTCAAGGACTCTGCTCCAAGCTTCCGCTTCGGCAGGCTATTCAAGGCTTTACCTTGAGGAAAGGACGCACGTCAAGTTTCCTTTTAGCTCTAGAGCGTCTCAGGAGGAGCGCCCACCCAGGCTATGAAAGGACCCTGTTGATGTAGAGAACACTCGTTCCCTTCCCAGAGTCCTGCCTACAGTGACTAGAGACCCGTCCTAAAACTGTTATTTAGGGAGTTTCAAGGCAGCAGGAATGGAGCTTTCAAAATGGGAAAGCAAGGCCTGTGCCATCAGGCCCCGTTTCCAGCGAACACGCAGCCTACCTCCTTGTGATTTCTACCAGGTAAATATACACTCTAGCTACACACGGGTCCCTTCCTTGAATAAAGTTGTTTCGCACGGAGTTCTGCGTGTAGCCAACGGCCTCCCCCAAGGAGCGCTCGAGGTACGCTATCGGGGCTTAGCCTCTTGTAAAACCCTTCAGTGTAAGAGGAAGAACTGTGCTTTGGTACAAGCAGGAACGCAAGCCGCCTTTCTCCTGTAAGTATGGGGTCTTAAGGTATGACTCTGTAGAAGGAATGCGAAGCAGTTTTGGTTTCTCAGTGCCGCTCCGCCTAGGGCAATGAGGCAGATTTGCAAAACATGTAGGATGTAAGAGAACAGATTTCCTGGAGCTGTTGGAGTGCTGAGGAAACCTAGGTCTCCCAAGGAAGAGTGCAGCGTGTTGCCCTACCCTCAGCATACACAGAGTGACTGGCAAAGGTTTCCGGGCCTGGATGTTTCTTAGCAGCCCAGGGCAGCCTGCCGGTACTCGGTGTTCTTGCAGGGAATAGGGTGCCCACGCGAGGTCCTGGTGACCTAAAAGCTTACTAACGTTAAAAGAAAGCAGACCTAAAGGTAGGCCTCAGGGACTCTGCTCCAAGTTTCCGCTT
Organism: Balaenoptera acutorostrata; assembly: GCF_949987535.1. Taxonomy (NCBI): domain Eukaryota; kingdom Metazoa; phylum Chordata; class Mammalia; order Artiodactyla; family Balaenopteridae; genus Balaenoptera; species Balaenoptera acutorostrata. Next base: position 241,691 of record NW_026646529.1, on the reverse strand, counting down.
CGGTAGGCTATTCAAGGCTTTACCTTGAGGAAAGGACTCACGTCAAGTTTCCTTTTAGCTCTAGAGCGTCTCAGGAGGAGCTCCCACCAAGGCTATGAAAGCACCCTGTTGATGTAGAGAACACTCGTTCCCTTCCCACAGCCCTGCCTACAGTGACTAGAGACCCGTCCTAAAACTATTTAGGGAGTTTCAAGGCAGCAGGAATGGAGCTTTCAAAATGGGAAAGCAAGGCCTCTGCCATTAGGCCCCGTTTCCTGCGAACACGCAGCCTACCTCCTTGTGATTTCTACCAGGTAAATATACACTCTAGCTACACACTGGTCCCTTCCTTGAATAAAGTTGTTTGGCACGGAGTTCTGCGTGTAGCCAACGGCCTCCCCCAAGGAGCGCTCGAGGTACGCTATCGGGGCTTAGCCTCTTGTAAAACCATTCAGTGTAAGGGGAAGAACTGTGCTTTGGTACCAGCAGGAACGCAAGCCGCCTTTCTCCTGTAAGTATGGGGTCTTAAGCTATGACTCTGTAGAAGGAATGTGAAGGAATTTGGTTGTTCAGTGCCGCTCCGCCTAGGGCAATGAGGCAGATTTGCAAAACATGTAGGATATAAGAGAACAGATTTCCTGGAGCTGTTGGAGTGCTGAGGAAACCTAGGTCTCCCAAGGAAGAGTGCAGCGTGTTGCCCTACCCTCAGCATACACAGAGTGACTGGCAAAGGTTTCCGGGCCTGGATGTTTCTTAGCAGCCCAGGGCAGCCTGCCGGTACTCGGTGTTCTTGCAGGGAATAGGGTGCCCACGCGAGGTCCTGGTGACCTGAAAAGCTTACTAACGTTAAAAGAAAGCAGACCTAAAGGAAGGCCTCAAGGACTCTGCTCCAAGCTTCCGCTTCGGTAGGCTCCGCCTAGGGCAATGAGGCAGATTTGCAAAACATGTAGGATGTAAGAGAACAGTTTTCCTGGAGCTGTTGGAGTGCTGAGGAAACCTAGGTCTCCCAAGGAAGAGTGCAGCGTGTTGCCCTACCCTCAGCATACACAGAGTGACTGGCAAAGGTTTCCGGGTCTGGATGTTTCTTAGCAGCCCAGGGCAGCCTGCCGGTACTCGGTGTTCTTGCAGGGAATAGGGTGCCCACGCGAGGTCCTGGTGACCTAAAAGCTTACTAACGTTAAAAGAAAGCAGACCTAAAGGTAGGCCTCAGGGACTCTGCTCCAAGTTTCCGCTTCGGTAGGCTATTCAAGGCTTTACCTTGAGGAAAGGACTCACGTCAAGTTTCCTTTTAGCTCTAGAGCGTCTCAGGAGGAGCTCCCACCAAGGCTATGAAAGCACCCTGTTGATGTAGAGAACACTCGTTCCCTTCCCACAGCCCTGCCTACAGTGACTAGAGACCCGTCCTAAAACTATTTAGGGAGTTTCAAGGCAGCAGAATGGAGCTTTCAAAATGGGAAAGCAAGGCCTCTGCCATTAGGCCCCGTTTCCTGCGAACACGCAGCCTACCTCCTTGTGATTTCTACCAGGTAAATATACACTCTAGCTACACACGGGTCCCTTCCTTGAATAAAGTTGTTTGGCACGGAGTTCTGCGTGTAGCCAACGGCCTCCCCCAAGGAGCGCTCGAGGTACGCTATCGGGGCTTAGCCTCTTGTAAAACCCTTCAGTGTAAGAGGAAGAACTGTGCTTTGGTACAAGCAGGAACGCAAGCCGCCATTCTCCTGTAAGTATGGGGTCTTAAGGTATGACTCTGTAGAAGGAATGGGAAGCAGCTTTGGTTTCTCAGTGCCGCTCAGCCTAGGGCAATGAGGCAGATTTGCAAAACATGTAGGATGTAAGAGAACAGATTTCCTGGAGCTGTTGGAGTGCTGAGGAAACCTAGGTCTCCCAAGGAAGAGTGCAGCGTGTTGCCCTACCCTCAGCATACACAGAGTGACTGGCAAAGGTTTCCGGGCCTGGATGTTTCTTAGCAGCCCAGGGCAGCCTGCCGGTACTCGGTGTTCTTGCAGGGAATAGGGTGCCCACGCGAGGTCCTGGTGACCTGAAAAGCTTACTAACGTTAAAAGAAAGCAGACCTAAAGGAAGGCCTCAAGGACTCTGCTCCAAGCTTCCGCTGCGGCAGGCTCCGCCTAGGGCAATGAGGCAGACTTGCAAAACATGTAGGATGTAAGAGAACAGTTTTCCTGGAGCTGTTGGAGTGCTGAGGAAACCTAGGTCTCCCAAGGAAGAGTGCAGCGTGTTGCCCTACCCTCAGCATACACAGAGTGACTGGCAAAGGTTTCCGGGCCTGGATGTTTCATAGCAGCCCAGGGCAGCCTGCCGGTACTCGATGTTCTTGCAGGGAATAGGGTGCCCACAAGAGGTCCTGGTGACCTGAAAAGCTTACTAACGTTAAAAGAAAGCAGACCTAAAGGAAGGCCTCAAGGACTCTGCTCCAAGCTTCAGCTTCGGCAGGCTATTCAAGGCTTTACCTTGAGGAAAGGACGCACGTCAAGTTTCCTTTTAGCTCTAGAGCGTCTCAGGAGGAGCGCCCACCCAGGCTATGAAAGGACCCTGTTGATGTAGAGAACACTCGTTCCCTTCCCAGAGTCCTGCCTACAGTGACTAGAGACCCGTCCTAAAACTGTTATTTAGGGAGTTTCAAGGCAGCAGGAATGGAGCTTTCAAAATGGGAAAGCAAGGCCTGTGCCATCAGGCCCCGTTTCCAGCGAACACGCAGCCTACCTCCTTGTGATTTCTACCAGGTAAATATACACTCTAGCTACACACGGGTCCCTTCCTTGAATAAAGTTGTTTCGCACGGAGTTCTGCGTGTAGCCAACGGCCTCCCCCAAGGAGCGCTCGAGGTACGCTATCGGGGCTTAGCCTCTTGTAAAACCCTTCAGTGTAAGAGGAAGAACTGTGCTTTGGTACAAGCAGGAACGCAAGCCGCCTTTCTCCTGTAAGTATGGGGTCTTAAGGTATGACTCTGTAGAAGGAATGCGAAGCAGTTTTGGTTTCTCAGTGCCGCTCCGCCTAGGGCAATGAGGCAGATTTGCAAAACATGTAGGATGTAAGAGAACAGATTTCCTGGAGCTGTTGGAGTGCTGAGGAAACCTAGGTCTCCCAAGGAAGAGTGCAGCGTGTTGCCCTACCCTCAGCATACACAGAGTGACTGGCAAAGGTTTCCGGGCCTGGATGTTTCTTAGCAGCCCAGGGCAGCCTGCCGGTACTCGGTGTTCCTGCAGGGAATAGGGTGCCCACGCGAGGTCCTGGTGACCTGAAAGGTTACTAACGTTAAAAGAAAGCAGACCTAAAGGTAGGCCTCAGGGACTCTGCTCCAAGTTTCCGCTTCGGTAGGCTATTCAAGGCTTTACCTTGAGGAAAGGACTCACGTCAAGTTTCCTTTTAGCTCTAGAGCGTCTCAGGAGGAGCTCCCACCAAGGCTATGAAAGCACCCTGTTGATGTAGAGAACACTCGTTCCCTTCCCACAGCCCTGCCTACAGTGACTAGAGACCCGTCCTAAAACTATTTAGGGAGTTTCAAGGCAGCAGAATGGAGCTTTCAAAATGGGAAAGCAAGGCCTCTGCCATTAGGCCCCGTTTCCTGCGAACACGCAGCCTACCTCCTTGTGATTTCTACCAGGTAAATATACACTCTAGCTACACACGGGTCCCTTCCTTGAATAAAGTTGTTTGGCACGGAGTTCTGCGTGTAGCCAACGGCCTCCCCCAAGGAGCGCTCGAGGTACGCTATCGGGGCTTAGCCTCTTGTAAAACCATTCAGTGTAAGGGGAAGAACTGTGCTTTGGTACCAGCAGGAACGCAAGCCGCCTTTCTCCTGTAAGTATGGGGTCTTAAGCTATGACTCTGTAGAAGGAATGTGAAGGAATTTGGTTGTTCAGTGCCGCTCCGCCTAGGGCAATGAGGCAGATTTGCAAAACATGTAGGATGTAAGAGAACAGATTTCCTGGAGCTGTTGGAGTGCTGAGGAAACCTAGGTCTCCCAAGGAATAGTGCAGCGTGTTGCCCTACCCTCAGCATACACAGAGTGACTGGCAAAGGTTTCCGGGCCTGGATGTTTCTTAGCAGCCCAGGGCAGCCTGCCGGTACTCGGTGTTCTTGCAGGGAATAGGGTGCCCACGCGAGGTCCTGGTGACCTAAAAGCTTACTAACGTTAAAAGAAAGCAGACCTAAAGGTAGGCCTCAGGGACTCTGCTCCAAGTTTCCGCTTCGGTAGGCTATTCAAGGCTTTACCTTGAGGAAAGGACTCACGTCAAGTTTCCTTTTAGCTCTAGAGCGTCTCAGGAGGAGCTCCCACCCAGGCTATGAAAGCACCCTGTTGATGTAGAGAACACTCGTTCCCTTCCCACAGCCCTGCCTACAGTGACTAGAGACCCGTCCTAAAACTGTTATTTAGGGAGTTTCAAGGCAACAGGAATGGAGCTTTCAAATGGGAAAGCAAGGCCTGTGCCATTAGGCCCCGTTTCCTGCGAACACGCAGCCTACCTCCTTGTGATTTCTACCAGGTAAATATACACTCTAGCTACACACGGGTCCCTTCCTTGAATAAAGTTGTTTCGCACGGAGTTCTGCGTGTAGCCAACGGCCTCCCCCAAAGAGCGCTCGAGGTACGCTATCGGGGCTTAGCCTCTTGTAAAACCCTTCAGTGTAAGAGGAAGAACTGTGCTTTGGTACAAGCAGGAACGCAAGCCGCCTTTCTCCTGTAAGTATGGGGTCTTAAGGTATGACTCTGTAGAAGGAATGGGAAGCAGCTTTGGTTTCTCAGTGCCGCTCAGCCTAGGGCAATGAGGCAGATTTGCAAAACATGTAGGATGTAAGAGAACAGATTTCCTGGAGCTGTTGGAGTGCTGAGGAAACCTAGGTCTCCCAAGGAAGAGTGCAGCGTGTTGCCCTACCCTCAGCATACACAGAGTGACTGGGAAAGGTTTCCGGGCCTGGATGTTTCTTAGCAGCCCAGGGCAGCCTGCCGGTACTCGGTGTTCCTGCAGGGAATAGGGTGCCCACGCGAGGTCCTGGTGACCTGAAAGGTTACTAACGTTAAAAGAAAGCAGACCTAAAGGTAGGCCTCAGGGACTCTGCTCCAAGTTTCCGCTTCGGTAGGCTATTCAAGGCTTTACCTTGAGGAAAGGACTCACGTCAAGTTTCCTTTTAGCTCTAGAGCGTCTCAGGAGGAGCTCCCACCAAGGCTATGAAAGCACCCTGTTGATGTAGAGAACACTCGTTCCCTTCCCACAGCCCTGCCTACAGTGACTAGAGACCCGTCCTAAAACTATTTAGGGAGTTTCAAGGCAGCAGAATGGAGCTTTCAAAATGGGAAAGCAAGGCCTCTGCCATTAGGCCCCGTTTCCTGCGAACACGCAGCCTACCTCCTTGTGATTTCTACCAGGTAAATATACACTCTAGCTACACACGGGTCCCTTCCTTGAATAAAGTTGTTTGGCACGGAGTTCTGCGTGTAGCCAACGGCCTCCCCCAAGGAGCGCTCGAGGTACGCTATCGGGGCTTAGCCTCTTGTAAAACCATTCAGTGTAAGGGGAAGAACTGTGCTTTGGTACCAGCAGGAACGCAAGCCGCCTTTCTCCTGTAAGTATGGGGTCTTAAGCTATGACTCTGTAGAAGGAATGTGAAGGAATTTGGTTGTTCAGTGCCGCTCCGCCTAGGGCAATGAGGCAGATTTGCAAAACATGTAGGATGTAAGAGAACAGATTTCCTGGAGCTGTTGGAGTGCTGAGGAAACCTAGGTCTCCCAAGGAATAGTGCAGCGTGTTGCCCTACCCTCAGCATACACAGAGTGACTGGCAAAGGTTTCCGGGCCTGGATGTTTCTTAGCAGCCCAGGGCAGCCTGCCGGTACTCGGTGTTCTTGCAGGGAATAGGGTGCCCACGCGAGGTCCTGGTGACCTAAAAGCTTACTAACGTTAAAAGAAAGCAGACCTAAAGGTAGGCCTCAGGGACTCTGCTCCAAGTTTCCGCTTCGGTAGGCTATTCAAGGCTTTACCTTGAGGAAAGGACTCACGTCAAGTTTCCTTTTAGCTCTAGAGCGTCTCAGGAGGAGCTCCCACCCAGGCTATGAAAGCACCCTGTTGATGTAGAGAACACTCGTTCCCTTCCCACAGCCCTGCCTACAGTGACTAGAGACCCGTCCTAAAACTGTTATTTAGGGAGTTTCAAGGCAACAGGAATGGAGCTTTCAAATGGGAAAGCAAGGCCTGTGCCATTAGGCCCCGTTTCCTGCGAACACGCAGCCTACCTCCTTGTGATTTCTACCAGGTAAATATACACTCTAGCTACACACGGGTCCCTTCCTTGAATAAAGTTGTTTCGCACGGAGTTCTGCGTGTAGCCAACGGCCTCCCCCAAAGAGCGCTCGAGGTACGCTATCGGGGCTTAGCCTCTTGTAAAACCCTTCAGTGTAAGAGGAAGAACTGTGCTTTGGTACAAGCAGGAACGCAAGCCGCCTTTCTCCTGTAAGTATGGGGTCTTAAGGTATGACTCTGTAGAAGGAATGGGAAGCAGCTTTGGTTTCTCAGTGCCGCTCAGCCTAGGGCAATGAGGCAGATTTGCAAAACATGTAGGATGTAAGAGAACAGATTTCCTGGAGCTGTTGGAGTGCTGAGGAAACCTAGGTCTCCCAAGGAAGAGTGCAGCGTGTTGCCCTACCCTCAGCATACACAGAGTGACTGGGAAAGGTTTCCGGGACTGGATGTTTCTTAGCAGCCCAGGGCAGCCTGCCGGTACTCGGTGTTCTTGCAGGGAATAGGGTGCCCACGCGAGGTCCTGGTGACCTAAAAGCTTACTAACGTTAAAAGAAAGCAGACCTAAAGGTAGGCCTCAGGGACTCTGCTCCAAGTTTCCGCTTCGGTAGGCTATTCAAAGCGTTACCTTGAGGAAAGGACTCACGTCAAGTTTCCTTTTAGCTCTAGAGCGTCTCAGGAGGAGCTCCCACCCAGGCTATGAAAGCACCCTGTTGATGTAGAGAACACTCGTTCCCTTCCCACAGCCCTGCCTACAGTGACTAGAGACCCGTCCTAAAACTGTTATTTAGGGAGTTTCAAGGCAGCAGGAATGGAGCTTTCAAAATGGGAAAGCAAGGCCTGTGCCATCAGGCCCCGTTTCCAGCGAACACGCAGCCTACCTCCTTGTGATTTCTACCAGGTAAATATACACTCTAGCTACACACGGGTCCCTTCCTTGATTAAAGTTGTTGGCACGGAGTTCTGCGTGTAGCCAACGGCCTCCCCCAAGGAGCGCTCGAGGTACGCTATCGGGGCTTAGCCTCTTGTAAAACCCTTCAGTGTAAGAGGAAGAACTGTGCTTTGGTACAAGCAGGAACGCAAGCCGCCTTTCTCCTGTAAGTATGGGGTCTTAAGGTATGACTCTGTAGAAGGAATGCGAAGCAGTTTTGGTTTCTCAGTGCCGCTCCGCCTAGGGCAATGAGGCAGATTTGCAAAACATGTAGGATGTAAGAGAACAGATTTCCTGGAGCTGTTGGAGTGCTGAGGAAACCTAGGTCTCCCAAGGAAGAGTGCAGCGTGTTGCCCTACCCTCAGCATACACAGAGTGACTGGGAAAGGTTTCCGGGCCTGGATGTTTCTTAGCAGCCCAGGGCAGCCTGCCGGTACTCGATGTTCTTGCAGGGAATAGGGTGCCCACAAGAGGTCCTGGTGACCTGAAAAGCTTACTAACGTTAAAAGAAAGCAGACCTAAAGGAAGGCCTCAAGGACTCTGCTCCAAGCTTCCGCTTCGGCAGGCTATTCAAGGCTTTACCTTGAGGAAAGGACGCACGTCAAGTTTCCTTTTAGCTCTAGAGCGTCTCAGGAGGAGCGCCCACCCAGGCTATGAAAGGACCCTGTTGATGTAGAGAACACTCGTTCCCTTCCCAGAGTCCTGCCTACAGTGACTAGAGACCCGTCCTAAAACTGTTATTTAGGGAGTTTCAAGGCAGCAGGAATGGAGCTTTCAAAATGGGAAAGCAAGGCCTGTGCCATCAGGCCCCGTTTCCAGCGAACACGCAGCCTACCTCCTTGTGATTTCTACCAGGTAAATATACACTCTAGCTACACACGGGTCCCTTCCTTGAATAAAGTTGTTTCGCACGGAGTTCTGCGTGTAGCCAACGGCCTCCCCCAAGGAGCGCTCGAGGTACGCTATCGGGGCTTAGCCTCTTGTAAAACCCTTCAGTGTAAGAGGAAGAACTGTGCTTTGGTACAAGCAGGAACGCAAGCCGCCTTTCTCCTGTAAGTATGGGGTCTTAAGGTATGACTCTGTAGAAGGAATGCGAAGCAGTTTTGGTTTCTCAGTGCCGCTCCGCCTAGGGCAATGAGGCAGATTTGCAAAACATGTAGGATGTAAGAGAACAGATTTCCTGGAGCTGTTGGAGTGCTGAGGAAACCTAGGTCTCCCAAGGAAGAGTGCAGCGTGTTGCCCTACCCTCAGCATACACAGAGTGACTGGCAAAGGTTTCCGGGCCTGGATGTTTCTTAGCAGCCCAGGGCAGCCTGCCGGTACTCGGTGTTCTTGCAGGGAATAGGGTGCCCACGCGAGGTCCTGGTGACCTAAAAGCTTACTAACGTTAAAAGAAAGCAGACCTAAAGGTAGGCCTCAGGGACTCTGCTCCAAGTTTCCGCTTCGGTAGGCTATTCAAGGCTTTACCTTGAGGAAAGGACTCACGTCAAGTTTCCTTTTAGCTCTAGAGCGTCTCAGGAGGAGCTCCCACCAAGGCTATGAAAGCACCCTGTTGATGTAGAGAACACTCGTTCCCTTCCCACAGCCCTGCCTACAGTGACTAGAGACCCGTCCTAAAACTATTTAGGGAGTTTCAAGGCAGCAGGAATGGAGCTTTCAAAATGGGAAAGCAAGGCCTCTGCCATTAGGCCCCGTTTCCTGCGAACACGCAGCCTACCTCCTTGTGATTTCTACCAGGTAAATATACACTCTAGCTACACACTGGTCCCTTCCTTGAATAAAGTTGTTTGGCACGGAGTTCTGCGTGTAGCCAACGGCCTCCCCCAAGGAGCGCTCGAGGTACGCTATCGGGGCTTAGCCTCTTGTAAAACCATTCAGTGTAAGGGGAAGAACTGTGCTTTGGTACCAGCAGGAACGCAAGCCGCCTTTCTCCTGTAAGTATGGGGTCTTAAGCTATGACTCTGTAGAAGGAATGTGAAGGAATTTGGTTGTTCAGTGCCGCTCCGCCTAGGGCCATGAGGCAGATTTGCAAAACATGTAGGATATAAGAGAACAGATTTCCTGGAGCTGTTGGAGTGCTGAGGAAACCTAGGTCTCCCAAGGAAGAGTGCAGCGTGTTGCCCTACCCTCAGCATACACAGAGTGACTGGCAAAGGTTTCCGGGCCTGGATGTTTCTTAGCAGCCCAGGGCAGCCTGCCGGTACTCGGTGTTCTTGCAGGGAATAGGGTGCCCACGCGAGGTCCTGGTGACCTGAAAAGCTTACTAACGTTAAAAGAAAGCAGACCTAAAGGAAGGCCTCAAGGACTCTGCTCCAAGCTTCCGCTTCGGTAGGCTCCGCCTAGGGCAATGAGGCAGATTTGCAAAACATGTAGGATGTAAGAGAACAGTTTTCCTGGAGCTGTTGGAGTGCTGAGGAAACCTAGGTCTCCCAAGGAAGAGTGCAGCGTGTTGCCCTACCCTCAGCATACACAGAGTGACTGGCAAAGGTTTCCGGGCCTGGATGTTTCTTAGCAGCCCAGGGCAGCCTGCCGGTACTCGGTGTTCTTGCAGGGAATAGGGTGCCCACGCGAGGTCCTGGTGACCTAAAAGCTTACTAACGTTAAAAGAAAGCAGACCTAAAGGTAGGCCTCAGGGACTCTGCTCCAAGTTTCCGCTTCGGTAGGCTATTCAAGGCTTTACCTTGAGGAAAGGACTCACGTCAAGTTTCCTTTTAGCTCTAGAGCGTCTCAGGAGGAGCTCCCACCCAGGCTATGAAAGCACCCTGTTGATGTAGAGAACACTCGTTCCCTTCCCACAGCCCTGCCTACAGTGACTAGAGACCCGTCCTAAAACTGTTATTTAGGGAGTTTCAAGGCAACAGGAATGGAGCTTTCAAATGGGAAAGCAAGGCCTGTGCCATTAGGCCCCGTTTCCTGCGAACACGCAGCCTACCTCCTTGTGATTTCTACCAGGTAAATATACACTCTAGCTACACACGGGTCCCTTCCTTGAATAAAGTTGTTTCGCACGGAGTTCTGCGTGTAGCCAACGGCCTCCCCCAAAGAGCGCTCGAGGTACGCTATCGGGGCTTAGCCTCTTGTAAAACCCTTCAGTGTAAGAGGAAGAACTGTGCTTTGGTACAAGCAGGAACGCAAGCCGCCTTTCTCCTGTAAGTATGGGGTCTTAAGGTATGACTCTGTAGAAGGAATGGGAAGCAGCTTTGGTTTCTCAGTGCCGCTCAGCCTAGGGCAATGAGGCAGATTTGCAAAACATGTAGGATGTAAGAGAACAGATTTCCTGGAGCTGTTGGAGTGCTGAGGAAACCTAGGTCTCCCAAGGAAGAGTGCAGCGTGTTGCCCTACCCTCAGCATACACAGAGTGACTGGGAAAGGTTTCCGGGACTGGATGTTTCTTAGCAGCCCAGGGCAGCCTGCCGGTACTCGGTGTTCTTGCAGGGAATAGGGTGCCCACGCGAGGTCCTGGTGACCTAAAAGCTTACTAACGTTAAAAGAAAGCAGACCTAAAGGTAGGCCTCAGGGACTCTGCTCCAAGTTTCCGCTTCGGTAGGCTATTCAAAGCGTTACCTTGAGGAAAGGACTCACGTCAAGTTTCCTTTTAGCTCTAGAGCGTCTCAGGAGGAGCTCCCACCCAGGCTATGAAAGCACCCTGTTGATGTAGAGAACACTCGTTCCCTTCCCACAGCCCTGCCTACAGTGACTAGAGACCCGTCCTAAAACTGTTATTTAGGGAGTTTCAAGGCAGCAGGAATGGAGCTTTCAAAATGGGAAAGCAAGGCCTGTGCCATCAGGCCCCGTTTCCAGCGAACACGCAGCCTACCTCCTTGTGATTTCTACCAGGTAAATATACACTCTAGCTACACACGGGTCCCTTCCTTGATTAAAGTTGTTGGCACGGAGTTCTGCGTGTAGCCAACGGCCTCCCCCAAGGAGCGCTCGAGGTACGCTATCGGGGCTTAGCCTCTTGTAAAACCCTTCAGTGTAAGAGGAAGAACTGTGCTTTGGTACAAGCAGGAACGCAAGCCGCCTTTCTCCTGTAAGTATGGGGTCTTAAGGTATGACTCTGTAGAAGGAATGCGAAGCAGTTTTGGTTTCTCAGTGCCGCTCCGCCTAGGGCAATGAGGCAGATTTGCAAAACATGTAGGATGTAAGAGAACAGATTTCCTGGAGCTGTTGGAGTGCTGAGGAAACCTAGGTCTCCCAAGGAAGAGTGCAGCGTGTTGCCCTACCCTCAGCATACACAGAGTGACTGGGAAAGGTTTCCGGGCCTGGATGTTTCTTAGCAGCCCAGGGCAGCCTGCCGGTACTCGATGTTCTTGCAGGGAATAGGGTGCCCACAAGAGGTCCTGGTGACCTGAAAAGCTTACTAACGTTAAAAGAAAGCAGACCTAAAGGAAGGCCTCAAGGACTCTGCTCCAAGCTTCCGCTTCGGCAGGCTATTCAAGGCTTTACCTTGAGGAAAGGACGCACGTCAAGTTTCCTTTTAGCTCTAGAGCGTCTCAGGAGGAGCGCCCACCCAGGCTATGAAAGGACCCTGTTGATGTAGAGAACACTCGTTCCCTTCCCAGAGTCCTGCCTACAGTGACTAGAGACCCGTCCTAAAACTGTTATTTAGGGAGTTTCAAGGCAGCAGGAATGGAGCTTTCAAAATGGGAAAGCAAGGCCTGTGCCATCAGGCCCCGTTTCCAGCGAACACGCAGCCTACCTCCTTGTGATTTCTACCAGGTAAATATACACTCTAGCTACACACGGGTCCCTTCCTTGAATAAAGTTGTTTCGCACGGAGTTCTGCGTGTAGCCAACGGCCTCCCCCAAGGAGCGCTCGAGGTACGCTATCGGGGCTTAGCCTCTTGTAAAACCCTTCAGTGTAAGAGGAAGAACTGTGCTTTGGTACAAGCAGGAACGCAAGCCGCCTTTCTCCTGTAAGTATGGGGTCTTAAGGTATGACTCTGTAGAAGGAATGCGAAGCAGTTTTGGTTTCTCAGTGCCGCTCCGCCTAGGGCAATGAGGCAGATTTGCAAAACATGTAGGATGTAAGAGAACAGATTTCCTGGAGCTGTTGGAGTGCTGAGGAAACCTAGGTCTCCCAAGGAAGAGTGCAGCGTGTTGCCCTACCCTCAGCATACACAGAGTGACTGGCAAAGGTTTCCGGGCCTGGATGTTTCTTAGCAGCCCAGGGCAGCCTGCCGGTACTCGGTGTTCTTGCAGGGAATAGGGTGCCCACGCGAGGTCCTGGTGACCTAAAAGCTTACTAACGTTAAAAGAAAGCAGACCTAAAGGTAGGCCTCAGGGACTCTGCTCCAAGTTTCCGCTTCGGTAGGCTATTCAAGGCTTTACCTTGAGGAAAGGACTCACGTCAAGTTTCCTTTTAGCTCTAGAGCGTCTCAGGAGGAGCTCCCACCAAGGCTATGAAAGCACCCTGTTGATGTAGAGAACACTCGTTCCCTTCCCACAGCCCTGCCTACAGTGACTAGAGACCCGTCCTAAAACTATTTAGGGAGTTTCAAGGCAGCAGGAATGGAGCTTTCAAAATGGGAAAGCAAGGCCTCTGCCATTAGGCCCCGTTTCCTGCGAACACGCAGCCTACCTCCTTGTGATTTCTACCAGGTAAATATACACTCTAGCTACACACTGGTCCCTTCCTTGAATAAAGTTGTTTGGCACGGAGTTCTGCGTGTAGCCAACGGCCTCCCCCAAGGAGCGCTCGAGGTACGCTATCGGGGCTTAGCCTCTTGTAAAACCATTCAGTGTAAGGGGAAGAACTGTGCTTTGGTACCAGCAGGAACGCAAGCCGCCTTTCTCCTGTAAGTATGGGGTCTTAAGCTATGACTCTGTAGAAGGAATGTGAAGGAATTTGGTTGTTCAGTGCCGCTCCGCCTAGGGCAATGAGGCAGATTTGCAAAACATGTAGGATATAAGAGAACAGATTTCCTGGAGCTGTTGGAGTGCTGAGGAAACCTAGGTCTCCCAAGGAAGAGTGCAGCGTGTTGCCCTACCCTCAGCATACACAGAGTGACTGGCAAAGGTTTCCGGGCCTGGATGTTTCTTAGCAGCCCAGGGCAGCCTGCCGGTACTCGGTGTTCTTGCAGGGAATAGGGTGCCCACGCGAGGTCCTGGTGACCTGAAAAGCTTACTAACGTTAAAAGAAAGCAGACCTAAAGGAAGGCCTCAAGGACTCTGCTCCAAGCTTCCGCTTCGGTAGGCTCCGCCTAGGGCAATGAGGCAGATTTGCAAAACATGTAGGATGTAAGAGAACAGTTTTCCTGGAGCTGTTGGAGTGCTGAGGAAACCTAGGTCTCCCAAGGAAGAGTGCAGCGTGTTGCCCTACCCTCAGCATACACAGAGTGACTGGCAAAGGTTTCCGGGTCTGGATGTTTCTTAGCAGCCCAGGGCAGCCTGCCGGTACTCGGTGTTCTTGCAGGGAATAGGGTGCCCACGCGAGGTCCTGGTGACCTAAAAGCTTACTAACGTTAAAAGAAAGCAGACCTAAAGGTAGGCCTCAGGGACTCTGCTCCAAGTTTCCGCTTCGGTAGGCTATTCAAGGCTTTACCTTGAGGAAAGGACTCACGTCAAGTTTCCTTTTAGCTCTAGAGCGTCTCAGGAGGAGCTCCCACCAAGGCTATGAAAGCACCCTGTTGATGTAGAGAACACTCGTTCCCTTCCCACAGCCCTGCCTACAGTGACTAGAGACCCGTCCTAAAACTGTTATTTAGGGAGTTTCAAGGCAGCAGGAATGGAGCTTTCAAAATGGGAAAGCAAGGCCTGTGCCATCAGGCCCCGTTTCCAGCGAACACGCAGCCTACCTCCTTGTGATTTCTACCAGGTAAATATACACTCTAGCTACACACGGGTCCCTTCCTTGAATAAAGTTTTTGGCACGGAGTTCTGCGTGTGCCCAACGGCCTACCCCAAGGAGCGCTCGAGGTACGCTATCGGGGCTTAGCCTCTTGTAAAACCCTTCAGTGTAAGAGGAAGAACTGTGCTTTGGTACAAGCAGGAACGCAAGCCGCCATTCTCCTGTAAGTATGGGGTCTTAAGGTATGACTCTGTAGAAGGAATGGGAAGCAGCTTTGGTTTCTCAGTGCCGCTCCGCCTAGGGCAATGAGGCAGATTTGCAAAACATGTAGGATATAAGAGAACAGATTTCCTGGAGCTGTTGGAGTGCTGAGGAAACCTAGGTCTCCCAAGGAAGAGTGCAGCGTGTTGCCCTACCCTCAGCATACACAGAGTGACTGGCAAAGGTTTCCGGGCCTGGATGTTTCTTAGCAGCCCAGGGCAGCCTGCCGGTACTCGGTGTTCTTGCAGGGAATAGGGTGCCCACGCGAGGTCCTGGTGACCTGAAAAGCTTACTAACGTTAAAAGAAAGCAGACCTAAAGGAAGGCCTCAAGGACTCTGCTCCAAGCTTCCGCTTCGGCAGGCTATTCAAGGCTTTACCTTGAGGAAAGGACGCACGTCAAGTTTCCTTTTAGCTCTAGAGCGTCTCAGGAGGAGCGCCCAACCAGGCTATGAAAGGACCCTGTTGATGTAGAGAACACTCGTTCCCTTCCCAGAGTCCTGCCTACAGTGACTAGAGACCCGTCCTAAAACTGTTATTTAGGGAGTTTCAAGGTAGCAGGAATGGAGCTTTCAAAATGGGAAAGCAAGGCCTGTGCCATTAGGCCCCGTTTCCTGCGAACACGCAGCCTACCTCCTTGTGATTTCTACCAGGTAAATATACACTCTAGCTACACACGGGTCCCTTCCTTGAATAAAGTTGTTTCGCACGGAGTTCTGCGTGTAGCCAACGGCCTCCCCCAAGGAGCGCTCGAGGTACGCTATCGGGGCTTAGCCTCTTGTAAAACCCTTCAGTGTAAGAGGAAGAACTGTGCTTTGGTACAAGCAGGAACGCAAGCCGCCTTTCTCCTGTAAGTATGGGGTCTTAAGGTATGACTCTGTAGAAGGAATGGGAAGCAGCTTTGGTTTCTCAGTGCCGCTCAGCCTAGGGCAATGAGGCAGATTTGCAAAACATGTAGGATGTAAGAGAACAGATTTCCTGGAGCTGTTGGAGTGCTGAGGAAACCTAGGTCTCCCAAGGAAGAGTGCAGCGTGTTGCCCTACCCTCAGCATACACAGAGTGACTGGGAAAGGTTTCTGGGACTGGATGTTTCTTAGCAGCCCAGGGCAGCCTGCCGGTACTCGGTGTTCTTGCAGGGAATAGGGTGCCCACGCGAGGTCCTGGTGACCTAAAAGCTTACTAACGTTAAAAGAAAGCAGACCTAAAGTAGGCCTCAGGGACTCTGCTCCAAGTTTCCGCTTCGGTAGGCTATTCAAAGCGTTACCTTGAGGAAAGGACTCACGTCAAGTTTCCTTTTAGCTCTAGAGCGTCTCAGGAGGAGCTCCCACCCAGGCTATGAAAGCACCCTGTTGATGTAGAGAACACTCGTTCCCTTCCCACAGCCCTGCCTACAGTGACTAGAGACCCGTCCTAAAACTGTTATTTAGGGAGTTTCAAGGCAGCAGGAATGGAGCTTTCAAAATGGGAAAGCAAGGCCTGTGCCATTAGGCCCCGTTTCCTGCGAACACGCAGCCTACCTCCTTGTGATTTCTACCAGGTAAATATACACTCTAGCTACACACGGGTCCCTTCCTTGAATAAAGTTGTTTCGCACGGAGTTCTGCGTGTAGCCAACGGCCTCCCCCAAGGAGCGCTCGAGGTACGCTATCGGGGCTTAGCCTCTTGTAAAACCCTTCAGTGTAAGAGGAAGAACTGTGCTTTGGTACAAGCAGGAACGCAAGCCGCCATTCTCCTGTAAGTATGGGGTCTTAAGGTATGACTCTGTAGAAGGAATGGGAAGCAGCTTTGGTTTCTCAGTGCCGCTCAGCCTAGGGCAATGAGGCAGATTTGCAAAACATGTAGGATGTAAGAGAACAGATTTCCTGGAGCTGTTGGAGTGCTGAGGAAACCTAGGTCTCCCAAGGAAGAGTGCAGCGTGTTGCCCTACCCTCAGCATACACAGAGTGACTGGCAAAGGTTTCCGGGCCTGGAGGTTTCTTAGCAGCCCAGGGCAGCCTGCCGGTACTCGGTGTTCTTGCAGGGAATAGGGTGCCCACGCGAGGTCCTGGTGACCTGAAAAGCTTACTAACGTTAAAAGAAAGCAGACCTAAAGGAAGGCCTCAAGGACTCTGCTCCAAGCTTCCGCTGCGGCAGGCTCCGCCTAGGGCAATGAGGCAGATTTGCAAAACATGTAGGATGTAAGAGAACAGTTTTCCTGGAGCTGTTGGAGTGCTGAGGAAACCTAGGTCTCCCAAGGAAGAGTGCAGCGTGTTGCCCTACCCTCAGCATACACAGAGTGACTGGCAAAGGTTTCCGGGCCTGGATGTTTCTTAGCAGCCCAGGGCAGCCTGCCGGTACTCGGTGTTCTTGCAGGGAATAGGGTGCCCACGCGAGGTCCTGGTGACCTAAAAGCTTACTAACGTTAAAAGAAAGCAGACCTAAAGGTAGGCCTCAGGGACTCTGCTCCAAGTTTCCGCTTCGGTAGGCTATTCAAGGCTTTACCTTGAGGAAAGGACTCACGTCAAGTTTCCTTTTAGCTCTAGAGCGTCTCAGGAGGAGCTCCCACCAAGGCTATGAAAGCACCCTGTTGATGTAGAGAACACTCGTTCCCTTCCCACAGCCCTGCCTACAGTGACTAGAGACCCGTCCTAAAACTGTTATTTAGGGAGTTTCAAGGCAGCAGGAATGGAGCTTTCAAAATGGGAAAGCAAGGCCTGTGCCATCAGGCCCCGTTTCCAGCGAACACGCAGCCTACCTCCTTGTGATTTCTACCAGGTAAATATACACTCTAGCTACACACGGGTCCCTTCCTTGAATAAAGTTTTTGGCACGGAGTTCTGCGTGTACCCAACGGCCTCCCCCAAGGAGCGCTCGAGGTACGCTATCGGGGCTTAGCCTCTTGTAAAACCCTTCAGTGTAAGAGGAAGAACTGTGCTTTGGTACAAGCAGGAACGCAAGCCGCCTTTCTCCTGTAAGTATGGGGTCTTAAGGTATGACTCTGTAGAAGGAATGGGAAGCAGCTTTGGTTTCTCAGTGCCGCTCAGCCTAGGGCAATGAGGCAGATTTGCAAAACATGTAGGATGTAAGAGAACAGATTTCCTGGAGCTGTTGGAGTGCTGAGGAAACCTAGGTCTCCCAAGGAAGAGTGCAGCGTGTTGCCCTACCCTCAGCATACACAGAGTGACTGGCAAAGGTTTCCGGGCCTGGATGTTTCTTAGCAGCCCAGGGCAGCCTGCCGGTACTCGGTGTTCTTGCAGGGAATAGGGTGCCCACGCGAGGTCCTGGTGACCTGAAAAGCTTACTAACGTTAAAAGAAAGCAGACCTAAAGGAAGGCCTCAAGGACTCTGCTCCAAGCTTCCGCTTCGGTAGGCTCCGCCTAGGGCAATGAGGCAGATTTGCAAAACATGTAGGATGTAAGAGAACAGTTTTCCTGGAGCTGTTGGAGTGCTGAGGAAACCTAGGTCTCCCAAGGAAGAGTGCAGCGTGTTGCCCTACCCTCAGCATACACAGAGTGACTGGCAAAGGTTTCCGGGCCTGGATGTTTCTTAGCAGCCCAGGGCAGCCTGCCGGTACTCGGTGTTCTTGCAGGGAATAGGGTGCCCACGCGAGGTCCTGGTGACCTGAAAAGCTTACTAACGTTAAAAGAAAGCAGACCTAAAGGAAGGCCTCAAGGACTCTGCTCCAAGCTTCCGCTTCGGTAGGCTCCGCCTAGGGCAATGAGGCAGATTTGCAAAACATGTAGGATGTAAGAGAACAGTTTTCCTGGAGCTGTTGGAGTGCTGAGGAAACCTAGGTCTCCCAAGGAAGAGTGCAGCGTGTTGCCCTACCCTCAGCATACACAGAGTGACTGGCAAAGGTTTCCGGGCCTGGATGTTTCTTAGCAGCCCAGGGCAGCCTGCCGGTACTCGGTGTTCTTGCAGGGAATAGGGTGCCCACGCGAGGTCCTGGTGACCTAAAAGCTTACTAACGTTAAAAGAAAGCAGACCTAAAGGTAGGCCTCAGGGACTCTGCTCCAAGTTTCCGCTTCGGTAGGCTATTCAAGGCTTTACCTTGAGGAAAGGACTCACGTCAAGTTTCCTTTTAGCTCTAGAGCGTCTCAGGAGGAGCTCCCACCAAGGCTATGAAAGCACCCTGTTGATGTAGAGAACACTCGTTCCCTTCCCACAGCCCTGCCTACAGTGACTAGAGACCCGTCCTAAAACTGTTATTTAGGGAGTTTCAAGGCAGCAGGAATGGAGCTTTCAAAATGGGAAAGCAAGGCCTGTGCCATCAGGCCCCGTTTCCAGCGAACACGCAGCCTACCTCCTTGTGATTTCTACCAGGTAAATATACACTCTAGCTACACACGGGTCCCTTCCTTGAATAAAGTTTTTGGCACGGAGTTCTGCGTGTGCCCAACGGCCTACCCCAAGGAGCGCTCGAGGTACGCTATCGGGGCTTAGCCTCTTGTAAAACCCTTCAGTGTAAGAGGAAGAACTGTGCTTTGGTACAAGCAGGAACGCAAGCCGCCATTCTCCTGTAAGTATGGGGTCTTAAGGTATGACTCTGTAGAAGGAATGGGAAGCAGCTTTGGTTTCTCAGTGCCGCTCCGCCTAGGGCAATGAGGCAGATTTGCAAAACATGTAGGATATAAGAGAACAGATTTCCTGGAGCTGTTGGAGTGCTGAGGAAACCTAGGTCTCCCAAGGAAGAGTGCAGCGTGTTGCCCTACCCTCAGCATACACAGAGTGACTGGGAAAGGTTTCCGGGCCTGGATGTTTCTTAGCAGCCCAGGGCAGCCTGCCGGTACTCGGTGTTCTTGCAGGGAATAGGGTGCCCACGCGAGGTCCTGGTGACCTGAAAAGCTTACTAACGTTAAAAGAAAGCAGACCTAAAGGAAGGCCTCAAGGACTCTGCTCCAAGCTTCCGCTTCGGCAGGCTCCGCCTAGGGCAATGAGGCAGATTTGCAAAACATGTAGGATGTAAGAGAACAGTTTTCCTGGAGCTGTTGGAGTGCTGAGGAAACCTAGGTCTCCCAAGGAAGAGTGCAGCGTGTTGCCCTACCCTCAGCATACACAGAGTGACTGGGAAAGGTTTCCGGGCCTGGATGTTTCTTAGCAGCCCAGGGCAGCCTGCCGGTACTCGGTGTTCTTGCAGGGAATAGGGTGCCCACAAGAGGTCCTGGTGACCTGAAAAGCTTACTAACGTTAAAAGAAAGCAGACCTAAAGGAAGGCCTCAAGGACTCTGCTCCAAGCTTCCGCTTCGGCAGGCTATTCAAGGCTTTACATTGAGGAAAGGACGCACGTCAAGTTTCCTTTTAGCTCTAGAGCGTCTCAGGAGGAGCGCCCAACCAGGCTATGAAAGGACCCTGTTGATGTAGAGAACACTCGTTCCCTTCCCACAGCCCTGCCTACAGTGACTAGAGACCCGTCCTAAAGCTGTTATTTAGGGAGTTTCAAGGCAACAGGAATGGAGCTTTCAAATGGGAAAGCAAGGCCTGTGCCATTAGGCCCCGTTTCCAGCGAACACGCAGCCTACCTCCTTGTGATTTCTACCAGGTAAATATACACTCTAGCTACACACGGGTCCCTTCCTTGAATAAAGTTGTTTGGCACGGAGTTCTGCGTGTAGCCAACGGCCTCCCCCAAGGAGCGCTCGAGGTACGCTATCGGGGCTTAGCCTCTTGTAAAACCATTCAGTGTAAGGGGAAGAACTGTGCTTTGGTACAAGCAGGAACGCAAGCCGCCTTTCTCCTGTAAGTATGGGGTCTTAAGCTATGACTCTGTAGAAGGAATGTGAAGGAATTTGGTTGTTCAGTGCCGCTCCGCCTAGAGCAATGAGGCAGATTTGCAAAACATGTAGGATGTAAGAGAACAGATTTCCTGGAGCTGTTGGAGTGCTGAGGAAACCTAGGTCTCCCAAGGAAGAGTGCAGCGTGTTGCCCTACCCTCAGCATACACAGAGTGACTGGCAAAGGTTTCCGGGCCTGGATGTTTCTTAGCAGCCCAGGGCAGCCTGCCGGTACTCGGTGTTCTTGCAGGGAATAGGGTGCCCACGCGAGGTCCTGGTGACCTAAAAGCTTACTAACGTTAAAAGAAAGCAGACCTAAAGGTAGGCCTCAGGGACTCTGCTCCAAGTTTCCGCTTCGGTAGGCTATTCAAGGCTTTACCTTGAGGAAAGGACTCACGTCAAGTTTCCTTTTAGCTCTAGAGCGTCTCAGGAGGAGCTCCCACCAAGGCTATGAAAGCACCCTGTTGATGTAGAGAACACTCGTTCCCTTCCCACAGCCCTGCCTACAGTGACTAGAGACCCGTCCTAAAACTGTTATTTAGGGAGTTTCAAGGCAGCAGGAATGGAGCTTTCAAAATGGGAAAGCAAGGCCTGTGCCATCAGGCCCCGTTTCCAGCGAACACGCAGCCTACCTCCTTGTGATTTCTACCAGGTAAATATACACTCTAGCTACACACGGGTCCCTTCCTTGAATAAAGTTTTTGGCACGGAGTTCTGCGTGTGCCCAACGGCCTACCCCAAGGAGCGCTCGAGGTACGCTATCGGGGCTTAGCCTCTTGTAAAACCCTTCAGTGTAAGAGGAAGAACTGTGCTTTGGTACAAGCAGGAACGCAAGCCGCCATTCTCCTGTAAGTATGGGGTCTTAAGGTATGACTCTGTAGAAGGAATGGGAAGCAGCTTTGGTTTCTCAGTGCCGCTCCGCCTAGGGCAATGAGGCAGATTTGCAAAACATGTAGGATATAAGAGAACAGATTTCCTGGAGCTGTTGGAGTGCTGAGGAAACCTAGGTCTCCCAAGGAAGAGTGCAGCGTGTTGCCCTACCCTCAGCATACACAGAGTGACTGGCAAAGGTTTCCGGGCCTGGATGTTTCTTAGCAGCCCAGGGCAGCCTGCCGGTACTCGGTGTTCTTGCAGGGAATAGGGTGCCCACGCGAGGTCCTGGTGACCTGAAAAGCTTACTAACGTTAAAAGAAAGCAGACCTAAAGGAAGGCCTCAAGGACTCTGCTCCAAGCTTCCGCTTCGGCAGGCTCCGCCTAGGGCAATGAGGCAGATTTGCAAAACATGTAGGATGTAAGAGAACAGTTTTCCTGGAGCTGTTGGAGTGCTGAGGAAACCTAGGTCTCCCAAGGAAGAGTGCAGCGTGTTGCCCTACCCTCAGCATACACAGAGTGACTGGGAAAGGTTTCCGGGCCTGGATGTTTCTTAGCAGCCCAGGGCAGCCTGCCGGTACTCGGTGTTCTTGCAGGGAATAGGGTGCCCACAAGAGGTCCTGGTGACCTGAAAAGCTTACTAACGTTAAAAGAAAGCAGACCTAAAGGAAGGCCTCAAGGACTCTGCTCCAAGCTTCCGCTTCGGCAGGCTATTCAAGGCTTTACATTGAGGAAAGGACGCACGTCAAGTTTCCTTTTAGCTCTAGAGCGTCTCAGGAGGAGCGCCCAACCAGGCTATGAAAGGACCCTGTTGATGTAGAGAACACTCGTTCCCTTCCCACAGCCCTGCCTACAGTGACTAGAGACCCGTCCTAAAGCTGTTATTTAGGGAGTTTCAAGGCAACAGGAATGGAGCTTTCAAATGGGAAAGCAAGGCCTGTGCCATTAGGCCCCGTTTCCTGCGAACACGCAGCCTACCTCCTTGTGATTTCTACCAGGTAAATATACACTCTAGCTACACACGGGTCCCTTCCTTGAATAAAGTTGTTTCGCACGGAGTTCTGCGTGTAGCCAACGGCCTCCCCCAAAGAGCGCTCGAGGTACGCTATCGGGGCTTAGCCTCTTGTAAAACCCTTCAGTGTAAGAGGAAGAACTGTGCTTTGGTACAAGCAGGAACGCAAGCCGCCTTTCTCCTGTAAGTATGGGGTCTTAAGGTATGACTCTGTAGAAGGAATGGGAAGCAGCTTTGGTTTCTCAGTGCCGCTCAGCCTAGGGCAATGAGGCAGATTTGCAAAACATGTAGGATGTAAGAGAACAGATTTCCTGGAGCTGTTGGAGTGCTGAGGAAACCTAGGTCTCCCAAGGAAGAGTGCAGCGTGTTGCCCTACCCTCAGCATACACAGAGTGACTGGGAAAGGTTTCCGGGACTGGATGTTTCTTAGCAGCCCAGGGCAGCCTGCCGGTACTCGGTGTTCTTGCAGGGAATAGGGTGCCCACGCGAGGTCCTGGTGACCTAAAAGCTTACTAACGTTAAAAGAAAGCAGACCTAAAGGTAGGCCTCAGGGACTCTGCTCCAAGTTTCCGCTTCGGTAGGCTATTCAAAGCGTTACCTTGAGGAAAGGACTCACGTCAAGTTTCCTTTTAGCTCTAGAGCGTCTCAGGAGGAGCTCCCACCCAGGCTATGAAAGCACCCTGTTGATGTAGAGAACACTCGTTCCCTTCCCACAGCCCTGCCTACAGTGACTAGAGACCCGTCCTAAAACTGTTATTTAGGGAGTTTCAAGGCAGCAGGAATGGAGCTTTCAAAATGGGAAAGCAAGGCCTGTGCCATCAGGCCCCGTTTCCAGCGAACACGCAGCCTACCTCCTTGTGATTTCTACCAGGTAAATATACACTCTAGCTACACACGGGTCCCTTCCTTGATTAAAGTTGTTGGCACGGAGTTCTGCGTGTAGCCAACGGCCTCCCCCAAGGAGCGCTCGAGGTACGCTATCGGGGCTTAGCCTCTTGTAAAACCCTTCAGTGTAAGAGGAAGAACTGTGCTTTGGTACAAGCAGGAACGCAAGCCGCCTTTCTCCTGTAAGTATGGGGTCTTAAGGTATGACTCTGTCGAAGGAATGGGAAGCAGCTTTCGTTTCTCAGTGCTGCTCCGCCTAGGGCAATGAGGCAGATTTGCAAAACATGTAGGATGTAAGAGAACAGATTTCCTGGAGCTGTTGGAGTGCTGAGGAAACCTAGGTCTCCCAAGGAACAGTGCAGCGTGTTGCCCTACCCTCAGCATACACAGAGAGACTGGGAAAGGTTTCCGGGCCTGGATGTTTCTTAGCAGCCCAGGGCAGCCTGCCGGTACTCGGTGTTCTTGCAGGGAATAGGGTGCCCACGCGAGGTCCTGGTGACCTGAAAAGCTTACTAACGTTAAAAGAAAGCAGACCTAAAGGAAGGCCTCAAGGACTCTGCTCCAAGCTTCCGCTTCGGTAGGCTCCGCCTAGGGCAATGAGGCAGATTTGCAAAACATGTAGGATGTAAGAGAACAGTTTTCCTGGAGCTGTTGGAGTGCTGAGGAAACCTAGGTCTCCCAAGGAAGAGTGCAGCGTGTTGCCCTACCCTCAGCATACGCAGAGTGACTGGCAAAGGTTTCCGGGTCTGGATGTTTCTTAGCAGCCCAGGGCAGCCTGCCGGTACTCGGTGTTCTTGCAGGGAATAGGGTGCCCACGCGAGGTCCTGGTGACCTAAAAGCTTACTAACGTTAAAAGAAAGCAGACCTAAAGGTAGGCCTCAGGGACTCTGCTCCAAGTTTCCGCTTCGGTAGGCTATTCAAGGCTTTACCTTGAGGAAAGGACTCACGTCAAGTTTCCTTTTAGCTCTAGAGCGTCTCAGGAGGAGCTCCCACCAAGGCTATGAAAGCACCCTGTTGATGTAGAGAACACTCGTTCCCTTCCCACAGCCCTGCCTACAGTGACTAGAGACCCGTCCTAAAACTATTTAGGGAGTTTCAAGGCAGCAGAATGGAGCTTTCAAAATGGGAAAGCAAGGCCTCTGCCATTAGGCCCCGTTTCCTGCGAACACGCAGCCTACCTCCTTGTGATTTCTACCAGGTAAATATACACTCTAGCTACACACGGGTCCCTTCCTTGAATAAAGTTGTTTGGCACGGAGTTCTGCGTGTAGCCAACGGCCTCCCCCAAGGAGCGCTCGAGGTACGCTATCGGGGCTTAGCCTCTTGTAAAACCATTCAGTGTAAGGGGAAGAACTGTGCTTTGGTACCAGCAGGAACGCAAGCCGCCTTTCTCCTGTAAGTATGGGGTCTTAAGCTATGACTCTGTAGAAGGAATGTGAAGGAATTTGGTTGTTCAGTGCCGCTCCGCCTAGGGCAATGAGGCAGATTTGCAAAACATGTAGGATGTAAGAGAACAGATTTCCTGGAGCTGTTGGAGTGCTGAGGAAACCTAGGTCTCCCAAGGAATAGTGCAGCGTGTTGCCCTACCCTCAGCATACACAGAGTGACTGGCAAAGGTTTCCGGGCCTGGATGTTTCTTAGCAGCCCAGGGCAGCCTGCCGGTACTCGGTGTTCTTGCAGGGAATAGGGTGCCCACGCGAGGTCCTGGTGACCTAAAAGCTTACTAACGTTAAAAGAAAGCAGACCTAAAGGTAGGCCTCAGGGACTCTGCTCCAAGTTTCCGCTTCGGTAGGCTATTCAAGGCTTTACCTTGAGGAAAGGACTCACGTCAAGTTTCCTTTTAGCTCTAGAGCGTCTCAGGAGGAGCTCCCACCCAGGCTATGAAAGCACCCTGTTGATGTAGAGAACACTCGTTCCCTTCCCACAGCCCTGCCTACAGTGACTAGAGACCCGTCCTAAAACTGTTATTTAGGGAGTTTCAAGGCAACAGGAATGGAGCTTTCAAATGGGAAAGCAAGGCCTGTGCCATTAGGCCCCGTTTCCTGCGAACACGCAGCCTACCTCCTTGTGATTTCTACCAGGTAAATATACACTCTAGCTACACACGGGTCCCTTCCTTGAATAAAGTTGTTTCGCACGGAGTTCTGCGTGTAGCCAACGGCCTCCCCCAAAGAGCGCTCGAGGTACGCTATCGGGGCTTAGCCTCTTGTAAAACCCTTCAGTGTAAGAGGAAGAACTGTGCTTTGGTACAAGCAGGAACGCAAGCCGCCTTTCTCCTGTAAGTATGGGGTCTTAAGGTATGACTCTGTAGAAGGAATGGGAAGCAGCTTTGGTTTCTCAGTGCCGCTCAGCCTAGGGCAATGAGGCAGATTTGCAAAACATGTAGGATGTAAGAGAACAGATTTCCTGGAGCTGTTGGAGTGCTGAGGAAACCTAGGTCTCCCAAGGAAGAGTGCAGCGTGTTGCCCTACCCTCAGCATACACAGAGTGACTGGGAAAGGTTTCCGGGACTGGATGTTTCTTAGCAGCCCAGGGCAGCCTGCCGGTACTCGGTGTTCTTGCAGGGAATAGGGTGCCCACGCGAGGTCCTGGTGACCTAAAAGCTTACTAACGTTAAAAGAAAGCAGACCTAAAGGTAGGCCTCAGGGACTCTGCTCCAAGTTTCCGCTTCGGTAGGCTATTCAAAGCGTTACCTTGAGGAAAGGACTCACGTCAAGTTTCCTTTTAGCTCTAGAGCGTCTCAGGAGGAGCTCCCACCCAGGCTATGAAAGCACCCTGTTGATGTAGAGAACACTCGTTCCCTTCCCACAGCCCTGCCTACAGTGACTAGAGACCCGTCCTAAAACTGTTATTTAGGGAGTTTCAAGGCAGCAGGAATGGAGCTTTCAAAATGGGAAAGCAAGGCCTGTGCCATCAGGCCCCGTTTCCAGCGAACACGCAGCCTACCTCCTTGTGATTTCTACCAGGTAAATATACACTCTAGCTACACACGGGTCCCTTCCTTGATTAAAGTTGTTGGCACGGAGTTCTGCGTGTAGCCAACGGCCTCCCCCAAGGAGCGCTCGAGGTACGCTATCGGGGCTTAGCCTCTTGTAAAACCCTTCAGTGTAAGAGGAAGAACTGTGCTTTGGTACAAGCAGGAACGCAAGCCGCCTTTCTCCTGTAAGTATGGGGTCTTAAGGTATGACTCTGTAGAAGGAATGCGAAGCAGTTTTGGTTTCTCAGTGCCGCTCCGCCTAGGGCAATGAGGCAGATTTGCAAAACATGTAGGATGTAAGAGAACAGATTTCCTGGAGCTGTTGGAGTGCTGAGGAAACCTAGGTCTCCCAAGGAAGAGTGCAGCGTGTTGCCCTACCCTCAGCATACACAGAGTGACTGGGAAAGGTTTCCGGGCCTGGATGTTTCTTAGCAGCCCAGGGCAGCCTGCCGGTACTCGATGTTCTTGCAGGGAATAGGGTGCCCACAAGAGGTCCTGGTGACCTGAAAAGCTTACTAACGTTAAAAGAAAGCAGACCTAAAGGAAGGCCTCAAGGACTCTGCTCCAAGCTTCCGCTTCGGCAGGCTATTCAAGGCTTTACCTTGAGGAAAGGACGCACGTCAAGTTTCCTTTTAGCTCTAGAGCGTCTCAGGAGGAGCGCCCACCCAGGCTATGAAAGGACCCTGTTGATGTAGAGAACACTCGTTCCCTTCCCAGAGTCCTGCCTACAGTGACTAGAGACCCGTCCTAAAACTGTTATTTAGGGAGTTTCAAGGCAGCAGGAATGGAGCTTTCAAAATGGGAAAGCAAGGCCTGTGCCATCAGGCCCCGTTTCCAGCGAACACGCAGCCTACCTCCTTGTGATTTCTACCAGGTAAATATACACTCTAGCTACACACGGGTCCCTTCCTTGAATAAAGTTGTTTCGCACGGAGTTCTGCGTGTAGCCAACGGCCTCCCCCAAGGAGCGCTCGAGGTACGCTATCGGGGCTTAGCCTCTTGTAAAACCCTTCAGTGTAAGAGGAAGAACTGTGCTTTGGTACAAGCAGGAACGCAAGCCGCCTTTCTCCTGTAAGTATGGGGTCTTAAGGTATGACTCTGTAGAAGGAATGCGAAGCAGTTTTGGTTTCTCAGTGCCGCTCCGCCTAGGGCAATGAGGCAGATTTGCAAAACATGTAGGATGTAAGAGAACAGATTTCCTGGAGCTGTTGGAGTGCTGAGGAAACCTAGGTCTCCCAAGGAAGAGTGCAGCGTGTTGCCCTACCCTCAGCATACACAGAGTGACTGGCAAAGGTTTCCGGGCCTGGATGTTTCTTAGCAGCCCAGGGCAGCCTGCCGGTACTCGGTGTTCTTGCAGGGAATAGGGTGCCCACGCGAGGTCCTGGTGACCTAAAAGCTTACTAACGTTAAAAGAAAGCAGACCTAAAGGTAGGCCTCAGGGACTCTGCTCCAAGTTTCCGCTTCGGTAGGCTATTCAAGGCTTTACCTTGAGGAAAGGACTCACGTCAAGTTTCCTTTTAGCTCTAGAGCGTCTCAGGAGGAGCTCCCACCAAGGCTATGAAAGCACCCTGTTGATGTAGAGAACACTCGTTCCCTTCCCACAGCCCTGCCTACAGTGACTAGAGACCCGTCCTAAAACTATTTAGGGAGTTTCAAGGCAGCAGGAATGGAGCTTTCAAAATGGGAAAGCAAGGCCTCTGCCATTAGGCCCCGTTTCCTGCGAACACGCAGCCTACCTCCTTGTGATTTCTACCAGGTAAATATACACTCTAGCTACACACTGGTCCCTTCCTTGAATAAAGTTGTTTGGCACGGAGTTCTGCGTGTAGCCAACGGCCTCCCCCAAGGAGCGCTCGAGGTACGCTATCGGGGCTTAGCCTCTTGTAAAACCATTCAGTGTAAGGGGAAGAACTGTGCTTTGGTACCAGCAGGAACGCAAGCCGCCTTTCTCCTGTAAGTATGGGGTCTTAAGCTATGACTCTGTAGAAGGAATGTGAAGGAATTTGGTTGTTCAGTGCCGCTCCGCCTAGGGCAATGAGGCAGATTTGCAAAACATGTAGGATATAAGAGAACAGATTTCCTGGAGCTGTTGGAGTGCTGAGGAAACCTAGGTCTCCCAAGGAAGAGTGCAGCGTGTTGCCCTACCCTCAGCATACACAGAGTGACTGGCAAAGGTTTCCGGGCCTGGATGTTTCTTAGCAGCCCAGGGCAGCCTGCCGGTACTCGGTGTTCTTGCAGGGAATAGGGTGCCCACGCGAGGTCCTGGTGACCTGAAAAGCTTACTAACGTTAAAAGAAAGCAGACCTAAAGGAAGGCCTCAAGGACTCTGCTCCAAGCTTCCGCTTCGGTAGGCTCCGCCTAGGGCAATGAGGCAGATTTGCAAAACATGTAGGATGTAAGAGAACAGTTTTCCTGGAGCTGTTGGAGTGCTGAGGAAACCTAGGTCTCCCAAGGAAGAGTGCAGCGTGTTGCCCTACCCTCAGCATACACAGAGTGACTGGCAAAGGTTTCCGGGTCTGGATGTTTCTTAGCAGCCCAGGGCAGCCTGCCGGTACTCGGTGTTCTTGCAGGGAATAGGGTGCCCACGCGAGGTCCTGGTGACCTAAAAGCTTACTAACGTTAAAAGAAAGCAGACCTAAAGGTAGGCCTCAGGGACTCTGCTCCAAGTTTCCGCTTCGGTAGGCTATTCAAGGCTTTACCTTGAGGAAAGGACTCACGTCAAGTTTCCTTTTAGCTCTAGAGCGTCTCAGGAGGAGCTCCCACCAAGGCTATGAAAGCACCCTGTTGATGTAGAGAACACTCGTTCCCTTCCCACAGCCCTGCCTACAGTGACTAGAGACCCGTCCTAAAACTGTTATTTAGGGAGTTTCAAGGCAGCAGGAATGGAGCTTTCAAAATGGGAAAGCAAGGCCTGTGCCATCAGGCCCCGTTTCCAGCGAACACGCAGCCTACCTCCTTGTGATTTCTACCAGGTAAATATACACTCTAGCTACACACGGGTCCCTTCCTTGAATAAAGTTTTTGGCACGGAGTTCTGCGTGTGCCCAACGGCCTACCCCAAGGAGCGCTCGAGGTACGCTATCGGGGCTTAGCCTCTTGTAAAACCCTTCAGTGTAAGAGGAAGAACTGTGCTTTGGTACAAGCAGGAACGCAAGCCGCCATTCTCCTGTAAGTATGGGGTCTTAAGGTATGACTCTGTAGAAGGAATGGGAAGCAGCTTTGGTTTCTCAGTGCCGCTCCGCCTAGGGCAATGAGGCAGATTTGCAAAACATGTAGGATATAAGAGAACAGATTTCCTGGAGCTGTTGGAGTGCTGAGGAAACCTAGGTCTCCCAAGGAAGAGTGCAGCGTGTTGCCCTACCCTCAGCATACACAGAGTGACTGGCAAAGGTTTCCGGGCCTGGATGTTTCTTAGCAGCCCAGGGCAGCCTGCCGGTACTCGGTGTTCTTGCAGGGAATAGGGTGCCCACGCGAGGTCCTGGTGACCTGAAAAGCTTACTAACGTTAAAAGAAAGCAGACCTAAAGGAAGGCCTCAAGGACTCTGCTCCAAGCTTCCGCTTCGGCAGGCTATTCAAGGCTTTACCTTGAGGAAAGGACGCACGTCAAGTTTCCTTTTAGCTCTAGAGCGTCTCAGGAGGAGCGCCCAACCAGGCTATGAAAGGACCCTGTTGATGTAGAGAACACTCGTTCCCTTCCCAGAGTCCTGCCTACAGTGACTAGAGACCCGTCCTAAAACTGTTATTTAGGGAGTTTCAAGGTAGCAGGAATGGAGCTTTCAAAATGGGAAAGCAAGGCCTGTGCCATTAGGCCCCGTTTCCTGCGAACACGCAGCCTACCTCCTTGTGATTTCTACCAGGTAAATATACACTCTAGCTACACACGGGTCCCTTCCTTGAATAAAGTTGTTTCGCACGGAGTTCTGCGTGTAGCCAACGGCCTCCCCCAAGGAGCGCTCGAGGTACGCTATCGGGGCTTAGCCTCTTGTAAAACCCTTCAGTGTAAGAGGAAGAACTGTGCTTTGGTACAAGCAGGAACGCAAGCCGCCTTTCTCCTGTAAGTATGGGGTCTTAAGGTATGACTCTGTAGAAGGAATGGGAAGCAGCTTTGGTTTCTCAGTGCCGCTCAGCCTAGGGCAATGAGGCAGATTTGCAAAACATGTAGGATGTAAGAGAACAGATTTCCTGGAGCTGTTGGAGTGCTGAGGAAACCTAGGTCTCCCAAGGAAGAGTGCAGCGTGTTGCCCTACCCTCAGCATACACAGAGTGACTGGGAAAGGTTTCCGGGACTGGATGTTTCTTAGCAGCCCAGGGCAGCCTGCCGGTACTCGGTGTTCTTGCAGGGAATAGGGTGCCCACGCGAGGTCCTGGTGACCTAAAAGCTTACTAACGTTAAAAGAAAGCAGACCTAAAGTAGGCCTCAGGGACTCTGCTCCAAGTTTCCGCTTCGGTAGGCTATTCAAAGCGTTACCTTGAGGAAAGGACTCACGTCAAGTTTCCTTTTAGCTCTAGAGCGTCTCAGGAGGAGCTCCCACCCAGGCTATGAAAGCACCCTGTTGATGTAGAGAACACTCGTTCCCTTCCCACAGCCCTGCCTACAGTGACTAGAGACCCGTCCTAAAACTGTTATTTAGGGAGTTTCAAGGCAGCAGGAATGGAGCTTTCAAAATGGGAAAGCAAGGCCTGTGCCATTAGGCCCCGTTTCCTGCGAACACGCAGCCTACCTCCTTGTGATTTCTACCAGGTAAATATACACTCTAGCTACACACGGGTCCCTTCCTTGAATAAAGTTGTTTCGCACGGAGTTCTGCGTGTAGCCAACGGCCTCCCCCAAGGAGCGCTCGAGGTACGCTATCGGGGCTTAGCCTCTTGTAAAACCCTTCAGTGTAAGAGGAAGAACTGTGCTTTGGTACAAGCAGGAACGCAAGCCGCCATTCTCCTGTAAGTATGGGGTCTTAAGGTATGACTCTGTAGAAGGAATGGGAAGCAGCTTTGGTTTCTCAGTGCCGCTCAGCCTAGGGCAATGAGGCAGATTTGCAAAACATGTAGGATGTAAGAGAACAGATTTCCTGGAGCTGTTGGAGTGCTGAGGAAACCTAGGTCTCCCAAGGAAGAGTGCAGCGTGTTGCCCTACCCTCAGCATACACAGAGTGACTGGCAAAGGTTTCCGGGCCTGGAGGTTTCTTAGCAGCCCAGGGCAGCCTGCCGGTACTCGGTGTTCTTGCAGGGAATAGGGTGCCCACGCGAGGTCCTGGTGACCTGAAAAGCTTACTAACGTTAAAAGAAAGCAGACCTAAAGGAAGGCCTCAAGGACTCTGCTCCAAGCTTCCGCTGCGGCAGGCTCCGCCTAGGGCAATGAGGCAGATTTGCAAAACATGTAGGATGTAAGAGAACAGTTTTCCTGGAGCTGTTGGAGTGCTGAGGAAACCTAGGTCTCCCAAGGAAGAGTGCAGCGTGTTGCCCTACCCTCAGCATACACAGAGTGACTGGCAAAGGTTTCCGGGCCTGGATGTTTCTTAGCAGCCCAGGGCAGCCTGCCGGTACTCGGTGTTCTTGCAGGGAATAGGGTGCCCACGCGAGGTCCTGGTGACCTAAAAGCTTACTAACGTTAAAAGAAAGCAGACCTAAAGGTAGGCCTCAGGGACTCTGCTCCAAGTTTCCGCTTCGGTAGGCTATTCAAGGCTTTACCTTGAGGAAAGGACTCACGTCAAGTTTCCTTTTAGCTCTAGAGCGTCTCAGGAGGAGCTCCCACCAAGGCTATGAAAGCACCCTGTTGATGTAGAGAACACTCGTTCCCTTCCCACAGCCCTGCCTACAGTGACTAGAGACCCGTCCTAAAACTGTTATTTAGGGAGTTTCAAGGCAGCAGGAATGGAGCTTTCAAAATGGGAAAGCAAGGCCTGTGCCATCAGGCCCCGTTTCCAGCGAACACGCAGCCTACCTCCTTGTGATTTCTACCAGGTAAATATACACTCTAGCTACACACGGGTCCCTTCCTTGAATAAAGTTTTTGGCACGGAGTTCTGCGTGTACCCAACGGCCTCCCCCAAGGAGCGCTCGAGGTACGCTATCGGGGCTTAGCCTCTTGTAAAACCCTTCAGTGTAAGAGGAAGAACTGTGCTTTGGTACAAGCAGGAACGCAAGCCGCCTTTCTCCTGTAAGTATGGGGTCTTAAGGTATGACTCTGTAGAAGGAATGGGAAGCAGCTTTGGTTTCTCAGTGCCGCTCAGCCTAGGGCAATGAGGCAGATTTGCAAAACATGTAGGATGTAAGAGAACAGATTTCCTGGAGCTGTTGGAGTGCTGAGGAAACCTAGGTCTCCCAAGGAAGAGTGCAGCGTGTTGCCCTACCCTCAGCATACACAGAGTGACTGGCAAAGGTTTCCGGGCCTGGATGTTTCTTAGCAGCCCAGGGCAGCCTGCCGGTACTCGGTGTTCTTGCAGGGAATAGGGTGCCCACGCGAGGTCCTGGTGACCTGAAAAGCTTACTAACGTTAAAAGAAAGCAGACCTAAAGGAAGGCCTCAAGGACTCTGCTCCAAGCTTCCGCTTCGGTAGGCTCCGCCTAGGGCAATGAGGCAGATTTGCAAAACATGTAGGATGTAAGAGAACAGTTTTCCTGGAGCTGTTGGAGTGCTGAGGAAACCTAGGTCTCCCAAGGAAGAGTGCAGCGTGTTGCCCTACCCTCAGCATACACAGAGTGACTGGCAAAGGTTTCCGGGCCTGGATGTTTCTTAGCAGCCCAGGGCAGCCTGCCGGTACTCGGTGTTCTTGCAGGGAATAGGGTGCCCACGCGAGGTCCTGGTGACCTGAAAAGCTTACTAACGTTAAAAGAAAGCAGACCTAAAGGAAGGCCTCAAGGACTCTGCTCCAAGCTTCCGCTTCGGTAGGCTCCGCCTAGGGCAATGAGGCAGATTTGCAAAACATGTAGGATGTAAGAGAACAGTTTTCCTGGAGCTGTTGGAGTGCTGAGGAAACCTAGGTCTCCCAAGGAAGAGTGCAGCGTGTTGCCCTACCCTCAGCATACACAGAGTGACTGGCAAAGGTTTCCGGGCCTGGATGTTTCTTAGCAGCCCAGGGCAGCCTGCCGGTACTCGGTGTTCTTGCAGGGAATAGGGTGCCCACGCGAGGTCCTGGTGACCTAAAAGCTTACTAACGTTAAAAGAAAGCAGACCTAAAGGTAGGCCTCAGGGACTCTGCTCCAAGTTTCCGCTTCGGTAGGCTATTCAAGGCTTTACCTTGAGGAAAGGACTCACGTCAAGTTTCCTTTTAGCTCTAGAGCGTCTCAGGAGGAGCTCCCACCAAGGCTATGAAAGCACCCTGTTGATGTAGAGAACACTCGTTCCCTTCCCACAGCCCTGCCTACAGTGAGTAGAGACCCGTCCTAAAACTGTTATTTAGGGAGTTTCAAGGCAGCAGGAATGGAGCTTTCAAAATGGGAAAGCAAGGCCTGTGCCATCAGGCCCCGTTTCCAGCGAACACGCAGCCTACCTCCTTGTGATTTCTACCAGGTAAATATACACTCTAGCTACACACGGGTCCCTTCCTTGAATAAAGTTTTTGGCACGGAGTTCTGCGTGTGCCCAACGGCCTACCCCAAGGAGCGCTCGAGGTACGCTATCGGGGCTTAGCCTCTTGTAAAACCCTTCAGTGTAAGAGGAAGAACTGTGCTTTGGTACAAGCAGGAACGCAAGCCGCCATTCTCCTGTAAGTATGGGGTCTTAAGGTATGACTCTGTAGAAGGAATGGGAAGCAGCTTTGGTTTCTCAGTGCCGCTCCGCCTAGGGCAATGAGGCAGATTTGCAAAACATGTAGGATATAAGAGAACAGATTTCCTGGAGCTGTTGGAGTGCTGAGGAAACCTAGGTCTCCCAAGGAAGAGTGCAGCGTGTTGCCCTACCCTCAGCATACACAGAGTGACTGGCAAAGGTTTCCGGGCCTGGATGTTTCTTAGCAGCCCAGGGCAGCCTGCCGGTACTCGGTGTTCTTGCAGGGAATAGGGTGCCCACGCGAGGTCCTGGTGACCTGAAAAGCTTACTAACGTTAAAAGAAAGCAGACCTAAAGGAAGGCCTCAAGGACTCTGCTCCAAGCTTCCGCTTCGGCAGGCTCCGCCTAGGGCAATGAGGCAGATTTGCAAAACATGTAGGATGTAAGAGAACAGTTTTCCTGGAGCTGTTGGAGTGCTGAGGAAACCTAGGTCTCCCAAGGAAGAGTGCAGCGTGTTGCCCTACCCTCAGCATACACAGAGTGACTGGGAAAGGTTTCCGGGCCTGGATGTTTCTTAGCAGCCCAGGGCAGCCTGCCGGTACTCGGTGTTCTTGCAGGGAATAGGGTGCCCACAAGAGGTCCTGGTGACCTGAAAAGCTTACTAACGTTAAAAGAAAGCAGACCTAAAGGAAGGCCTCAAGGACTCTGCTCCAAGCTTCCGCTTCGGCAGGCTATTCAAGGCTTTACATTGAGGAAAGGACGCACGTCAAGTTTCCTTTTAGCTCTAGAGCGTCTCAGGAGGAGCGCCCAACCAGGCTATGAAAGGACCCTGTTGATGTAGAGAACACTCGTTCCCTTCCCACAGCCCTGCCTACAGTGACTAGAGACCCGTCCTAAAGCTGTTATTTAGGGAGTTTCAAGGCAACAGGAATGGAGCTTTCAAATGGGAAAGCAAGGCCTGTGCCATTAGGCCCCGTTTCCAGCGAACACGCAGCCTACCTCCTTGTGATTTCTACCAGGTAAATATACACTCTAGCTACACACGGGTCCCTTCCTTGAATAAAGTTGTTTGGCACGGAGTTCTGCGTGTAGCCAACGGCCTCCCCCAAGGAGCGCTCGAGGTACGCTATCGGGGCTTAGCCTCTTGTAAAACCATTCAGTGTAAGGGGAAGAACTGTGCTTTGGTACAAGCAGGAACGCAAGCCGCCTTTCTCCTGTAAGTATGGGGTCTTAAGCTATGACTCTGTAGAAGGAATGTGAAGGAATTTGGTTGTTCAGTGCCGCTCCGCCTAGAGCAATGAGGCAGATTTGCAAAACATGTAGGATGTAAGAGAACAGATTTCCTGGAGCTGTTGGAGTGCTGAGGAAACCTAGGTCTCCCAAGGAAGAGTGCAGCGTGTTGCCCTACCCTCAGCATACACAGAGTGACTGGCAAAGGTTTCCGGGCCTGGATGTTTCTTAGCAGCCCAGGGCAGCCTGCCGGTACTCGGTGTTCTTGCAGGGAATAGGGTGCCCACGCGAGGTCCTGGTGACCTAAAAGCTTACTAACGTTAAAAGAAAGCAGACCTAAAGGTAGGCCTCAGGGACTCTGCTCCAAGTTTCCGCTTCGGTAGGCTATTCAAGGCTTTACCTTGAGGAAAGGACTCACGTCAAGTTTCCTTTTAGCTCTAGAGCGTCTCAGGAGGAGCTCCCACCAAGGCTATGAAAGCACCCTGTTGATGTAGAGAACACTCGTTCCCTTCCCACAGCCCTGCCTACAGTGACTAGAGACCCGTCCTAAAACTGTTATTTAGGGAGTTTCAAGGCAGCAGGAATGGAGCTTTCAAAATGGGAAAGCAAGGCCTGTGCCATCAGGCCCCGTTTCCAGCGAACACGCAGCCTACCTCCTTGTGATTTCTACCAGGTAAATATACACTCTAGCTACACACGGGTCCCTTCCTTGAATAAAGTTTTTGGCACGGAGTTCTGCGTGTGCCCAACGGCCTACCCCAAGGAGCGCTCGAGGTACGCTATCTGGGCTTAGCCTCTTGTAAAACCCTTCAGTGTAAGAGGAAGAACTGTGCTTTGGTACAAGCAGGAACGCAAGCCGCCATTCTCCTGTAAGTATGGGGTCTTAAGGTATGACTCTGTAGAAGGAATGGGAAGCAGCTTTGGTTTCTCAGTGCCGCTCCGCCTAGGGCAATGAGGCAGATTTGCAAAACATGTAGGATATAAGAGAACAGATTTCCTGGAGCTGTTGGAGTGCTGAGGAAACCTAGGTCTCCCAAGGAAGAGTGCAGCGTGTTGCCCTACCCTCAGCATACACAGAGTGACTGGCAAAGGTTTCCGGGCCTGGATGTTTCTTAGCAGCCCAGGGCAGCCTGCCGGTACTCGGTGTTCTTGCAGGGAATAGGGTGCCCACGCGAGGTCCTGGTGACCTGAAAAGCTTACTAACGTTAAAAGAAAGCAGACCTAAAGGAAGGCCTCAAGGACTCTGCTCCAAGCTTCCGCTTCGGCAGGCTCCGCCTAGGGCAATGAGGCAGATTTGCAAAACATGTAGGATGTAAGAGAACAGTTTTCCTGGAGCTGTTGGAGTGCTGAGGAAACCTAGGTCTCCCAAGGAAGAGTGCAGCGTGTTGCCCTACCCTCAGCATACACAGAGTGACTGGGAAAGGTTTCCGGGCCTGGATGTTTCTTAGCAGCCCAGGGCAGCCTGCCGGTACTCGGTGTTCTTGCAGGGAATAGGGTGCCCACAAGAGGTCCTGGTGACCTGAAAAGCTTACTAACGTTAAAAGAAAGCAGACCTAAAGGAAGGCCTCAAGGACTCTGCTCCAAGCTTCCGCTTCGGCAGGCTATTCAAGGCTTTACATTGAGGAAAGGACGCACGTCAAGTTTCCTTTTAGCTCTAGAGCGTCTCAGGAGGAGCGCCCAACCAGGCTATGAAAGGACCCTGTTGATGTAGAGAACACTCGTTCCCTTCCCACAGCCCTGCCTACAGTGACTAGAGACCCGTCCTAAAGCTGTTATTTAGGGAGTTTCAAGGCAACAGGAATGGAGCTTTCAAATGGGAAAGCAAGGCCTGTGCCATTAGGCCCCGTTTCCTGCGAACACGCAGCCTACCTCCTTGTGATTTCTACCAGGTAAATATACACTCTAGCTACACACGGGTCCCTTCCTTGAATAAAGTTGTTTCGCACGGAGTTCTGCGTGTAGCCAACGGCCTCCCCCAAAGAGCGCTCGAGGTACGCTATCGGGGCTTAGCCTCTTGTAAAACCCTTCAGTGTAAGAGGAAGAACTGTGCTTTGGTACAAGCAGGAACGCAAGCCGCCTTTCTCCTGTAAGTATGGGGTCTTAAGGTATGACTCTGTAGAAGGAATGGGAAGCAGCTTTGGTTTCTCAGTGCCGCTCAGCCTAGGGCAATGAGGCAGATTTGCAAAACATGTAGGATGTAAGAGAACAGATTTCCTGGAGCTGTTGGAGTGCTGAGGAAACCTAGGTCTCCCAAGGAAGAGTGCAGCGTGTTGCCCTACCCTCAGCATACACAGAGTGACTGGGAAAGGTTTCCGGGACTGGATGTTTCTTAGCAGCCCAGGGCAGCCTGCCGGTACTCGGTGTTCTTGCAGGGAATAGGGTGCCCACGCGAGGTCCTGGTGACCTAAAAGCTTACTAACGTTAAAAGAAAGCAGACCTAAAGGTAGGCCTCAGGGACTCTGCTCCAAGTTTCCGCTTCGGTAGGCTATTCAAAGCGTTACCTTGAGGAAAGGACTCACGTCAAGTTTCCTTTTAGCTCTAGAGCGTCTCAGGAGGAGCTCCCACCCAGGCTATGAAAGCACCCTGTTGATGTAGAGAACACTCGTTCCCTTCCCACAGCCCTGCCTACAGTGACTAGAGACCCGTCCTAAAACTGTTATTTAGGGAGTTTCAAGGCAGCAGGAATGGAGCTTTCAAAATGGGAAAGCAAGGCCTGTGCCATCAGGCCCCGTTTCCAGCGAACACGCAGCCTACCTCCTTGTGATTTCTACCAGGTAAATATACACTCTAGCTACACACGGGTCCCTTCCTTGATTAAAGTTGTTGGCACGGAGTTCTGCGTGTAGCCAACGGCCTCCCCCAAGGAGCGCTCGAGGTACGCTATCGGGGCTTAGCCTCTTGTAAAACCCTTCAGTGTAAGAGGAAGAACTGTGCTTTGGTACAAGCAGGAACGCAAGCCGCCTTTCTCCTGTAAGTATGGGGTCTTAAGGTATGACTCTGTCGAAGGAATGGGAAGCAGCTTTCGTTTCTCAGTGCTGCTCCGCCTAGGGCAATGAGGCAGATTTGCAAAACATGTAGGATGTAAGAGAACAGATTTCCTGGAGCTGTTGGAGTGCTGAGGAAACCTAGGTCTCCCAAGGAACAGTGCAGCGTGTTGCCCTACCCTCAGCATACACAGAGAGACTGGGAAAGGTTTCCGGGCCTGGATGTTTCTTAGCAGCCCAGGGCAGCCTGCCGGTACTCGATGTTCTTGCAGGGAATAGGGTGCCCACAAGAGGTCCTGGTGACCTGAAAAGCTTACTAACGTTAAAAGAAAGCAGACCTAAAGGAAGGCCTCAAGGACTCTGCTCCAAGCTTCCGCTTCGGCAGGCTATTCAAGGCTTTACCTTGAGGAAAGGACGCACGTCAAGTTTCCTTTTAGCTCTAGAGCGTCTCAGGAGGAGCTCCCACCAAGGCTATGAAAGGACCCTGTTGATGTAGAGAACACTCGTTCCCTTCCCAGAGTCCTGCCTACAGTGACTAGAGACCCGTCCTAAAACTGTTATTTAGGGAGTTTCAAGGCAGCAGGAATGGAGCTTTCAAAATGGGAAAGCAAGGCCTGTGCCATCAGGCCCCGTTTCCAGCGAACACGCAGCCTACCTCCTTGTGATTTCTACCAGGTAAATATACACTCTAGCTACACACGGGTCCCTTCCTTGAATAAAGTTGTTTCGCACGGAGTTCTGCGTGTAGCCAACGGCCTCCCCCAAGGAGCGCTCGAGGTACGCTATCGGGGCTTAGCCTCTTGTAAAACCCTTCAGTGTAAGAGGAAGAACTGTGCTTTGGTACAAGCAGGAACGCAAGCCGCCTTTCTCCTGTAAGTATGGGGTCTTAAGGTATGACTCTGTAGAAGGAATGCGAAGCAGTTTTGGTTTCTCAGTGCCGCTCCGCCTAGGGCAATGAGGCAGATTTGCAAAACATGTAGGATGTAAGAGAACAGATTTCCTGGAGCTGTTGGAGTGCTGAGGAAACCTAGGTCTCCCAAGGAAGAGTGCAGCGTGTTGCCCTACCCTCAGCATACACAGAGTGACTGGCAAAGGTTTCCGGGCCTGGATGTTTCTTAGCAGCCCAGGGCAGCCTGCCGGTACTCGGTGTTCTTGCAGGGAATAGGGTGCCCACGCGAGGTCCTGGTGACCTAAAAGCTTACTAACGTTAAAAGAAAGCAGACCTAAAGGTAGGCCTCAGGGACTCTGCTCCAAGTTTCCGCTTCGGTAGGCTATTCAAGGCTTTACCTTGAGGAAAGGACTCACGTCAAGTTTCCTTTTAGCTCTAGAGCGTCTCAGGAGGAGCTCCCACCAAGGCTATGAAAGCACCCTGTTGATGTAGAGAACACTCGTTCCCTTCCCACAGCCCTGCCTACAGTGACTAGAGACCCGTCCTAAAA
Organism: Balaenoptera acutorostrata; assembly: GCF_949987535.1. Lineage (NCBI taxonomy): Eukaryota > Metazoa > Chordata > Mammalia > Artiodactyla > Balaenopteridae > Balaenoptera > Balaenoptera acutorostrata. The sequence continues at coordinate 202,623 of NW_026646529.1, read as the reverse complement.
CTGTTATTTAGGGAGTTTCAAGGCAGCAGGAATGGAGCTTTCAAAATGGGAAAGCAAGGCCTGTGCCATCAGGCCCCGTTTCCAGCGAACACGCAGCCTACCTCCTTGTGATTTCTACCAGGTAAATATACACTCTAGCTACACACGGGTCCCTTCCTTGAATAAAGTTTTTGGCACGGAGTTCTGCGTGTACCCAACGGCCTCCCCCAAGGAGCGCTCGAGGTACGCTATCGGGGCTTAGCCTCTTGTAAAACCCTTCAGTGTAAGAGGAAGAACTGTGCTTTGGTACAAGCAGGAACGCAAGCCGCCTTTCTCCTGTAAGTATGGGGTCTTAAGGTATGACTCTGTAGAAGGAATGGGAAGCAGCTTTGGTTTCTCAGTGCCGCTCAGCCTAGGGCAATGAGGCAGATTTGCAAAACATGTAGGATGTAAGAGAACAGATTTCCTGGAGCTGTTGGAGTGCTGAGGAAACCTAGGTCTCCCAAGGAAGAGTGCAGCGTGTTGCCCTACCCTCAGCATACACAGAGTGACTGGGAAAGGTTTCCGGGACTGGATGTTTCTTAGCAGCCCAGGGCAGCCTGCCGGTACTCGGTGTTCTTGCAGGGAATAGGGTGCCCACGCGAGGTCCTGGTGACCTAAAAGCTTACTAACGTTAAAAGAAAGCAGACCTAAAGGTAGGCCTCAGGGACTCTGCTCCAAGTTTCCGCTTCGGTAGGCTATTCAAAGCGTTACCTTGAGGAAAGGACTCACGTCAAGTTTCCTTTTAGCTCTAGAGCGTCTCAGGAGGAGCTCCCACCCAGGCTATGAAAGCACCCTGTTGATGTAGAGAACACTCGTTCCCTTCCCACAGCCCTGCCTACAGTGACTAGAGACCCGTCCTAAAACTGTTATTTAGGGAGTTTCAAGGCAGCAGGAATGGAGCTTTCAAAATGGGAAAGCAAGGCCTGTGCCATCAGGCCCCGTTTCCAGCGAACACGCAGCCTACCTCCTTGTGATTTCTACCAGGTAAATATACACTCTAGCTACACACGGGTCCCTTCCTTGATTAAAGTTGTTGGCACGGAGTTCTGCGTGTAGCCAACGGCCTCCCCCAAGGAGCGCTCGAGGTACGCTATCGGGGCTTAGCCTCTTGTAAAACCCTTCAGTGTAAGAGGAAGAACTGTGCTTTGGTACAAGCAGGAACGCAAGCCGCCTTTCTCCTGTAAGTATGGGGTCTTAAGGTATGACTCTGTCGAAGGAATGGGAAGCAGCTTTCGTTTCTCAGTGCTGCTCCGCCTAGGGCAATGAGGCAGATTTGCAAAACATGTAGGATGTAAGAGAACAGATTTCCTGGAGCTGTTGGAGTGCTGAGGAAACCTAGGTCTCCCAAGGAACAGTGCAGCGTGTTGCCCTACCCTCAGCATACACAGAGAGACTGGGAAAGGTTTCCGGGCCTGGATGTTTCTTAGCAGCCCAGGGCAGCCTGCCGGTACTCGATGTTCTTGCAGGGAATAGGGTGCCCACAAGAGGTCCTGGTGACCTGAAAAGCTTACTAACGTTAAAAGAAAGCAGACCTAAAGGAAGGCCTCAAGGACTCTGCTCCAAGCTTCCGCTTCGGCAGGCTATTCAAGGCTTTACCTTGAGGAAAGGACGCACGTCAAGTTTCCTTTTAGCTCTAGAGCGTCTCAGGAGGAGCTCCCACCAAGGCTATGAAAGGACCCTGTTGATGTAGAGAACACTCGTTCCCTTCCCAGAGTCCTGCCTACAGTGACTAGAGACCCGTCCTAAAACTGTTATTTAGGGAGTTTCAAGGCAGCAGGAATGGAGCTTTCAAAATGGGAAAGCAAGGCCTGTGCCATCAGGCCCCGTTTCCAGCGAACACGCAGCCTACCTCCTTGTGATTTCTACCAGGTAAATATACACTCTAGCTACACACGGGTCCCTTCCTTGAATAAAGTTGTTTCGCACGGAGTTCTGCGTGTAGCCAACGGCCTCCCCCAAGGAGCGCTCGAGGTACGCTATCGGGGCTTAGCCTCTTGTAAAACCCTTCAGTGTAAGAGGAAGAACTGTGCTTTGGTACAAGCAGGAACGCAAGCCGCCTTTCTCCTGTAAGTATGGGGTCTTAAGGTATGACTCTGTAGAAGGAATGCGAAGCAGTTTTGGTTTCTCAGTGCCGCTCCGCCTAGGGCAATGAGGCAGATTTGCAAAACATGTAGGATGTAAGAGAACAGATTTCCTGGAGCTGTTGGAGTGCTGAGGAAACCTAGGTCTCCCAAGGAAGAGTGCAGCGTGTTGCCCTACCCTCAGCATACACAGAGTGACTGGCAAAGGTTTCCGGGCCTGGATGTTTCTTAGCAGCCCAGGGCAGCCTGCCGGTACTCGGTGTTCTTGCAGGGAATAGGGTGCCCACGCGAGGTCCTGGTGACCTAAAAGCTTACTAACGTTAAAAGAAAGCAGACCTAAAGGTAGGCCTCAGGGACTCTGCTCCAAGTTTCCGCTTCGGTAGGCTATTCAAGGCTTTACCTTGAGGAAAGGACTCACGTCAAGTTTCCTTTTAGCTCTAGAGCGTCTCAGGAGGAGCTCCCACCAAGGCTATGAAAGCACCCTGTTGATGTAGAGAACACTCGTTCCCTTCCCACAGCCCTGCCTACAGTGACTAGAGACCCGTCCTAAAACTGTTATTTAGGGAGTTTCAAGGCAGCAGGAATGGAGCTTTCAAAATGGGAAAGCAAGGCCTGTGCCATCAGGCCCCGTTTCCAGCGAACACGCAGCCTACCTCCTTGTGATTTCTACCAGGTAAATATACACTCTAGCTACACACGGGTCCCTTCCTTGAATAAAGTTTTTGGCACGGAGTTCTGCGTGTACCCAACGGCCTCCCCCAAGGAGCGCTCGAGGTACGCTATCGGGGCTTAGCCTCTTGTAAAACCCTTCAGTGTAAGAGGAAGAACTGTGCTTTGGTACAAGCAGGAACGCAAGCCGCCTTTCTCCTGTAAGTATGGGGTCTTAAGGTATGACTCTGTAGAAGGAATGGGAAGCAGCTTTGGTTTCTCAGTGCCGCTCAGCCTAGGGCAATGAGGCAGATTTGCAAAACATGTAGGATGTAAGAGAACAGATTTCCTGGAGCTGTTGGAGTGCTGAGGAAACCTAGGTCTCCCAAGGAAGAGTGCAGCGTGTTGCCCTACCCTCAGCATACACAGAGTGACTGGCAAAGGTTTCCGGGCCTGGATGTTTCTTAGCAGCCCAGGGCAGCCTGCCGGTACTCGGTGTTCTTGCAGGGAATAGGGTGCCCACGCGAGGTCCTGGTGACCTGAAAAGCTTACTAACGTTAAAAGAAAGCAGACCTAAAGGAAGGCCTCAAGGACTCTGCTCCAAGCTTCCGCTTCGGTAGGCTCCGCCTAGGGCAATGAGGCAGATTTGCAAAACATGTAGGATGTAAGAGAACAGTTTTCCTGGAGCTGTTGGAGTGCTGAGGAAACCTAGGTCTCCCAAGGAAGAGTGCAGCGTGTTGCCCTACCCTCAGCATACACAGAGTGACTGGCAAAGGTTTCCGGGCCTGGATGTTTCTTAGCAGCCCAGGGCAGCCTGCCGGTACTCGGTGTTCTTGCAGGGAATAGGGTGCCCACGCGAGGTCCTGGTGACCTAAAAGCTTACTAACGTTAAAAGAAAGCAGACCTAAAGGTAGGCCTCAGGGACTCTGCTCCAAGTTTCCGCTTCGGTAGGCTATTCAAGGCTTTACCTTGAGGAAAGGACTCACGTCAAGTTTCCTTTTAGCTCTAGAGCGTCTCAGGAGGAGCTCCCACCAAGGCTATGAAAGCACCCTGTTGATGTAGAGAACACTCGTTCCCTTCCCACAGCCCTGCCTACAGTGACTAGAGACCCGTCCTAAAACTGTTATTTAGGGAGTTTCAAGGCAGCAGGAATGGAGCTTTCAAAATGGGAAAGCAAGGCCTGTGCCATCAGGCCCCGTTTCCAGCGAACACGCAGCCTACCTCCTTGTGATTTCTACCAGGTAAATATACACTCTAGCTACACACGGGTCCCTTCCTTGAATAAAGTTTTTGGCACGGAGTTCTGCGTGTGCCCAACGGCCTACCCCAAGGAGCGCTCGAGGTACGCTATCGGGGCTTAGCCTCTTGTAAAACCCTTCAGTGTAAGAGGAAGAACTGTGCTTTGGTACAAGCAGGAACGCAAGCCGCCATTCTCCTGTAAGTATGGGGTCTTAAGGTATGACTCTGTAGAAGGAATGGGAAGCAGCTTTGGTTTCTCAGTGCCGCTCCGCCTAGGGCAATGAGGCAGATTTGCAAAACATGTAGGATATAAGAGAACAGATTTCCTGGAGCTGTTGGAGTGCTGAGGAAACCTAGGTCTCCCAAGGAAGAGTGCAGCGTGTTGCCCTACCCTCAGCATACACAGAGTGACTGGCAAAGGTTTCCGGGCCTGGATGTTTCTTAGCAGCCCAGGGCAGCCTGCCGGTACTCGGTGTTCTTGCAGGGAATAGGGTGCCCACGCGAGGTCCTGGTGACCTGAAAAGCTTACTAACGTTAAAAGAAAGCAGACCTAAAGGAAGGCCTCAAGGACTCTGCTCCAAGCTTCCGCTTCGGCAGGCTCCGCCTAGGGCAATGAGGCAGATTTGCAAAACATGTAGGATGTAAGAGAACAGTTTTCCTGGAGCTGTTGGAGTGCTGAGGAAACCTAGGTCTCCCAAGGAAGAGTGCAGCGTGTTGCCCTACCCTCAGCATACACAGAGTGACTGGGAAAGGTTTCCGGGCCTGGATGTTTCTTAGCAGCCCAGGGCAGCCTGCCGGTACTCGGTGTTCTTGCAGGGAATAGGGTGCCCACAAGAGGTCCTGGTGACCTGAAAAGCTTACTAACGTTAAAAGAAAGCAGACCTAAAGGAAGGCCTCAAGGACTCTGCTCCAAGCTTCCGCTTCGGCAGGCTATTCAAGGCTTTACCTTGAGGAAAGGACGCACGTCAAGTTTCCTTTTAGCTCTAGAGCGTCTCAGGAGGAGCGCCCAACCAGGCTATGAAAGGACCCTGTTGATGTAGAGAACACTCGTTCCCTTCCCACAGCCCTGCCTACAGTGACTAGAGACCCGTCCTAAAGCTGTTATTTAGGGAGTTTCAAGGCAACAGGAATGGAGCTTTCAAATGGGAAAGCAAGGCCTGTGCCATTAGGCCCCGTTTCCTGCGAACACGCAGCCTACCTCCTTGTGATTTCTACCAGGTAAATATACACTCTAGCTACACACGGGTCCCTTCCTTGAATAAAGTTGTTTCGCACGGAGTTCTGCGTGTAGCCAACGGCCTCCCCCAAGGAGCGCTCGAGGTACGCTATCGGGGCTTAGCCTCTTGTAAAACCCTTCAGTGTAAGAGGAAGAACTGTGCTTTGGTACAAGCAGGAACGCAAGCCGCCTTTCTCCTGTAAGTATGGGGTCTTAAGGTATGACTCTGTAGAAGGAATGCGAAGCAGTTTTGGTTTCTCAGTGCCGCTCCGCCTAGGGCAATGAGGCAGATTTGCAAAACATGTAGGATGTAAGAGAACAGATTTCCTGGAGCTGTTGGAGTGCTGAGGAAACCTAGGTCTCCCAAGGAATAGTGCAGCGTGTTGCCCTACCCTCAGCATACACAGAGTGACTGGCAAAGGTTTCCGGGCCTGGATGTTTCTTAGCAGCCCAGGGCAGCCTGCCGGTACTCGGTGTTCTTGCAGGGAATAGGGTGCCCACGCGAGGTCCTGGTGACCTAAAAGCTTACTAACGTTAAAAGAAAGCAGACCTAAAGGTAGGCCTCAGGGACTCTGCTCCAAGTTTCCGCTTCGGTAGGCTATTCAAGGCTTTACCTTGAGGAAAGGACTCACGTCAAGTTTCCTTTTAGCTCTAGAGCGTCTCAGGAGGAGCTCCCACCCAGGCTATGAAAGCACCCTGTTGATGTAGAGAACACTCGTTCCCTTCCCACAGCCCTGCCTACAGTGACTAGAGACCCGTCCTAAAACTGTTATTTAGGGAGTTTCAAGGCAACAGGAATGGAGCTTTCAAATGGGAAAGCAAGGCCTGTGCCATTAGGCCCCGTTTCCTGCGAACACGCAGCCTACCTCCTTGTGATTTCTACCAGGTAAATATACACTCTAGCTACACACGGGTCCCTTCCTTGAATAAAGTTGTTTCGCACGGAGTTCTGCGTGTAGCCAACGGCCTCCCCCAAAGAGCGCTCGAGGTACGCTATCGGGGCTTAGCCTCTTGTAAAACCCTTCAGTGTAAGAAGAAGAACTGTGCTTTGGTACAAGCAGGAACGCAAGCCGCCATTCTCCTGTAAGTATGGGGTCTTAAGGTATGACTCTGTAGAAGGAATGGGAAGCAGCTTTGGTTTCTCAGTGCCGCTCAGCCTAGGGCAATGAGGCAGATTTGCAAAACATGTAGGATGTAAGAGAACAGATTTCCTGGAGCTGTTGGAGTGCTGAGGAAACCTAGGTCTCCCAAGGAAGAGTGCAGCGTGTTGCCCTACCCTCAGCATACAGAGAGTGACTGGGAAAGGTTTCCGGGACTGGATGTTTCTTAGCAGCCCAGGGCAGCCTGCCGGTACTCGGTGTTCTTGCAGGGAATAGGGTGCCCACGCGAGGTCCTGGTGACCTAAAAGCTTACTAACGTTAAAAGAAAGCAGACCTAAAGGTAGGCCTCAGGGACTCTGCTCCAAGTTTCCGCTTCGGTAGGCTATTCAAAGCGTTACCTTGAGGAAAGGACTCACGTCAAGTTTCCTTTTAGCTCTAGAGCGTCTCAGGAGGAGCTCCCACCCAGGCTATGAAAGCACCCTGTTGATGTAGAGAACACTCGTTCCCTTCCCACAGCCCTGCCTACAGTGACTAGAGACCCGTCCTAAAACTGTTATTTAGGGAGTTTCAAGGCAGCAGGAATGGAGCTTTCAAAATGGGAAAGCAAGGCCTGTGCCATCAGGCCCCGTTTCCAGCGAACACGCAGCCTACCTCCTTGTGATTTCTACCAGGTAAATATACACTCTAGCTACACACGGGTCCCTTCCTTGATTAAAGTTGTTGGCACGGAGTTCTGCGTGTAGCCAACGGCCTCCCCCAAGGAGCGCTCGAGGTACGCTATCGGGGCTTAGCCTCTTGTAAAACCCTTCAGTGTAAGAGGAAGAACTGTGCTTTGGTACAAGCAGGAACGCAAGCCGCCTTTCTCCTGTAAGTATGGGGTCTTAAGGTATGACTCTGTAGAAGGAATGCGAAGCAGTTTTGGTTTCTCAGTGCCGCTCCGCCTAGGGCAATGAGGCAGATTTGCAAAACATGTAGGATGTAAGAGAACAGATTTCCTGGAGCTGTTGGAGTGCTGAGGAAACCTAGGTCTCCCAAGGAAGAGTGCAGCGTGTTGCCCTACCCTCAGCATACAGAGAGTGACTGGCAAAGGTTTCCGGGCCTGGATGTTTCTTAGCAGCCCAGGGCAGCCTGCCGGTACTCGGTGTTCTTGCAGGGAATAGGGTGCCCACGCGAGGTCCTGGTGACCTAAAAGCTTACTAACGTTAAAAGAAAGCAGACCTAAAGGTAGGCCTCAGGGACTCTGCTCCAAGTTTCCGCTTCGGTAGGCTATTCAAAGCGTTACCTTGAGGAAAGGACTCACGTCAAGTTTCCTTTTAGCTCTAGAGCGTCTCAGGAGGAGCTCCCACCCAGGCTATGAAAGCACCCTGTTGATGTAGAGAACACTCGTTCCCTTCCCACAGCCCTGCCTACAGTGACTAGAGACCCGTCCTAAAACTGTTATTTAGGGAGTTTCAAGGCAGCAGGAATGGAGCTTTCAAAATGGGAAAGCAAGGCCTGTGCCATCAGGCCCCGTTTCCAGCGAACACGCAGCCTACCTCCTTGTGATTTCTACCAGGTAAATATACACTCTAGCTACACACGGGTCCCTTCCTTGATTAAAGTTGTTGGCACGGAGTTCTGCGTGTAGCCAACGGCCTCCCCCAAGGAGCGCTCGAGGTACGCTATCGGGGCTTAGCCTCTTGTAAAACCCTTCAGTGTAAGAGGAAGAACTGTGCTTTGGTACAAGCAGGAACGCAAGCCGCCTTTCTCCTGTAAGTATGGGGTCTTAAGGTATGACTCTGTAGAAGGAATGCGAAGCAGTTTTGGTTTCTCAGTGCCGCTCCGCCTAGGGCAATGAGGCAGATTTGCAAAACATGTAGGATGTAAGAGAACAGATTTCCTGGAGCTGTTGGAGTGCTGAGGAAACCTAGGTCTCCCAAGGAAGAGTGCAGCGTGTTGCCCTACCCTCAGCATACACAGAGTGACTGGCAAAGGTTTCCGGGCCTGGATGTTTCTTAGCAGCCCAGGGCAGCCTGCCGGTACTCGGTGTTCTTGCAGGGAATAGGGTGCCCACGCGAGGTCCTGGTGACCTAAAAGCTTACTAACGTTAAAAGAAAGCAGACCTAAAGGTAGGCCTCAGGGACTCTGCTCCAAGTTTCCGCTTCGGTAGGCTATTCAAGGCTTTACCTTGAGGAAAGGACTCACGTCAAGTTTCCTTTTAGCTCTAGAGCGTCTCAGGAGGAGCTCCCACCAAGGCTATGAAAGCACCCTGTTGATGTAGAGAACACTCGTTCCCTTCCCACAGCCCTGCCTACAGTGACTAGAGACCCGTCCTAAAACTATTTAGGGAGTTTCAAGGCAGCAGAATGGAGCTTTCAAAATGGGAAAGCAAGGCCTCTGCCATCAGGCCCCGTTTCCTGCGAACACGCAGCCTACCTCCTTGTGATTTCTACCAGGTAAATATACACTTTAGCTACACACGGGTCCCTTCCTTGAATAAAGTTGTTTGGCACGGAGTTCTGCGTGTAGCCAACGGCCTCCCCCAAGGAGCGCTCGAGGTACGCTATCGGGGCTTAGCCTCTTGTAAAACCATTCAGTGTAAGGGGAAGAACTGTGCTTTGGTACCAGCAGGAACGCAAGCCGCCTTTCTCCTGTAAGTATGGGGTCTTAAGCTATGACTCTGTAGAAGGAATGTGAAGGAATTTGGTTGTTCAGTGCCGCTCCGCCTAGGGCAATGAGGCAGATTTGCAAAACATGTAGGATGTAAGAGAACAGATTTCCTGGAGCTGTTGGAGTGCTGAGGAAACCTAGGTCTCCCAAGGAAGAGTGCAGCGTGTTGCCCTACCCTCAGCATACACAGAGTGACTGGCAAAGGTTTCCGGGCCTGGATGTTTCTTAGCAGCCCAGGGCAGCCTGCCGGTACTCGGTGTTCTTGCAGGGAATAGGGTGCCCACGCGAGGTCCTGGTGACCTAAAAGCTTACTAACGTTAAAAGAAAGCAGACCTAAAGGTAGGCCTCAGGGACTCTGCTCCAAGTTTCCGCTTCGGTAGGCTATTCAAGGCTTTACCTTGAGGAAAGGACTCACGTCAAGTTTCCTTTTAGCTCTAGAGCGTCTCAGGAGGAGCTCCCACCCAGGCTATGAAAGCACCCTGTTGATGTAGAGAACACTCGTTCCCTTCCCACAGCCCTGCCTACAGTGACTAGAGACCCGTCCTAAAACTGTTATTTAGGGAGTTTCAAGGCAACAGGAATGGAGCTTTCAAATGGGAAAGCAAGGCCTGTGCCATTAGGCCCCGTTTCCTGCGAACACGCAGCCTACCTCCTTGTGATTTCTACCAGGTAAATATACACTCTAGCTACACACGGGTCCCTTCCTTGAATAAAGTTGTTTCGCACGGAGTTCTGCGTGTAGCCAACGGCCTCCCCCAAAGAGCGCTCGAGGTACGCTATCGGGGCTTAGCCTCTTGTAAAACCCTTCAGTGTAAGAGGAAGAACTGTGCTTTGGTACAAGCAGGAACGCAAGCCGCCATTCTCCTGTAAGTATGGGGTCTTAAGGTATGACTCTGTAGAAGGAATGGGAAGCAGCTTTGTTTTCTCAGTGCCGCTCCGCCTAGGGCAATGAGGCAGATTTGCAAAACATGTAGGATATAAGAGAACAGATTTCCTGGAGCTGTTGGAGTGCTGAGGAAACCTAGGTCTCCCAAGGAAGAGTGCAGCGTGTTGCCCTACCCTCAGCATACACAGAGTGACTGGCAAAGGTTTCCGGGCCTGGATGTTTCTTAGCAGCCCAGGGCAGCCTGCCGGTACTCGGTGTTCTTGCAGGGAATAGGGTGCCCACGCGAGGTCCTGGTGACCTGAAAAGCTTACTAACGTTAAAAGAAAGCAGACCTAAAGGAAGGCCTCAAGGACTCTGCTCCAAGCTTCCGCTTCGGCAGGCTCCGCCTAGGGCAATGAGGCAGATTTGCAAAACATGTAGGATGTAAGAGAACAGTTTTCCTGGAGCTGTTGGAGTGCTGAGGAAACCTAGGTCTCCCAAGGAAGAGTGCAGCGTGTTGCCCTACCCTCAGCATACACAGAGTGACTGGGAAAGGTTTCCGGGCCTGGATGTTTCTTAGCAGCCCAGGGCAGCCTGCCGGTACTCGGTGTTCTTGCAGGGAATAGGGTGCCCACGCGAGGTCCTGGTGACCTGAAAAGCTTACTAACGTTAAAAGAAAGCAGACCTAAAGGAAGGCCTCAAGGACTCTGCTCCAAGCTTCCGCTTCGGCAGGCTATTCAAGGCTTTACCTTGAGGAAAGGACGCACGTCAAGTTTCCTTTTAGCTCTAGAGCGTCTCAGGAGGAGCGCCCAACCAGGCTATGAAAGGACCCTGTTGATGTAGAGAACACTCGTTCCCTTCCCACAGCCCTGCCTACAGTGACTAGAGACCCGTCCTAAAGCTGTTATTTAGGGAGTTTCAAGGCAACAGGAATGGAGCTTTCAAATGGGAAAGCAAGGCCTGTGCCATTAGGCCCCGTTTCCTGCGAACACGCAGCCTACCTCCTTGTGATTTCTACCAGGTAAATATACACTCTAGCTACACACGGGTCCCTTCCTTGAATAAAGTTGTTTCGCACGGAGTTCTGCGTGTAGCCAACGGCCTCCCCCAAAGAGCGCTCGAGGTACGCTATCGGGGCTTAGCCTCTTGTAAAACCCTTCAGTGTAAGAGGAAGAACTGTGCTTTGGTACAAGCAGGAACGCAAGCCGCCTTTCTCCTGTAAGTATGGGGTCTTAAGGTATGACTCTGTAGAAGGAATGGGAAGCAGCTTTGGTTTCTCAGTGCCGCTCAGCCTAGGGCAATGAGGCAGATTTGCAAAACATGTAGGATGTAAGAGAACAGATTTCCTGGAGCTGTTGGAGTGCTGAGGAAACCTAGGTCTCCCAAGGAAGAGTGCAGCGTGTTGCCCTACCCTCAGCATACACAGAGTGACTGGGAAAGGTTTCCGGGACTGGATGTTTCTTAGCAGCCCAGGGCAGCCTGCCGGTACTCGGTGTTTTTGCAGGGAATAGGGTGCCCACGCGAGGTCCTGGTGACCTAAAAGCTTACTAACGTTAAAAGAAAGCAGACCTAAAGGTAGGCCTCAGGGACTCTGCTCCAAGTTTCCGCTTCGGTAGGCTATTCAAAGCGTTACCTTGAGGAAAGGACTCACGTCAAGTTTCCTTTTAGCTCTAGAGCGTCTCAGGAGGAGCTCCCACCCAGGCTATGAAAGCACCCTGTTGATGTAGAGAACACTCGTTCCCTTCCCACAGCCCTGCCTACAGTGACTAGAGACCCGTCCTAAAACTGTTATTTAGGGAGTTTCAAGGCAGCAGGAATGGAGCTTTCAAAATGGGAAAGCAAGGCCTGTGCCATCAGGCCCCGTTTCCAGCGAACACGCAGCCTACCTCCTTGTGATTTCTACCAGGTAAATATACACTCTAGCTACACACGGGTCCCTTCCTTGATTAAAGTTGTTGGCACGGAGTTCTGCGTGTAGCCAACGGCCTCCCCCAAGGAGCGCTCGAGGTACGCTATCGGGGCTTAGCCTCTTGTAAAACCCTTCAGTGTAAGAGGAAGAACTGTGCTTTGGTACAAGCAGGAACGCAAGCCGCCATTCTCCTGTAAGTATGGGGTCTTAAGGTATGACTCTGTAGAAGGAATGGGAAGCAGCTTTGGTTTCTCAGTGCCGCTCAGCCTAGGGCAATGAGGCAGATTTGCAAAACATGTAGGATGTAAGAGAACAGATTTCCTGGAGCTGTTGGAGTGCTGAGGAAACCTAGGTCTCCCAAGGAAGAGTGCAGCGTGTTGCCCTACCCTCAGCATACACAGAGTGACTGGCAAAGGTTTCCGGGCCTGGATGTTTCTTAGCAGCCCAGGGCAGCCTGCCGGTACTCGGTGTTCTTGCAGGGAATAGGGTGCCCACGCGAGGTCCTGGTGACCTAAAAGCTTACTAACGTTAAAAGAAAGCAGACCTAAAGGTAGGCCTCAGGGACTCTGCTCCAAGTTTCCGCTTCGGTAGGCTATTCAAGGCTTTACCTTGAGGAAAGGACTCACGTCAAGTTTCCTTTTAGCTCTAGAGCGTCTCAGGAGGAGCTCCCACCCAGGCTATGAAAGCACCCTGTTGATGTAGAGAACACTCGTTCCCTTCCCACAGCCCTGCCTACAGTGACTAGAGACCCGTCCTAAAACTGTTATTTAGGGAGTTTCAAGGCAACAGGAATGGAGCTTTCAAATGGGAAAGCAAGGCCTGTGCCATTAGGCCCCGTTTCCTGCGAACACGCAGCCTACCTCCTTGTGATTTCTACCAGGTAAATATACACTCTAGCTACACACGGGTCCCTTCCTTGAATAAAGTTGTTTCGCACGGAGTTCTGCGTGTAGCCAACGGCCTCCCCCAAAGAGCGCTCGAGGTACGCTATCGGGGCTTAGCCTCTTGTAAAACCCTTCAGTGTAAGAGGAAGAACTGTGCTTTGGTACAAGCAGGAACGCAAGCCGCCATTCTCCTGTAAGTATGGGGTCTTAAGGTATGACTCTGTAGAAGGAATGGGAAGCAGCTTTGTTTTCTCAGTGCCGCTCCGCCTAGGGCAATGAGGCAGATTTGCAAAACATGTAGGATATAAGAGAACAGATTTCCTGGAGCTGTTGGAGTGCTGAGGAAACCTAGGTCTCCCAAGGAAGAGTGCAGCGTGTTGCCCTACCCTCAGCATACACAGAGTGACTGGCAAAGGTTTCCGGGCCTGGATGTTTCTTAGCAGCCCAGGGCAGCCTGCCGGTACTCGGTGTTCTTGCAGGGAATAGGGTGCCCACGCGAGGTCCTGGTGACCTGAAAAGCTTACTAACGTTAAAAGAAAGCAGACCTAAAGGAAGGCCTCAAGGACTCTGCTCCAAGCTTCCGCTTCGGCAGGCTCCGCCTAGGGCAATGAGGCAGATTTGCAAAACATGTAGGATGTAAGAGAACAGTTTTCCTGGAGCTGTTGGAGTGCTGAGGAAACCTAGGTCTCCCAAGGAAGAGTGCAGCGTGTTGCCCTACCCTCAGCATACACAGAGTGACTGGGAAAGGTTTCCGGGCCTGGATGTTTCTTAGCAGCCCAGGGCAGCCTGCCGGTACTCGGTGTTCTTGCAGGGAATAGGGTGCCCACGCGAGGTCCTGGTGACCTGAAAAGCTTACTAACGTTAAAAGAAAGCAGACCTAAAGGAAGGCCTCAAGGACTCTGCTCCAAGCTTCCGCTTCGGCAGGCTATTCAAGGCTTTACCTTGAGGAAAGGACGCACGTCAAGTTTCCTTTTAGCTCTAGAGCGTCTCAGGAGGAGCGCCCAACCAGGCTATGAAAGGACCCTGTTGATGTAGAGAACACTCGTTCCCTTCCCACAGCCCTGCCTACAGTGACTAGAGACCCGTCCTAAAGCTGTTATTTAGGGAGTTTCAAGGCAACAGGAATGGAGCTTTCAAATGGGAAAGCAAGGCCTGTGCCATTAGGCCCCGTTTCCTGCGAACACGCAGCCTACCTCCTTGTGATTTCTACCAGGTAAATATACACTCTAGCTACACACGGGTCCCTTCCTTGAATAAAGTTGTTTCGCACGGAGTTCTGCGTGTAGCCAACGGCCTCCCCCAAAGAGCGCTCGAGGTACGCTATCGGGGCTTAGCCTCTTGTAAAACCCTTCAGTGTAAGAGGAAGAACTGTGCTTTGGTACAAGCAGGAACGCAAGCCGCCTTTCTCCTGTAAGTATGGGGTCTTAAGGTATGACTCTGTAGAAGGAATGGGAAGCAGCTTTGGTTTCTCAGTGCCGCTCAGCCTAGGGCAATGAGGCAGATTTGCAAAACATGTAGGATGTAAGAGAACAGATTTCCTGGAGCTGTTGGAGTGCTGAGGAAACCTAGGTCTCCCAAGGAAGAGTGCAGCGTGTTGCCCTACCCTCAGCATACACAGAGTGACTGGGAAAGGTTTCCGGGACTGGATGTTTCTTAGCAGCCCAGGGCAGCCTGCCGGTACTCGGTGTTTTTGCAGGGAATAGGGTGCCCACGCGAGGTCCTGGTGACCTAAAAGCTTACTAACGTTAAAAGAAAGCAGACCTAAAGGTAGGCCTCAGGGACTCTGCTCCAAGTTTCCGCTTCGGTAGGCTATTCAAAGCGTTACCTTGAGGAAAGGACTCACGTCAAGTTTCCTTTTAGCTCTAGAGCGTCTCAGGAGGAGCTCCCACCCAGGCTATGAAAGCACCCTGTTGATGTAGAGAACACTCGTTCCCTTCCCACAGCCCTGCCTACAGTGACTAGAGACCCGTCCTAAAACTGTTATTTAGGGAGTTTCAAGGCAGCAGGAATGGAGCTTTCAAAATGGGAAAGCAAGGCCTGTGCCATCAGGCCCCGTTTCCAGCGAACACGCAGCCTACCTCCTTGTGATTTCTACCAGGTAAATATACACTCTAGCTACACACGGGTCCCTTCCTTGATTAAAGTTGTTGGCACGGAGTTCTGCGTGTAGCCAACGGCCTCCCCCAAGGAGCGCTCGAGGTACGCTATCGGGGCTTAGCCTCTTGTAAAACCCTTCAGTGTAAGAGGAAGAACTGTGCTTTGGTACAAGCAGGAACGCAAGCCGCCATTCTCCTGTAAGTATGGGGTCTTAAGGTATGACTCTGTAGAAGGAATGGGAAGCAGCTTTGGTTTCTCAGTGCCGCTCAGCCTAGGGCAATGAGGCAGATTTGCAAAACATGTAGGATGTAAGAGAACAGATTTCCTGGAGCTGTTGGAGTGCTGAGGAAACCTAGGTCTCCCAAGGAAGAGTGCAGCGTGTTGCCCTACCCTCAGCATACACAGAGTGACTGGCAAAGGTTTCCGGGCCTGGATGTTTCTTAGCAGCCCAGGGCAGCCTGCCGGTACTCGGTGTTCTTGCAGGGAATAGGGTGCCCACGCGAGGTCCTGGTGACCTAAAAGCTTACTAACGTTAAAAGAAAGCAGACCTAAAGGTAGGCCTCAGGGACTCTGCTCCAAGTTTCCGCTTCGGTAGGCTATTCAAGGCTTTACCTTGAGGAAAGGACTCACGTCAAGTTTCCTTTTAGCTCTAGAGCGTCTCAGGAGGAGCTCCCACCCAGGCTATGAAAGCACCCTGTTGATGTAGAGAACACTCGTTCCCTTCCCACAGCCCTGCCTACAGTGACTAGAGACCCGTCCTAAAACTGTTATTTAGGGAGTTTCAAGGCAACAGGAATGGAGCTTTCAAATGGGAAAGCAAGGCCTGTGCCATTAGGCCCCGTTTCCTGCGAACACGCAGCCTACCTCCTTGTGATTTCTACCAGGTAAATATACACTCTAGCTACACACGGGTCCCTTCCTTGAATAAAGTTGTTTCGCACGGAGTTCTGCGTGTAGCCAACGGCCTCCCCCAAAGAGCGCTCGAGGTACGCTATCGGGGCTTAGCCTCTTGTAAAACCCTTCAGTGTAAGAGGAAGAACTGTGCTTTGGTACAAGCAGGAACGCAAGCCGCCATTCTCCTGTAAGTATGGGGTCTTAAGGTATGACTCTGTAGAAGGAATGGGAAGCAGCTTTGTTTTCTCAGTGCCGCTCCGCCTAGGGCAATGAGGCAGATTTGCAAAACATGTAGGATATAAGAGAACAGATTTCCTGGAGCTGTTGGAGTGCTGAGGAAACCTAGGTCTCCCAAGGAAGAGTGCAGCGTGTTGCCCTACCCTCAGCATACACAGAGTGACTGGCAAAGGTTTCCGGGCCTGGATGTTTCTTAGCAGCCCAGGGCAGCCTGCCGGTACTCGGTGTTCTTGCAGGGAATAGGGTGCCCACGCGAGGTCCTGGTGACCTGAAAAGCTTACTAACGTTAAAAGAAAGCAGACCTAAAGGAAGGCCTCAAGGACTCTGCTCCAAGCTTCCGCTTCGGCAGGCTCCGCCTAGGGCAATGAGGCAGATTTGCAAAACATGTAGGATGTAAGAGAACAGTTTTCCTGGAGCTGTTGGAGTGCTGAGGAAACCTAGGTCTCCCAAGGAAGAGTGCAGCGTGTTGCCCTACCCTCAGCATACACAGAGTGACTGGGAAAGGTTTCCGGGCCTGGATGTTTCTTAGCAGCCCAGGGCAGCCTGCCGGTACTCGGTGTTCTTGCAGGGAATAGGGTGCCCACGCGAGGTCCTGGTGACCTGAAAAGCTTACTAACGTTAAAAGAAAGCAGACCTAAAGGAAGGCCTCAAGGACTCTGCTCCAAGCTTCCGCTTCGGCAGGCTATTCAAGGCTTTACCTTGAGGAAAGGACGCACGTCAAGTTTCCTTTTAGCTCTAGAGCGTCTCAGGAGGAGCGCCCAACCAGGCTATGAAAGGACCCTGTTGATGTAGAGAACACTCGTTCCCTTCCCACAGCCCTGCCTACAGTGACTAGAGACCCGTCCTAAAGCTGTTATTTAGGGAGTTTCAAGGCAACAGGAATGGAGCTTTCAAATGGGAAAGCAAGGCCTGTGCCATTAGGCCCCGTTTCCTGCGAACACGCAGCCTACCTCCTTGTGATTTCTACCAGGTAAATATACACTCTAGCTACACACGGGTCCCTTCCTTGAATAAAGTTGTTTCGCACGGAGTTCTGCGTGTAGCCAACGGCCTCCCCCAAAGAGCGCTCGAGGTACGCTATCGGGGCTTAGCCTCTTGTAAAACCCTTCAGTGTAAGAGGAAGAACTGTGCTTTGGTACAAGCAGGAACGCAAGCCGCCTTTCTCCTGTAAGTATGGGGTCTTAAGGTATGACTCTGTAGAAGGAATGGGAAGCAGCTTTGGTTTCTCAGTGCCGCTCAGCCTAGGGCAATGAGGCAGATTTGCAAAACATGTAGGATGTAAGAGAACAGATTTCCTGGAGCTGTTGGAGTGCTGAGGAAACCTAGGTCTCCCAAGGAAGAGTGCAGCGTGTTGCCCTACCCTCAGCATACACAGAGTGACTGGGAAAGGTTTCCGGGACTGGATGTTTCTTAGCAGCCCAGGGCAGCCTGCCGGTACTCGGTGTTTTTGCAGGGAATAGGGTGCCCACGCGAGGTCCTGGTGACCTAAAAGCTTACTAACGTTAAAAGAAAGCAGACCTAAAGGTAGGCCTCAGGGACTCTGCTCCAAGTTTCCGCTTCGGTAGGCTATTCAAAGCGTTACCTTGAGGAAAGGACTCACGTCAAGTTTCCTTTTAGCTCTAGAGCGTCTCAGGAGGAGCTCCCACCCAGGCTATGAAAGCACCCTGTTGATGTAGAGAACACTCGTTCCCTTCCCACAGCCCTGCCTACAGTGACTAGAGACCCGTCCTAAAACTGTTATTTAGGGAGTTTCAAGGCAGCAGGAATGGAGCTTTCAAAATGGGAAAGCAAGGCCTGTGCCATCAGGCCCCGTTTCCAGCGAACACGCAGCCTACCTCCTTGTGATTTCTACCAGGTAAATATACACTCTAGCTACACACGGGTCCCTTCCTTGATTAAAGTTGTTGGCACGGAGTTCTGCGTGTAGCCAACGGCCTCCCCCAAGGAGCGCTCGAGGTACGCTATCGGGGCTTAGCCTCTTGTAAAACCCTTCAGTGTAAGAGGAAGAACTGTGCTTTGGTACAAGCAGGAACGCAAGCCGCCATTCTCCTGTAAGTATGGGGTCTTAAGGTATGACTCTGTAGAAGGAATGGGAAGCAGCTTTGGTTTCTCAGTGCCGCTCAGCCTAGGGCAATGAGGCAGATTTGCAAAACATGTAGGATGTAAGAGAACAGATTTCCTGGAGCTGTTGGAGTGCTGAGGAAACCTAGGTCTCCCAAGGAAGAGTGCAGCGTGTTGCCCTACCCTCAGCATACACAGAGTGACTGGCAAAGGTTTCCGGGCCTGGATGTTTCTTAGCAGCCCAGGGCAGCCTGCCGGTACTCGGTGTTCTTGCAGGGAATAGGGTGCCCACGCGAGGTCCTGGTGACCTAAAAGCTTACTAACGTTAAAAGAAAGCAGACCTAAAGGTAGGCCTCAGGGACTCTGCTCCAAGTTTCCGCTTCGGTAGGCTATTCAAGGCTTTACCTTGAGGAAAGGACTCACGTCAAGTTTCCTTTTAGCTCTAGAGCGTCTCAGGAGGAGCTCCCACCAAGGCTATGAAAGCACCCTGTTGATGTAGAGAACACTCGTTCCCTTCCCACAGCCCTGCCTACAGTGACTAGAGACCCGCCCTAAAACTATTTAGGGAGTTTCAAGGCAGCAGAATGGAGCTTTCAAAATGGGAAAGCAAGGCCTCTGCCATCAGGCCCCGTTTCCTGCGAACACGCAGCCTACCTCCTTGTGATTTCTACCAGGTAAATATACACTTTAGCTACACACGGGTCCCTTCCTTGAATAAAGTTGTTTGGCACGGAGTTCTGCGTGTAGCCAACGGCCTCCCCCAAGGAGCGCTCGAGGTACGCTATCGGGGCTTAGCCTCTTGTAAAACCATTCAGTGTAAGGGGAAGAACTGTGCTTTGGTACCAGCAGGAACGCAAGCCGCCTTTCTCCTGTAAGTATGGGGTCTTAAGCTATGACTCTGTAGAAGGAATGTGAAGGAATTTGGTTGTTCAGTGCCGCTCCGCCTAGGGCAATGAGGCAGATTTGCAAAACATGTAGGATGTAAGAGAACAGATTTCCTGGAGCTGTTGGAGTGCTGAGGAAACCTAGGTCTCCCAAGGAAGAGTGCAGCGTGTTGCCCTACCCTCAGCATACACAGAGTGACTGGCAAAGGTTTCCGGGCCTGGATGTTTCTTAGCAGCCCAGGGCAGCCTGCCGGTACTCGGTGTTCTTGCAGGGAATAGGGTGCCCACGCGAGGTCCTGGTGACCTAAAAGCTTACTAACGTTAAAAGAAAGCAGACCTAAAGGTAGGCCTCAGGGACTCTGCTCCAAGTTTCCGCTTCGGTAGGCTATTCAAGGCTTTACCTTGAGGAAAGGACTCACGTCAAGTTTCCTTTTAGCTCTAGAGCGTCTCAGGAGGAGCTCCCACCCAGGCTATGAAAGCACCCTGTTGATGTAGAGAACACTCGTTCCCTTCCCACAGCCCTGCCTACAGTGACTAGAGACCCGTCCTAAAACTGTTATTTAGGGAGTTTCAAGGCAACAGGAATGGAGCTTTCAAATGGGAAAGCAAGGCCTGTGCCATTAGGCCCCGTTTCCTGCGAACACGCAGCCTACCTCCTTGTGATTTCTACCAGGTAAATATACACTCTAGCTACACACGGGTCCCTTCCTTGAATAAAGTTGTTTCGCACGGAGTTCTGCGTGTAGCCAACGGCCTCCCCCAAAGAGCGCTCGAGGTACGCTATCGGGGCTTAGCCTCTTGTAAAACCCTTCAGTGTAAGAGGAAGAACTGTGCTTTGGTACAAGCAGGAACGCAAGCCGCCATTCTCCTGTAAGTATGGGGTCTTAAGGTATGACTCTGTAGAAGGAATGGGAAGCAGCTTTGTTTTCTCAGTGCCGCTCCGCCTAGGGCAATGAGGCAGATTTGCAAAACATGTAGGATATAAGAGAACAGATTTCCTGGAGCTGTTGGAGTGCTGAGGAAACCTAGGTCTCCCAAGGAAGAGTGCAGCGTGTTGCCCTACCCTCAGCATACACAGAGTGACTGGCAAAGGTTTCCGGGCCTGGATGTTTCTTAGCAGCCCAGGGCAGCCTGCCGGTACTCGGTGTTCTTGCAGGGAATAGGGTGCCCACGCGAGGTCCTGGTGACCTGAAAAGCTTACTAACGTTAAAAGAAAGCAGACCTAAAGGAAGGCCTCAAGGACTCTGCTCCAAGCTTCCGCTTCGGCAGGCTCCGCCTAGGGCAATGAGGCAGATTTGCAAAACATGTAGGATGTAAGAGAACAGTTTTCCTGGAGCTGTTGGAGTGCTGAGGAAACCTAGGTCTCCCAAGGAAGAGTGCAGCGTGTTGCCCTACCCTCAGCATACACAGAGTGACTGGGAAAGGTTTCCGGGCCTGGATGTTTCTTAGCAGCCCAGGGCAGCCTGCCGGTACTCGGTGTTCTTGCAGGGAATAGGGTGCCCACGCGAGGTCCTGGTGACCTGAAAAGCTTACTAACGTTAAAAGAAAGCAGACCTAAAGGAAGGCCTCAAGGACTCTGCTCCAAGCTTCCGCTTCGGCAGGCTATTCAAGGCTTTACCTTGAGGAAAGGACGCACGTCAAGTTTCCTTTTAGCTCTAGAGCGTCTCAGGAGGAGCGCCCAACCAGGCTATGAAAGCACCCTGTTGATGTAGAGAACACTCGTTCCCTTCCCACAGCCCTGCCTACAGTGACTAGAGACCCGTCCTAAAACTGTTATTTAGGGAGTTTCAAGGCAGCAGGAATGGAGCTTTCAAAATGGGAAAGCAAGGCCTGTGCCATCAGGCCCCGTTTCCAGCGAACACGCAGCCTACCTCCTTGTGATTTCTACCAGGTAAATATACACTCTAGCTACACACGGGTCCCTTCCTTGATTAAAGTTGTTGGCACGGAGTTCTGCGTGTAGCCAACGGCCTCCCCCAAGGAGCGCTCGAGGTACGCTATCGGGGCTTAGCCTCTTGTAAAACCCTTCAGTGTAAGAGGAAGAACTGTGCTTTGGTACAAGCAGGAACGCAAGCCGCCATTCTCCTGTAAGTATGGGGTCTTAAGGTATGACTCTGTAGAAGGAATGGGAAGCAGCTTTGGTTTCTCAGTGCCGCTCAGCCTAGGGCAATGAGGCAGATTTGCAAAACATGTAGGATGTAAGAGAACAGATTTCCTGGAGCTGTTGGAGTGCTGAGGAAACCTAGGTCTCCCAAGGAAGAGTGCAGCGTGTTGCCCTACCCTCAGCATACACAGAGTGACTGGCAAAGGTTTCCGGGCCTGGATGTTTCTTAGCAGCCCAGGGCAGCCTGCCGGTACTCGGTGTTCTTGCAGGGAATAGGGTGCCCACGCGAGGTCCTGGTGACCTGAAAAGCTTACTAACGTTAAAAGAAAGCAGACCTAAAGGAAGGCCTCAAGGACTCTGCTCCAAGCTTCCGCTGCGGCAGGCTCCGCCTAGGGCAATGAGGCAGACTTGCAAAACATGTAGGATGTAAGAGAACAGTTTTCCTGGAGCTGTTGGAGTGCTGAGGAAACCTAGGTCTCCCAAGGAAGAGTGCAGCGTGTTGCCCTACCCTCAGCATACACAGAGTGACTGGCAAAGGTTTCCGGGCCTGGATGTTTCTTAGCAGCCCAGGGCAGCCTGCCGGTACTCGATGTTCTTGCAGGGAATAGGGTGCCCACAAGAGGTCCTGGTGACCTGAAAAGCTTACTAACGTTAAAAGAAAGCAGACCTAAAGGAAGGCCTCAAGGACTCTGCTCCAAGCTTCCGCTTCGGCAGGCTATTCAAGGCTTTACCTTGAGGAAAGGACGCACGTCAAGTTTCCTTTTAGCTCTAGAGCGTCTCAGGAGGAGCTCCCACCCAGGCTATGAAAGGACCCTGTTGATGTAGAGAACACTCGTTCCCTTCCCACAGCCCTGCCTACAGTGACTAGAGACCCGTCCTAAAACTGTTATTTAGGGAGTTTCAAGGCAGCAGGAATGGAGCTTTCAAAATGGGAAAGCAAGGCCTGTGCCATCAGGCCCCGTTTCCAGCGAACACGCAGCCTACCTCCTTGTGATTTCTACCAGGTAAATATACACTCTAGCTACACACGGGTCCCTTCCTTGAATAAAGTTGTTTCGCACGGAGTTCTGCGTGTAGCCAACGGCCTCCCCCAAAGAGCGCTCGAGGTACGCTATCGGGGCTTAGCCTCTTGTAAAACCCTTCAGTGTAAGAGGAAGAACTGTGCTTTGGTACAAGCAGGAACGCAAGCCGCCTTTCTCCTGTAAGTATGGGGTCTTAAGGTATGACTCTGTAGAAGGAATGGGAAGCAGCTTTGGTTTCTCAGTGCCGCTCAGCCTAGGGCAATGAGGCAGATTTGCAAAACATGTAGGATGTAAGAGAACAGATTTCCTGGAGCTGTTGGAGTGCTGAGGAAACCTAGGTCTCCCAAGGAAGAGTGCAGCGTGTTGCCCTACCCTCAGCATACACAGAGTGACTGGGAAAGGTTTCCGGGACTGGATGTTTCTTAGCAGCCCAGGGCAGCCTGCCGGTACTCGGTGTTCTTGCAGGGAATAGGGTGCCCACGCGAGGTCCTGGTGACCTAAAAGCTTACTAACGTTAAAAGAAAGCAGACCTAAAGGTAGGCCTCAGGGACTCTGCTCCAAGTTTCCGCTTCGGTAGGCTATTCAAAGCGTTACCTTGAGGAAAGGACTCACGTCAAGTTTCCTTTTAGCTCTAGAGCGTCTCAGGAGGAGCTCCCACCCAGGCTATGAAAGCACCCTGTTGATGTAGAGAACACTCGTTCCCTTCCCACAGCCCTGCCTACAGTGACTAGAGACCCGTCCTAAAACTGTTATTTAGGGAGTTTCAAGGCAGCAGGAATGGAGCTTTCAAAATGGGAAAGCAAGGCCTGTGCCATCAGGCCCCGTTTCCAGCGAACACGCAGCCTACCTCCTTGTGATTTCTACCAGGTAAATATACACTCTAGCTACACACGGGTCCCTTCCTTGATTAAAGTTGTTGGCACGGAGTTCTGCGTGTAGCCAACGGCCTCCCCCAAGGAGCGCTCGAGGTACGCTATCGGGGCTTAGCCTCTTGTAAAACCCTTCAGTGTAAGAGGAAGAACTGTGCTTTGGTACAAGCAGGAACGCAAGCCGCCTTTCTCCTGTAAGTATGGGGTCTTAAGGTATGACTCTGTCGAAGGAATGGGAAGCAGCTTTCGTTTCTCAGTGCCGCTCCGCCTAGGGCAATGAGGCAGATTTGCAAAACATGTAGGATGTAAGAGAACAGATTTCCTGGAGCTGTTGGAGTGCTGAGGAAACCTAGGTCTCCCAAGGAACAGTGCAGCGTGTTGCCCTACCCTCAGCATACACAGAGAGACTGGGAAAGGTTTCCGGGCCTGGATGTTTCTTAGCAGCCCAGGGCAGCCTGCCGGTACTCGATGTTCTTGCAGGGAATAGGGTGCCCACGCGAGGTCCTGGTGACCTGAAAAGCTTACTAACGTTAAAAGAAAGCAGACCTAAAGGAAGGCCTCAAGGACTCTGCTCCAAGCTTCCGCTTCGGCAGGCTATTCAAGGCTTTACCTTGAGGAAAGGACGCACGTCAAGTTTCCTTTTAGCTCTAGAGCGTCTCAGGAGGAGCGCCCAACCAGGCTATGAAAGGACCCTGTTGATGTAGAGAACACTCGTTCCCTTCCCACAGCCCTGCCTACAGTGACTAGAGACCCGTCCTAAAGCTGTTATTTAGGGAGTTTCAAGGCAACAGGAATGGAGCTTTCAAATGGGAAAGCAAGGCCTGTGCCATTAGGCCCCGTTTCCTGCGAACACGCAGCCTACCTCCTTGTGATTTCTACCAGGTAAATATACACTCTAGCTACACACGGGTCCCTTCCTTGAATAAAGTTGTTTCGCACGGAGTTCTGCGTGTAGCCAACGGCCTCCCCCAAAGAGCGCTCGAGGTACGCTATCGGGGCTTAGCCTCTTGTAAAACCCTTCAGTGTAAGAGGAAGAACTGTGCTTTGGTACAAGCAGGAACGCAAGCCGCCTTTCTCCTGTAAGTATGGGGTCTTAAGGTATGACTCTGTAGAAGGAATGGGAAGCAGCTTTGGTTTCTCAGTGCCGCTCAGCCTAGGGCAATGAGGCAGATTTGCAAAACATGTAGGATGTAAGAGAACAGATTTCCTGGAGCTGTTGGAGTGCTGAGGAAACCTAGGTCTCCCAAGGAAGAGTGCAGCGTGTTGCCCTACCCTCAGCATACACAGAGTGACTGGGAAAGGTTTCCGGGACTGGATGTTTCTTAGCAGCCCAGGGCAGCCTGCCGGTACTCGGTGTTTTTGCAGGGAATAGGGTGCCCACGCGAGGTCCTGGTGACCTAAAAGCTTACTAACGTTAAAAGAAAGCAGACCTAAAGGTAGGCCTCAGGGACTCTGCTCCAAGTTTCCGCTTCGGTAGGCTATTCAAAGCGTTACCTTGAGGAAAGGACTCACGTCAAGTTTCCTTTTAGCTCTAGAGCGTCTCAGGAGGAGCTCCCACCCAGGCTATGAAAGCACCCTGTTGATGTAGAGAACACTCGTTCCCTTCCCACAGCCCTGCCTACAGTGACTAGAGACCCGTCCTAAAACTGTTATTTAGGGAGTTTCAAGGCAGCAGGAATGGAGCTTTCAAAATGGGAAAGCAAGGCCTGTGCCATCAGGCCCCGTTTCCAGCGAACACGCAGCCTACCTCCTTGTGATTTCTACCAGGTAAATATACACTCTAGCTACACACGGGTCCCTTCCTTGATTAAAGTTGTTGGCACGGAGTTCTGCGTGTAGCCAACGGCCTCCCCCAAGGAGCGCTCGAGGTACGCTATCGGGGCTTAGCCTCTTGTAAAACCCTTCAGTGTAAGAGGAAGAACTGTGCTTTGGTACAAGCAGGAACGCAAGCCGCCATTCTCCTGTAAGTATGGGGTCTTAAGGTATGACTCTGTAGAAGGAATGGGAAGCAGCTTTGGTTTCTCAGTGCCGCTCAGCCTAGGGCAATGAGGCAGATTTGCAAAACATGTAGGATGTAAGAGAACAGATTTCCTGGAGCTGTTGGAGTGCTGAGGAAACCTAGGTCTCCCAAGGAAGAGTGCAGCGTGTTGCCCTACCCTCAGCATACACAGAGTGACTGGCAAAGGTTTCCGGGCCTGGATGTTTCTTAGCAGCCCAGGGCAGCCTGCCGGTACTCGGTGTTCTTGCAGGGAATAGGGTGCCCACGCGAGGTCCTGGTGACCTGAAAAGCTTACTAACGTTAAAAGAAAGCAGACCTAAAGGAAGGCCTCAAGGACTCTGCTCCAAGCTTCCGCTGCGGCAGGCTCCGCCTAGGGCAATGAGGCAGACTTGCAAAACATGTAGGATGTAAGAGAACAGTTTTCCTGGAGCTGTTGGAGTGCTGAGGAAACCTAGGTCTCCCAAGGAAGAGTGCAGCGTGTTGCCCTACCCTCAGCATACACAGAGTGACTGGCAAAGATTTCCGGGCCTGGATGTTTCTTAGCAGCCCAGGGCAGCCTGCCGGTACTCGATGTTCTTGCAGGGAATAGGGTGCCCACAAGAGGTCCTGGTGACCTGAAAAGCTTACTAACGTTAAAAGAAAGCAGACCTAAAGGAAGGCCTCAAGGACTCTGCTCCAAGCTTCCGCTTCGGCAGGCTATTCAAGGCTTTACCTTGAGGAAAGGACGCACGTCAAGTTTCCTTTTAGCTCTAGAGCGTCTCAGGAGGAGCTCCCACCCAGGCTATGAAAGCACCCTGTTGATGTAGAGAACACTCGTTCCCTTCCCACAGCCCTGCCTACAGTGACTAGAGACCCGTCCTAAAACTGTTATTTAGGGAGTTTCAAGGCAGCAGGAATGGAGCTTTCAAAATGGGAAAGCAAGGCCTGTGCCATCAGGCCCCGTTTCCAGCGAACACGCAGCCTACCTCCTTGTGATTTCTACCAGGTAAATATACACTCTAGCTACACACGGGTCCCTTCCTTGAATAAAGTTGTTTCGCACGGAGTTCTGCGTGTAGCCAACGGCCTCCCCCAAAGAGCGCTCGAGGTACGCTATCGGGGCTTAGCCTCTTGTAAAACCCTTCAGTGTAAGAGGAAGAACTGTGCTTTGGTACAAGCAGGAACGCAAGCCGCCTTTCTCCTGTAAGTATGGGGTCTTAAGGTATGACTCTGTAGAAGGAATGGGAAGCAGCTTTGGTTTCTCAGTGCCGCTCAGCCTAGGGCAATGAGGCAGATTTGCAAAACATGTAGGATGTAAGAGAACAGATTTCCTGGAGCTGTTGGAGTGCTGAGGAAACCTAGGTCTCCCAAGGAAGAGTGCAGCGTGTTGCCCTACCCTCAGCATACACAGAGTGACTGGGAAAGGTTTCCGGGACTGGATGTTTCTTAGCAGCCCAGGGCAGCCTGCCGGTACTCGGTGTTCTTGCAGGGAATAGGGTGCCCACGCGAGGTCCTGGTGACCTAAAAGCTTACTAACGTTAAAAGAAAGCAGACCTAAAGGTAGGCCTCAGGGACTCTGCTCCAAGTTTCCGCTTCGGTAGGCTATTCAAAGCGTTACCTTGAGGAAAGGACTCACGTCAAGTTTCCTTTTAGCTCTAGAGCGTCTCAGGAGGAGCTCCCACCCAGGCTATGAAAGCACCCTGTTGATGTAGAGAACACTCGTTCCCTTCCCACAGCCCTGCCTACAGTGACTAGAGACCCGTCCTAAAACTGTTATTTAGGGAGTTTCAAGGCAGCAGGAATGGAGCTTTCAAAATGGGAAAGCAAGGCCTGTGCCATCAGGCCCCGTTTCCAGCGAACACGCAGCCTACCTCCTTGTGATTTCTACCAGGTAAATATACACTCTAGCTACACACGGGTCCCTTCCTTGATTAAAGTTGTTGGCACGGAGTTCTGCGTGTAGCCAACGGCCTCCCCCAAGGAGCGCTCGAGGTACGCTATCGGGGCTTAGCCTCTTGTAAAACCCTTCAGTGTAAGAGGAAGAACTGTGCTTTGGTACAAGCAGGAACGCAAGCCGCCTTTCTCCTGTAAGTATGGGGTCTTAAGGTATGACTCTGTCGAAGGAATGGGAAGCAGCTTTCGTTTCTCAGTGCCGCTCCGCCTAGGGCAATGAGGCAGATTTGCAAAACATGTAGGATGTAAGAGAACAGATTTCCTGGAGCTGTTGGAGTGCTGAGGAAACCTAGGTCTCCCAAGGAACAGTGCAGCGTGTTGCCCTACCCTCAGCATACACAGAGAGACTGGGAAAGGTTTCCGGGCCTGGATGTTTCTTAGCAGCCCAGGGCAGCCTGCCGGTACTCGATGTTCTTGCAGGGAATAGGGTGCCCACGCGAGGTCCTGGTGACCTGAAAAGCTTACTAACGTTAAAAGAAAGCAGACCTAAAGGAAGGCCTCAAGGACTCTGCTCCAAGCTTCCGCTTCGGCAGGCTATTCAAGGCTTTACCTTGAGGAAAGGACGCACGTCAAGTTTCCTTTTAGCTCTAGAGCGTCTCAGGAGGAGCGCCCAACCAGGCTATGAAAGGACCCTGTTGATGTAGAGAACACTCGTTCCCTTCCCAGAGTCCTGCCTACAGTGACTAGAGACCCGTCCTAAAACTGTTATTTAGGGAGTTTCAAGGCAGCAGGAATGGAGCTTTCAAAATGGGAAAGCAAGGCCTGTGCCATTAGGCCACGTTTCCTGCGAACACGCAGCCTACCTCCTTGTGATTTCTACCAGGTAAATATACACTCTAGCTACACACGGGTCCCTTCCTTGAATAAAGTTGTTTCGCACGGAGTTCTGCGTGTAGCCAACGGCCTCCCCCAAGGAGCGCTCGAGGTACGCTATCGGGGCTTAGCCTCTTGTAAAACCCTTCAGTGTAAGAGGAAGAACTGTGCTTTGGTACAAGCAGGAACGCAAGCCGCCATTCTCCTGTAAGTATGGGGTCTTAAGGTATGACTCTGTAGAAGGAATGGGAAGCAGCTTTGGTTTCTCAGTGCCGCTCAGCCTAGGGCAATGAGGCAGATTTGCAAAACATGTAGGATGTAAGAGAACAGTTTTCCTGGAGCTGTTGGAGTGCTGAGGAAACCTAGGTCTCCCAAGGAAGAGTGCAGCGTGTTGCCCTACCCTCAGCATACACAGAGTGACTGGCAAAGGTTTCCGGGCCTGGATGTTTCTTAGCAGCCCAGGGCAGCCTGCCGGTACTCGATGTTCTTGCAGGGAATAGGGTGCCCACAAGAGGTCCTGGTGACCTGAAAAGCTTACTAACGTTAAAAGAAAGCAGACCTAAAGGAAGGCCTCAAGGACTCTGCTCCAAGCTTCCGCTTCGGCAGGCTATTCAAGGCTTTACCTTGAGGAAAGGACGCACGTCAAGTTTCCTTTTAGCTCTAGAGCGTCTCAGGAGGAGCTCCCACCCAGGCTATGAAAGGACCCTGTTGATGTAGAGAACACTCGTTCCCTTCCCACAGCCCTGCCTACAGTGACTAGAGACCCGTCCTAAAACTGTTATTTAGGGAGTTTCAAGGCAGCAGGAATGGAGCTTTCAAAATGGGAAAGCAAGGCCTGTGCCATCAGGCCCCGTTTCCAGCGAACACGCAGCCTACCTCCTTGTGATTTCTACCAGGTAAATATACACTCTAGCTACACACGGGTCCCTTCCTTGAATAAAGTTGTTTCGCACGGAGTTCTGCGTGTAGCCAACGGCCTCCCCCAAAGAGCGCTCGAGGTACGCTATCGGGGCTTAGCCTCTTGTAAAACCCTTCAGTGTAAGAGGAAGAACTGTGCTTTGGTACAAGCAGGAACGCAAGCCGCCTTTCTCCTGTAAGTATGGGGTCTTAAGGTATGACTCTGTAGAAGGAATGGGAAGCAGCTTTGGTTTCTCAGTGCCGCTCAGCCTAGGGCAATGAGGCAGATTTGCAAAACATGTAGGATGTAAGAGAACAGATTTCCTGGAGCTGTTGGAGTGCTGAGGAAACCTAGGTCTCCCAAGGAAGAGTGCAGCGTGTTGCCCTACCCTCAGCATACACAGAGTGACTGGGAAAGGTTTCCGGGACTGGATGTTTCTTAGCAGCCCAGGGCAGCCTGCCGGTACTCGGTGTTCTTGCAGGGAATAGGGTGCCCACGCGAGGTCCTGGTGACCTAAAAGCTTACTAACGTTAAAAGAAAGCAGACCTAAAGGTAGGCCTCAGGGACTCTGCTCCAAGTTTCCGCTTCGGTAGGCTATTCAAAGCGTTACCTTGAGGAAAGGACTCACGTCAAGTTTCCTTTTAGCTCTAG
This sequence comes from Balaenoptera acutorostrata, assembly GCF_949987535.1. Classification (NCBI taxonomy): domain Eukaryota; kingdom Metazoa; phylum Chordata; class Mammalia; order Artiodactyla; family Balaenopteridae; genus Balaenoptera; species Balaenoptera acutorostrata. The sequence goes on along the minus strand of NW_026646529.1, from coordinate 173,550 downwards.
AGCGTCTCAGGAGGAGCTCCCACCCAGGCTATGAAAGCACCCTGTTGATGTAGAGAACACTCGTTCCCTTCCCACAGCCCTGCCTACAGTGACTAGAGACCCGTCCTAAAACTGTTATTTAGGGAGTTTCAAGGCAGCAGGAATGGAGCTTTCAAAATGGGAAAGCAAGGCCTGTGCCATCAGGCCCCGTTTCCAGCGAACACGCAGCCTACCTCCTTGTGATTTCTACCAGGTAAATATACACTCTAGCTACACACGGGTCCCTTCCTTGATTAAAGTTGTTGGCACGGAGTTCTGCGTGTAGCCAACGGCCTCCCCCAAGGAGCGCTCGAGGTACGCTATCGGGGCTTAGCCTCTTGTAAAACCCTTCAGTGTAAGAGGAAGAACTGTGCTTTGGTACAAGCAGGAACGCAAGCCGCCTTTCTCCTGTAAGTATGGGGTCTTAAGGTATGACTCTGTCGAAGGAATGGGAAGCAGCTTTCGTTTCTCAGTGCCGCTCCGCCTAGGGCAATGAGGCAGATTTGCAAAACATGTAGGATGTAAGAGAACAGATTTCCTGGAGCTGTTGGAGTGCTGAGGAAACCTAGGTCTCCCAAGGAACAGTGCAGCGTGTTGCCCTACCCTCAGCATACACAGAGAGACTGGGAAAGGTTTCCGGGCCTGGATGTTTCTTAGCAGCCCAGGGCAGCCTGCCGGTACTCGATGTTCTTGCAGGGAATAGGGTGCCCACGCGAGGTCCTGGTGACCTGAAAAGCTTACTAACGTTAAAAGAAAGCAGACCTAAAGGAAGGCCTCAAGGACTCTGCTCCAAGCTTCCGCTTCGGCAGGCTATTCAAGGCTTTACCTTGAGGAAAGGACGCACGTCAAGTTTCCTTTTAGCTCTAGAGCGTCTCAGGAGGAGCGCCCAACCAGGCTATGAAAGGACCCTGTTGATGTAGAGAACACTCGTTCCCTTCCCACAGCCCTGCCTACAGTGACTAGAGACCCGTCCTAAAGCTGTTATTTAGGGAGTTTCAAGGCAACAGGAATGGAGCTTTCAAATGGGAAAGCAAGGCCTGTGCCATTAGGCCCCGTTTCCTGCGAACACGCAGCCTACCTCCTTGTGATTTCTACCAGGTAAATATACACTCTAGCTACACACGGGTCCCTTCCTTGAATAAAGTTGTTTCGCACGGAGTTCTGCGTGTAGCCAACGGCCTCCCCCAAAGAGCGCTCGAGGTACGCTATCGGGGCTTAGCCTCTTGTAAAACCCTTCAGTGTAAGAGGAAGAACTGTGCTTTGGTACAAGCAGGAACGCAAGCCGCCTTTCTCCTGTAAGTATGGGGTCTTAAGGTATGACTCTGTAGAAGGAATGGGAAGCAGCTTTGGTTTCTCAGTGCCGCTCAGCCTAGGGCAATGAGGCAGATTTGCAAAACATGTAGGATGTAAGAGAACAGATTTCCTGGAGCTGTTGGAGTGCTGAGGAAACCTAGGTCTCCCAAGGAAGAGTGCAGCGTGTTGCCCTACCCTCAGCATACACAGAGTGACTGGGAAAGGTTTCCGGGACTGGATGTTTCTTAGCAGCCCAGGGCAGCCTGCCGGTACTCGGTGTTTTTGCAGGGAATAGGGTGCCCACGCGAGGTCCTGGTGACCTAAAAGCTTACTAACGTTAAAAGAAAGCAGACCTAAAGGTAGGCCTCAGGGACTCTGCTCCAAGTTTCCGCTTCGGTAGGCTATTCAAAGCGTTACCTTGAGGAAAGGACTCACGTCAAGTTTCCTTTTAGCTCTAGAGCGTCTCAGGAGGAGCTCCCACCCAGGCTATGAAAGCACCCTGTTGATGTAGAGAACACTCGTTCCCTTCCCACAGCCCTGCCTACAGTGACTAGAGACCCGTCCTAAAACTGTTATTTAGGGAGTTTCAAGGCAGCAGGAATGGAGCTTTCAAAATGGGAAAGCAAGGCCTGTGCCATCAGGCCCCGTTTCCAGCGAACACGCAGCCTACCTCCTTGTGATTTCTACCAGGTAAATATACACTCTAGCTACACACGGGTCCCTTCCTTGATTAAAGTTGTTGGCACGGAGTTCTGCGTGTAGCCAACGGCCTCCCCCAAGGAGCGCTCGAGGTACGCTATCGGGGCTTAGCCTCTTGTAAAACCCTTCAGTGTAAGAGGAAGAACTGTGCTTTGGTACAAGCAGGAACGCAAGCCGCCATTCTCCTGTAAGTATGGGGTCTTAAGGTATGACTCTGTAGAAGGAATGGGAAGCAGCTTTGGTTTCTCAGTGCCGCTCAGCCTAGGGCAATGAGGCAGATTTGCAAAACATGTAGGATGTAAGAGAACAGATTTCCTGGAGCTGTTGGAGTGCTGAGGAAACCTAGGTCTCCCAAGGAAGAGTGCAGCGTGTTGCCCTACCCTCAGCATACACAGAGTGACTGGCAAAGGTTTCCGGGCCTGGATGTTTCTTAGCAGCCCAGGGCAGCCTGCCGGTACTCGGTGTTCTTGCAGGGAATAGGGTGCCCACGCGAGGTCCTGGTGACCTGAAAAGCTTACTAACGTTAAAAGAAAGCAGACCTAAAGGAAGGCCTCAAGGACTCTGCTCCAAGCTTCCGCTGCGGCAGGCTCCGCCTAGGGCAATGAGGCAGACTTGCAAAACATGTAGGATGTAAGAGAACAGTTTTCCTGGAGCTGTTGGAGTGCTGAGGAAACCTAGGTCTCCCAAGGAAGAGTGCAGCGTGTTGCCCTACCCTCAGCATACACAGAGTGACTGGCAAAGATTTCCGGGCCTGGATGTTTCTTAGCAGCCCAGGGCAGCCTGCCGGTACTCGATGTTCTTGCAGGGAATAGGGTGCCCACAAGAGGTCCTGGTGACCTGAAAAGCTTACTAACGTTAAAAGAAAGCAGACCTAAAGGAAGGCCTCAAGGACTCTGCTCCAAGCTTCCGCTTCGGCAGGCTATTCAAGGCTTTACCTTGAGGAAAGGACGCACGTCAAGTTTCCTTTTAGCTCTAGAGCGTCTCAGGAGGAGCTCCCACCCAGGCTATGAAAGCACCCTGTTGATGTAGAGAACACTCGTTCCCTTCCCACAGCCCTGCCTACAGTGACTAGAGACCCGTCCTAAAACTGTTATTTAGGGAGTTTCAAGGCAGCAGGAATGGAGCTTTCAAAATGGGAAAGCAAGGCCTGTGCCATCAGGCCCCGTTTCCAGCGAACACGCAGCCTACCTCCTTGTGATTTCTACCAGGTAAATATACACTCTAGCTACACACGGGTCCCTTCCTTGAATAAAGTTGTTTCGCACGGAGTTCTGCGTGTAGCCAACGGCCTCCCCCAAAGAGCGCTCGAGGTACGCTATCGGGGCTTAGCCTCTTGTAAAACCCTTCAGTGTAAGAGGAAGAACTGTGCTTTGGTACAAGCAGGAACGCAAGCCGCCTTTCTCCTGTAAGTATGGGGTCTTAAGGTATGACTCTGTAGAAGGAATGGGAAGCAGCTTTGGTTTCTCAGTGCCGCTCAGCCTAGGGCAATGAGGCAGATTTGCAAAACATGTAGGATGTAAGAGAACAGATTTCCTGGAGCTGTTGGAGTGCTGAGGAAACCTAGGTCTCCCAAGGAAGAGTGCAGCGTGTTGCCCTACCCTCAGCATACACAGAGTGACTGGCAAAGGTTTCCGGGCCTGGATGTTTCTTAGCAGCCCAGGGCAGCCTGCCGGTACTCGGTGTTCTTGCAGGGAATAGGGTGCCCACGCGAGGTCCTGGTGACCTAAAAGCTTACTAACGTTAAAAGAAAGCAGACCTAAAGGTAGGCCTCAGGGACTCTGCTCCAAGTTTCCGCTTCGGTAGGCTATTCAAAGCGTTACCTTGAGGAAAGGACTCACGTCAAGTTTCCTTTTAGCTCTAGAGCGTCTCAGGAGGAGCTCCCACCCAGGCTATGAAAGCACCCTGTTGATGTAGAGAACACTCGTTCCCTTCCCACAGCCCTGCCTACAGTGACTAGAGACCCGTCCTAAAACTGTTATTTAGGGAGTTTCAAGGCAGCAGGAATGGAGCTTTCAAAATGGGAAAGCAAGGCCTGTGCCATCAGGCCCCGTTTCCAGCGAACACGCAGCCTACCTCCTTGTGATTTCTACCAGGTAAATATACACTCTAGCTACACACGGGTCCCTTCCTTGATTAAAGTTGTTGGCACGGAGTTCTGCGTGTAGCCAACGGCCTCCCCCAAGGAGCGCTCGAGGTACGCTATCGGGGCTTAGCCTCTTGTAAAACCCTTCAGTGTAAGAGGAAGAACTGTGCTTTGGTACAAGCAGGAACGCAAGCCGCCTTTCTCCTGTAAGTATGGGGTCTTAAGGTATGACTCTGTCGAAGGAATGGGAAGCAGCTTTCGTTTCTCAGTGCCGCTCCGCCTAGGGCAATGAGGCAGATTTGCAAAACATGTAGGATGTAAGAGAACAGATTTCCTGGAGCTGTTGGAGTGCTGAGGAAACCTAGGTCTCCCAAGGAACAGTGCAGCGTGTTGCCCTACCCTCAGCATACACAGAGAGACTGGGAAAGGTTTCCGGGCCTGGATGTTTCTTAGCAGCCCAGGGCAGCCTGCCGGTACTCGATGTTCTTGCAGGGAATAGGGTGCCCACGCGAGGTCCTGGTGACCTGAAAAGCTTACTAACGTTAAAAGAAAGCAGACCTAAAGGAAGGCCTCAAGGACTCTGCTCCAAGCTTCCGCTTCGGCAGGCTATTCAAGGCTTTACCTTGAGGAAAGGACGCACGTCAAGTTTCCTTTTAGCTCTAGAGCGTCTCAGGAGGAGCGCCCAACCAGGCTATGAAAGGACCCTGTTGATGTAGAGAACACTCGTTCCCTTCCCAGAGTCCTGCCTACAGTGACTAGAGACCCGTCCTAAAACTGTTATTTAGGGAGTTTCAAGGCAGCAGGAATGGAGCTTTCAAAATGGGAAAGCAAGGCCTGTGCCATTAGGCCACGTTTCCTGCGAACACGCAGCCTACCTCCTTGTGATTTCTACCAGGTAAATATACACTCTAGCTACACACGGGTCCCTTCCTTGAATAAAGTTGTTTCGCACGGAGTTCTGCGTGTAGCCAACGGCCTCCCCCAAGGAGCGCTCGAGGTACGCTATCGGGGCTTAGCCTCTTGTAAAACCCTTCAGTGTAAGAGGAAGAACTGTGCTTTGGTACAAGCAGGAACGCAAGCCGCCATTCTCCTGTAAGTATGGTGTCTTAAGGTATGACTCTGTAGAAGGAATGGGAAGCAGCTTTGGTTTCTCAGTGCCGCTCAGCCTAGGGCAATGAGGCAGATTTGCAAAACATGTAGGATGTAAGAGAACAGATTTCCTGGAGCTGTTGGAGTGCTGAGGAAACCTAGGTCTCCCAAGGAAGAGTGCAGCGTGTTGCCCTACCCTCAGCATACACAGAGTGACTGGCAAAGGTTTCCGGGCCTGGATGTTTCTTAGCAGCCCAGGGCAGCCTGCCGGTACTCGGTGTTCTTGCAGGGAATAGGGTGCCCACGCGAGGTCCTGGTGACCTGAAAAGCTTACTAACGTTAAAAGAAAGCAGACCTAAAGGAAGGCCTCAAGGACTCTGCTCCAAGCTTCCGCTGCGGCAGGCTCCGCCTAGGGCAATGAGGCAGACTTGCAAAACATGTAGGATGTAAGAGAACAGTTTTCCTGGAGCTGTTGGAGTGCTGAGGAAACCTAGGTCTCCCAAGGAAGAGTGCAGCGTGTTGCCCTACCCTCAGCATACACAGAGTGACTGGCAAAGGTTTCCGGGCCTGGATGTTTCATAGCAGCCCAGGGCAGCCTGCCGGTACTCGATGTTCTTGCAGGGAATAGGGTGCCCACAAGAGGTCCTGGTGACCTGAAAAGCTTACTAACGTTAAAAGAAAGCAGACCTAAAGGAAGGCCTCAAGGACTCTGCTCCAAGCTTCCGCTTCGGCAGGCTATTCAAGGCTTTACCTTGAGGAAAGGACGCACGTCAAGTTTCCTTTTAGCTCTAGAGCGTCTCAGGAGGAGCGCCCACCCAGGCTATGAAAGGACCCTGTTGATGTAGAGAACACTCGTTCCCTTCCCAGAGTCCTGCCTACAGTGACTAGAGACCCGTCCTAAAACTGTTATTTAGGGAGTTTCAAGGCAGCAGGAATGGAGCTTTCAAAATGGGAAAGCAAGGCCTGTGCCATCAGGCCCCGTTTCCAGCGAACACGCAGCCTACCTCCTTGTGATTTCTACCAGGTAAATATACACTCTAGCTACACACGGGTCCCTTCCTTGAATAAAGTTGTTTCGCACGGAGTTCTGCGTGTAGCCAACGGCCTCCCCCAAGGAGCGCTCGAGGTACGCTATCGGGGCTTAGCCTCTTGTAAAACCCTTCAGTGTAAGAGGAAGAACTGTGCTTTGGTACAAGCAGGAACGCAAGCCGCCTTTCTCCTGTAAGTATGGGGTCTTAAGGTATGACTCTGTAGAAGGAATGCGAAGCAGTTTTGGTTTCTCAGTGCCGCTCCGCCTAGGGCAATGAGGCAGATTTGCAAAACATGTAGGATGTAAGAGAACAGATTTCCTGGAGCTGTTGGAGTGCTGAGGAAACCTAGGTCTCCCAAGGAAGAGTGCAGCGTGTTGCCCTACCCTCAGCATACACAGAGTGACTGGCAAAGGTTTCCGGGCCTGGATGTTTCTTAGCAGCCCAGGGCAGCCTGCCGGTACTCGGTGTTCTTGCAGGGAATAGGGTGCCCACGCGAGGTCCTGGTGACCTGAAAGGTTACTAACGTTAAAAGAAAGCAGACCTAAAGGTAGGCCTCAGGGACTCTGCTCCAAGTTTCCGCTTCGGTAGGCTATTCAAGGCTTTACCTTGAGGAAAGGACTCACGTCAAGTTTCCTTTAAGCTCTAGAGCGTCTCAGGAGGAGCTCCCACCAAGGCTATGAAAGCACCCTGTTGATGTAGAGAACACTCGTTCCCTTCCCACAGCCCTGCCTACAGTGACTAGAGACCCGTCCTAAAACTATTTAGGGAGTTTCAAGGCAGCAGAATGGAGCTTTCAAAATGGGAAAGCAAGGCCTCTGCCATTAGGCCCCGTTTCCTGCGAACACGCAGCCTACCTCCTTGTGATTTCTACCAGGTAAATATACACTCTAGCTACACACGGGTCCCTTCCTTGAATAAAGTTGTTTGGCACGGAGTTCTGCGTGTAGCCAACGGCCTCCCCCAAGGAGCGCTCGAGGTACGCTATCGGGGCTTAGCCTCTTGTAAAACCATTCAGTGTAAGGGGAAGAACTGTGCTTTGGTACCAGCAGGAACGCAAGCCGCCTTTCTCCTGTAAGTATGGGGTCTTAAGCTATGACTCTGTAGAAGGAATGTGAAGGAATTTGGTTGTTCAGTGCCGCTCCGCCTAGGGCAATGAGGCAGATTTGCAAAACATGTAGGATGTAAGAGAACAGATTTCCTGGAGCTGTTGGAGTGCTGAGGAAACCTAGGTCTCCCAAGGAAGAGTGCAGCGTGTTGCCCTACCCTCAGCATACACAGAGTGACTGGCAAAGGTTTCCGGGCCTGGATGTTTCTTAGCAGCCCAGGGCAGCCTGCCGGTACTCGGTGTTCTTGCAGGGAATAGGGTGCCCACGCGAGGTCCTGGTGACCTGAAAAGCTTACTAACGTTAAAAGAAAGCAGACCTAAAGGAAGTCCTCAAGGACTCTGCTCCAAGCTTCCGCTGCGGCAGGCTCCGCCTAGGGCAATGAGGCAGACTTGCAAAACATGTAGGATGTAAGAGAACAGTTTTCCTGGAGCTGTTGGAGTGCTGAGGAAACCTAGGTCTCCCAAGGAAGAGTGCAGCGTGTTGCCCTACCCTCAGCATACACAGAGTGACTGGCAAAGGTTTCCGGGCCTGGATGTTTCATAGCAGCCCAGGGCAGCCTGCCGGTACTCGATGTTCTTGCAGGGAATAGGGTGCCCACAAGAGGTCCTGGTGACCTGAAAAGCTTACTAACGTTAAAAGAAAGCAGACCTAAAGGAAGGCCTCAAGGACTCTGCTCCAAGCTTCCGCTTCGGCAGGCTATTCAAGGCTTTACCTTGAGGAAAGGACGCACGTCAAGTTTCCTTTTAGCTCTAGAGCGTCTCAGGAGGAGCGCCCACCCAGGCTATGAAAGCACCCTGTTGATGTAGAGAACACTCGTTCCCTTCCCACAGCCCTGCCTACAGTGACTAGAGACCCGTCCTAAAACTGTTATTTAGGGAGTTTCAAGGCAGCAGGAATGGAGCTTTCAAAATGGGAAAGCAAGGCCTGTGCCATCAGGCCCCGTTTCCAGCGAACACGCAGCCTACCTCCTTGTGATTTCTACCAGGTAAATATACACTCTAGCTACACACGGGTCCCTTCCTTGAATAAAGTTGTTTCGCACGGAGTTCTGCGTGTAGCCAACGGCCTCCCCCAAAGAGCGCTCGAGGTACGCTATCGGGGCTTAGCCTCTTGTAAAACCCTTCAGTGTAAGAGGAAGAACTGTGCTTTGGTACAAGCAGGAACGCAAGCCGCCTTTCTCCTGTAAGTATGGGGTCTTAAGGTATGACTCTGTAGAAGGAATGGGAAGCAGCTTTGGTTTCTCAGTGCCGCTCAGCCTAGGGCAATGAGGCAGATTTGCAAAACATGTAGGATGTAAGAGAACAGATTTCCTGGAGCTGTTGGAGTGCTGAGGAAACCTAGGTCTCCCAAGGAAGAGTGCAGCGTGTTGCCCTACCCTCAGCATACACAGAGTGACTGGGAAAGGTTTCCGGGACTGGATGTTTCTTAGCAGCCCAGGGCAGCCTGCCGGTACTCGGTGTTCTTGCAGGGAATAGGGTGCCCACGCGAGGTCCTGGTGACCTAAAAGCTTACTAACGTTAAAAGAAAGCAGACCTAAAGGTAGGCCTCAGGGACTCTGCTCCAAGTTTCCGCTTCGGAGGCAGATTTGCAAAACATGTAGGATATAAGAGAACAGATTTCCTGGAGCTGTTGGAGTGCTGAGGAAACCTAGGTCTCCCAAGGAAGAGTGCAGCGTGTTGCCCTACCCTCAGCATACACAGAGTGACTGGCAAAGGTTTCCGGGCCTGGATGTTTCTTAGCAGCCCAGGGCAGCCTGCCGGTACTCGGTGTTCTTGCAGGGAATAGGGTGCCCACGCGAGGTCCTGGTGACCTGAAAAGCTTACTAACGTTAAAAGAAAGCAGACCTAAAGGAAGGCCTCAAGGACTCTGCTCCAAGCTTCCGCTTCGGCAGGCTCCGCCTAGGGCAATGAGGCAGATTTGCAAAACATGTAGGATGTAAGAGAACAGTTTTCCTGGAGCTGTTGGAGTGCTGAGGAAACCTAGGTCTCCCAAGGAAGAGTGCAGCGTGTTGCCCTACCCTCAGCATACACAGAGTGACTGGCAAAGGTTTCCGGGCCTGGATGTTTCTTAGCAGCCCAGGGCAGCCTGCCGGTACTCGGTGTTCTTGCAGGGAATAGGGTGCCCACAAGAGGTCCTGGTGACCTGAAAAGCTTACTAACGTTAAAAGAAAGCAGACCTAAAGGAAGGCCTCAAGGACTCTGCTCCAAGCTTCCGCTTCGGCAGGCTATTCAAGGCTTTACCTTGAGGAAAGGACGCACGTCAAGTTTCCTTTTAGCTCTAGAGCGTCTCAGGAGGAGCTCCCACCCAGGCTATGAAAGCACCCTGTTGATGTAGAGAACACTCGTTCCCTTCCCACAGCCCTGCCTACAGTGACTAGAGACCCGTCCTAAAACTGTTATTTAGGGAGTTTCAAGGCAACAGGAATGGAGCTTTCAAAATGGGAAAGCAAGGCCTGTGCCATCAGGCCCCGTTTCCAGCGAACACGCAGCCTACCTCCTTGTGATTTCTACCAGGTAAATATACACTCTAGCTACACACGGGTCCCTTCCTTGAATAAAGTTTTTGGCACGGAGTTCTGCGTGTACCCAACGGCCTCCCCCAAGGAGCGCTCGAGGTACGCTATCGGGGCTTAGCCTCTTGTAAAACCCTTCAGTGTAAGAGGAAGAACTGTGCTTTGGTACAAGCAGGAACGCAAGCCGCCTTTCTCCTGTAAGTATGGGGTCTTAAGGTATGACTCTGTAGAAGGAATGGGAAGCAGCTTTGGTTTCTCAGTGCCGCTCAGCCTAGGGCAATGAGGCAGATTTGCAAAACATGTAGGATGTAAGAGAACAGATTTCCTGGAGCTGTTGGAGTGCTGAGGAAACCTAGGTCTCCCAAGGAAGAGTGCAGCGTGTTGCCCTACCCTCAGCATACACAGAGTGACTGGCAAAGGTTTCCGGGCCTGGATGTTTCTTAGCAGCCCAGGGCAGCCTGCCGGTACTCGGTGTTCTTGCAGGGAATAGGGTGCCCACGCGAGGTCCTGGTGACCTAAAAGCTTACTAACGTTAAAAGAAAGCAGACCTAAAGGTAGGCCTCAGGGACTCTGCTCCAAGTTTCCGCTTCGGTAGGCTATTCAAGGCTTTACCTTGAGGAAAGGACTCACGTCAAGTTTCCTTTTAGCTCTAGAGCGTCTCAGGAGGAGCTCCCACCAAGGCTATGAAAGCACCCTGTTGATGTAGAGAACACTCGTTCCCTTCCCACAGCCCTGCCTACAGTGACTAGAGACCCGTCCTAAAACTGTTATTTAGGGAGTTTCAAGGCAGCAGGAATGGAGCTTTCAAAATGGGAAAGCAAGGCCTGTGCCATCAGGCCCCGTTTCCAGCGAACACGCAGCCTACCTCCTTGTGATTTCTACCAGGTAAATATACACTCTAGCTACACACGGGTCCCTTCCTTGAATAAAGTTTTTGGCACGGAGTTCTGCGTGTGCCCAACGGCCTACCCCAAGGAGCGCTCGAGGTACGCTATCTGGGCTTAGCCTCTTGTAAAACCCTTCAGTGTAAGAGGAAGAACTGTGCTTTGGTACAAGCAGGAACGCAAGCCGCCATTCTCCTGTAAGTATGGGGTCTTAAGGTATGACTCTGTAGAAGGAATGGGAAGCAGCTTTGGTTTCTCAGTGCCGCTCCGCCTAGGGCAATGAGGCAGATTTGCAAAACATGTAGGATGTAAGAGAACAGTTTTCCTGGAGCTGTTGGAGTGCTGAGGAAACCTAGGTCTCCCAAGGAAGAGTGCAGCGTGTTGCCCTACCCTCAGCATACACAGAGTGACTGGCAAAGGTTTCCGGGCCTGGATGTTTCTTAGCAGCCCAGGGCAGCCTGCCGGTACTCGGTGTTCTTGCAGGGAATAGGGTGCCCACAAGAGGTCCTGGTGACCTGAAAAGCTTACTAACGTTAAAAGAAAGCAGACCTAAAGGAAGGCCTCAAGCACTCTGCTCCAAGCTTCCGCTTCGGCAGGCTATTCAAGGCTTTACCTTGAGGAAAGGACGCACGTCAAGTTTCCTTTTAGCTCTAGAGCGTCTCAGGAGGAGCTCCCACCCAGGCTATGAAAGGACCCTGTTGATGTAGAGAACACTCGTTCCCTTCCCACAGCCCTGCCTACAGTGACTAGAGACCCGTCCTAAAACTGTTATTTAGGGAGTTTCAAGGCAACAGGAATGGAGCTTTCAAAATGGGAAAGCAAGGCCTGTGCCATCAGGCCCCGTTTCCAGCGAACACGCAGCCTACCTCCTTGTGATTTCTACCAGGTAAATATACACTCTAGCTACACACGGGTCCCTTCCTTGAATAAAGTTTTTGGCACGGAGTTCTGCGTGTACCCAACGGCCTCCCCCAAGGAGCGCTCGAGGTACGCTATCGGGGCTTAGCCTCTTGTAAAACCCTTCAGTGTAAGAGGAAGAACTGTGCTTTGGTACAAGCAGGAACGCAAGCCGCCTTTCTCCTGTAAGTATGGGGTCTTAAGGTATGACTCTGTAGAAGGAATGGGAAGCAGCTTTGGTTTCTCAGTGCCGCTCCGCCTAGGGCAATGAGGCAGATTTGCAAAACATGTAGGATATAAGAGAACAGATTTCCTGGAGCTGTTGGAGTGCTGAGGAAACCTAGGTCTCCCAAGGAAGAGTGCAGCGTGTTGCCCTACCCTCAGCATACACAGAGTGACTGGCAAAGGTTTCCGGGCCTGGATGTTTCTTAGCAGCCCAGGGCAGCCTGCCGGTACTCGGTGTTCTTGCAGGGAATAGGGTGCCCACGCGAGGTCCTGGTGACCTGAAAAGCTTACTAACGTTAAAAGAAAGCAGACCTAAAGGAAGGCCTCAAGGACTCTGCTCCAAGCTTCCGCTTCGGCAGGCTCCGCCTAGGGCAATGAGGCAGATTTGCAAAACATGTAGGATGTAAGAGAACAGTTTTCCTGGAGCTGTTGGAGTGCTGAGGAAACCTAGGTCTCCCAAGGAAGAGTGCAGCGTGTTGCCCTACCCTCAGCATACACAGAGTGACTGGCAAAGGTTTCCGGGCCTGGATGTTTCTTAGCAGCCCAGGGCAGCCTGCCGGTACTCGGTGTTCTTGCAGGGAATAGGGTGCCCACAAGAGGTCCTGGTGACCTGAAAAGCTTACTAACGTTAAAAGAAAGCAGACCTAAAGGAAGGCCTCAAGGACTCTGCTCCAAGCTTCCGCTTCGGCAGGCTATTCAAGGCTTTACCTTGAGGAAAGGACGCACGTCAAGTTTCCTTTTAGCTCTAGAGCGTCTCAGGAGGAGCTCCCACCCAGGCTATGAAAGGACCCTGTTGATGTAGAGAACACTCGTTCCCTTCCCACAGCCCTGCCTACAGTGACTAGAGACCCGTCCTAAAACTGTTATTTAGGGAGTTTCAAGGCAACAGGAATGGAGCTTTCAAAATGGGAAAGCAAGGCCTGTGCCATCAGGCCCCGTTTCCAGCGAACACGCAGCCTACCTCCTTGTGATTTCTACCAGGTAAATATACACTCTAGCTACACACGGGTCCCTTCCTTGAATAAAGTTTTTGGCACGGAGTTCTGCGTGTACCCAACGGCCTCCCCCAAGGAGCGCTCGAGGTACGCTATCGGGGCTTAGCCTCTTGTAAAACCCTTCAGTGTAAGAGGAAGAACTGTGCTTTGGTACAAGCAGGAACGCAAGCCGCCTTTCTCCTGTAAGTATGGGGTCTTAAGGTATGACTCTGTAGAAGGAATGGGAAGCAGCTTTGGTTTCTCAGTGCCGCTCAGCCTAGGGCAATGAGGCAGATTTGCAAAACATGTAGGATGTAAGAGAACAGATTTCCTGGAGCTGTTGGAGTGCTGAGGAAACCTAGGTCTCCCAAGGAAGAGTGCAGCGTGTTGCCCTACCCTCAGCATACACAGAGTGACTGGCAAAGGTTTCCGGGCCTGGATGTTTCTTAGCAGCCCAGGGCAGCCTGCCGGTACTCGGTGTTCTTGCAGGGAATAGGGTGCCCACGCGAGGTCCTGGTGACCTAAAAGCTTACTAACGTTAAAAGAAAGCAGACCTAAAGGTAGGCCTCAGGGACTCTGCTCCAAGTTTCCGCTTCGGTAGGCTATTCAAGGCTTTACCTTGAGGAAAGGACTCACGTCAAGTTTCCTTTTAGCTCTAGAGCGTCTCAGGAGGAGCTCCCACCAAGGCTATGAAAGCACCCTGTTGATGTAGAGAACACTCGTTCCCTTCCCACAGCCCTGCCTACAGTGACTAGAGACCCGTCCTAAAACTGTTATTTAGGGAGTTTCAAGGCAGCAGGAATGGAGCTTTCAAAATGGGAAAGCAAGGCCTGTGCCATCAGGCCCCGTTTCCAGCGAACACGCAGCCTACCTCCTTGTGATTTCTACCAGGTAAATATACACTCTAGCTACACACGGGTCCCTTCCTTGAATAAAGTTTTTGGCACGGAGTTCTGCGTGTGCCCAACGGCCTACCCCAAGGAGCGCTCGAGGTACGCTATCTGGGCTTAGCCTCTTGTAAAACCCTTCAGTGTAAGAGGAAGAACTGTGCTTTGGTACAAGCAGGAACGCAAGCCGCCATTCTCCTGTAAGTATGGGGTCTTAAGGTATGACTCTGTAGAAGGAATGGGAAGCAGCTTTGGTTTCTCAGTGCCGCTCCGCCTAGGGCAATGAGGCAGATTTGCAAAACATGTAGGATATAAGAGAACAGATTTCCTGGAGCTGTTGGAGTGCTGAGGAAACCTAGGTCTCCCAAGGAAGAGTGCAGCGTGTTGCCCTACCCTCAGCATACACAGAGTGACTGGCAAAGGTTTCCGGGCCTGGATGTTTCTTAGCAGCCCAGGGCAGCCTGCCGGTACTCGGTGTTCTTGCAGGGAATAGGGTGCCCACGCGAGGTCCTGGTGACCTGAAAAGCTTACTAACGTTAAAAGAAAGCAGACCTAAAGGAAGGCCTCAAGGACTCTGCTCCAAGCTTCCGCTTCGGCAGGCTCCGCCTAGGGCAATGAGGCAGATTTGCAAAACATGTAGGATGTAAGAGAACAGTTTTCCTGGAGCTGTTGGAGTGCTGAGGAAACCTAGGTCTCCCAAGGAAGAGTGCAGCGTGTTGCCCTACCCTCAGCATACACAGAGTGACTGGCAAAGGTTTCCGGGCCTGGATGTTTCTTAGCAGCCCAGGGCAGCCTGCCGGTACTCGGTGTTCTTGCAGGGAATAGGGTGCCCACAAGAGGTCCTGGTGACCTGAAAAGCTTACTAACGTTAAAAGAAAGCAGACCTAAAGGAAGGCCTCAAGGACTCTGCTCCAAGCTTCCGCTTCGGCAGGCTATTCAAGGCTTTACCTTGAGGAAAGGACGCACGTCAAGTTTCCTTTTAGCTCTAGAGCGTCTCAGGAGGAGCTCCCACCCAGGCTATGAAAGGACCCTGTTGATGTAGAGAACACTCGTTCCCTTCCCACAGCCCTGCCTACAGTGACTAGAGACCCGTCCTAAAACTGTTATTTAGGGAGTTTCAAGGCAACAGGAATGGAGCTTTCAAAATGGGAAAGCAAGGCCTGTGCCATCAGGCCCCGTTTCCAGCGAACACGCAGCCTACCTCCTTGTGATTTCTACCAGGTAAATATACACTCTAGCTACACACGGGTCCCTTCCTTGAATAAAGTTTTTGGCACGGAGTTCTGCGTGTACCCAACGGCCTCCCCCAAGGAGCGCTCGAGGTACGCTATCGGGGCTTAGCCTCTTGTAAAACCCTTCAGTGTAAGAGGAAGAACTGTGCTTTGGTACAAGCAGGAACGCAAGCCGCCTTTCTCCTGTAAGTATGGGGTCTTAAGGTATGACTCTGTAGAAGGAATGGGAAGCAGCTTTGGTTTCTCAGTGCCGCTCAGCCTAGGGCAATGAGGCAGATTTGCAAAACATGTAGGATGTAAGAGAACAGATTTCCTGGAGCTGTTGGAGTGCTGAGGAAACCTAGGTCTCCCAAGGAAGAGTGCAGCGTGTTGCCCTACCCTCAGCATACACAGAGTGACTGGCAAAGGTTTCCGGGCCTGGATGTTTCTTAGCAGCCCAGGGCAGCCTGCCGGTACTCGGTGTTCTTGCAGGGAATAGGGTGCCCACGCGAGGTCCTGGTGACCTAAAAGCTTACTAACGTTAAAAGAAAGCAGACCTAAAGGTAGGCCTCAGGGACTCTGCTCCAAGTTTCCGCTTCGGTAGGCTATTCAAGGCTTTACCTTGAGGAAAGGACTCACGTCAAGTTTCCTTTTAGCTCTAGAGCGTCTCAGGAGGAGCTCCCACCAAGGCTATGAAAGCACCCTGTTGATGTAGAGAACACTCGTTCCCTTCCCACAGCCCTGCCTACAGTGACTAGAGACCCGTCCTAAAACTGTTATTTAGGGAGTTTCAAGGCAGCAGGAATGGAGCTTTCAAAATGGGAAAGCAAGGCCTGTGCCATCAGGCCCCGTTTCCAGCGAACACGCAGCCTACCTCCTTGTGATTTCTACCAGGTAAATATACACTCTAGCTACACACGGGTCCCTTCCTTGAATAAAGTTTTTGGCACGGAGTTCTGCGTGTGCCCAACGGCCTACCACAAGGAGCGCTCGAGGTACGCTATCTGGGCTTAGCCTCTTGTAAAACCCTTCAGTGTAAGAGGAAGAACTGTGCTTTGGTACAAGCAGGAACGCAAGCCGCCATTCTCCTGTAAGTATGGGGTCTTAAGGTATGACTCTGTAGAAGGAATGGGAAGCAGCTTTGGTTTCTCAGTGCCGCTCCGCCTAGGGCAATGAGGCAGATTTGCAAAACATGTAGGATATAAGAGAACAGATTTCCTGGAGCTGTTGGAGTGCTGAGGAAACCTAGGTCTCCCAAGGAAGAGTGCAGCGTGTTGCCCTACCCTCAGCATACACAGAGTGACTGGCAAAGGTTTCCGGGCCTGGATGTTTCTTAGCAGCCCAGGGCAGCCTGCCGGTACTCGGTGTTCTTGCAGGGAATAGGGTGCCCACGCGAGGTCCTGGTGACCTGAAAAGCTTACTAACGTTAAAAGAAAGCAGACCTAAAGGAAGGCCTCAAGGACTCTGCTCCAAGCTTCCGCTTCGGCAGGCTCCGCCTAGGGCAATGAGGCAGATTTGCAAAACATGTAGGATGTAAGAGAACAGTTTTCCTGGAGCTGTTGGAGTGCTGAGGAAACCTAGGTCTCCCAAGGAAGAGTGCAGCGTGTTGCCCTACCCTCAGCATACACAGAGTGACTGGCAAAGGTTTCCGGGCCTGGATGTTTCTTAGCAGCCCAGGGCAGCCTGCCGGTACTCGGTGTTCTTGCAGGGAATAGGGTGCCCACAAGAGGTCCTGGTGACCTGAAAAGCTTACTAACGTTAAAAGAAAGCAGACCTAAAGGAAGGCCTCAAGGACTCTGCTCCAAGCTTCCGCTTCGGCAGGCTATTCAAGGCTTTACCTTGAGGAAAGGACGCACGTCAAGTTTCCTTTTAGCTCTAGAGCGTCTCAGGAGGAGCTCCCACCCAGGCTATGAAAGGACCCTGTTGATGTAGAGAACACTCGTTCCCTTCCCACAGCCCTGCCTACAGTGACTAGAGACCCGTCCTAAAACTGTTATTTAGGGAGTTTCAAGGCAACAGGAATGGAGCTTTCAAAATGGGAAAGCAAGGCCTGTGCCATCAGGCCCCGTTTCCAGCGAACACGCAGCCTACCTCCTTGTGATTTCTACCAGGTAAATATACACTCTAGCTACACACGGGTCCCTTCCTTGAATAAAGTTTTTGGCACGGAGTTCTGCGTGTACCCAACGGCCTCCCCCAAGGAGCGCTCGAGGTACGCTATCGGGGCTTAGCCTCTTGTAAAACCCTTCAGTGTAAGAGGAAGAACTGTGCTTTGGTACAAGCAGGAACGCAAGCCGCCTTTCTCCTGTAAGTATGGGGTCTTAAGGTATGACTCTGTAGAAGGAATGGGAAGCAGCTTTGGTTTCTCAGTGCCGCTCAGCCTAGGGCAATGAGGCAGATTTGCAAAACATGTAGGATGTAAGAGAACAGATTTCCTGGAGCTGTTGGAGTGCTGAGGAAACCTAGGTCTCCCAAGGAAGAGTGCAGCGTGTTGCCCTACCCTCAGCATACACAGAGTGACTGGCAAAGGTTTCCGGGCCTGGATGTTTCTTAGCAGCCCAGGGCAGCCTGCCGGTACTCGGTGTTCTTGCAGGGAATAGGGTGCCCACGCGAGGTCCTGGTGACCTAAAAGCTTACTAACGTTAAAAGAAAGCAGACCTAAAGGTAGGCCTCAGGGACTCTGCTCCAAGTTTCCGCTTCGGTAGGCTATTCAAGGCTTTACCTTGAGGAAAGGACTCACGTCAAGTTTCCTTTTAGCTCTAGAGCGTCTCAGGAGGAGCTCCCACCAAGGCTATGAAAGCACCCTGTTGATGTAGAGAACACTCGTTCCCTTCCCACAGCCCTGCCTACAGTGACTAGAGACCCGTCCTAAAACTGTTATTTAGGGACTTTCAAGGCAGCAGGAATGGAGCTTTCAAAATGGGAAAGCAAGGCCTGTGCCATCAGGCCCCGTTTCCAGCGAACACGCAGCCTACCTCCTTGTGATTTCTACCAAGTAAATATACACTCTAGCTACACACGGGTCCCTTCCTTGAATAAAGTTTTTGGCACGGAGTTCTGCGTGTACCCAACGGCCTCCCCCAAGGAGCGCTCGAGGTACGCTATCGGGGCTTAGCCTCTTGTAAAACCCTTCAGTGTAAGAGGAAGAACTGTGCTTTGGTACAAGCAGGAACGCAAGCCGCCTTTCTCCTGTAAGTATGGGGTCTTAAGGTATGACTCTGTAGAAGGAATGGGAAGCAGCTTTGGTTTCTCAGTGCCGCTCAGCCTAGGGCAATGAGGCAGATTTGCAAAACATGTAGGATGTAAGAGAACAGATTTCCTGGAGCTGTTGGAGTGCTGAGGAAACCTAGGTCTCCCAAGGAAGAGTGCAGCGTGTTGCCCTACCCTCAGCATACACAGAGTGACTGGCAAAGGTTTCCGGGCCTGGATGTTTCTTAGCAGCCCAGGGCAGCCTGCCGGTACTCGGTGTTCTTGCAGGGAATAGGGTGCCCACGCGAGGTCCTGGTGACCTAAAAGCTTACTAACGTTAAAAGAAAGCAGACCTAAAGGTAGGCCTCAGGGACTCTGCTCCAAGTTTCCGCTTCGGTAGGCTATTCAAGGCTTTACCTTGAGGAAAGGACTCACGTCAAGTTTCCTTTTAGCTCTAGAGCGTCTCAGGAGGAGCTCCCACCAAGGCTATGAAAGCACCCTGTTGATGTAGAGAACACTCGTTCCCTTCCCACAGCCCTGCCTACAGTGACTAGAGACCCGTCCTAAAACTGTTATTTAGGGAGTTTCAAGGCAGCAGGAATGGAGCTTTCAAAATGGGAAAGCAAGGCCTGTGCCATCAGGCCCCGTTTCCAGCGAACACGCAGCCTACCTCCTTGTGATTTCTACCAGGTAAATATACACTCTAGCTACACACGGGTCCCTTCCTTGAATAAAGTTTTTGGCACGGAGTTCTGCGTGTGCCCAACGGCCTACCCCAAGGAGCGCTCGAGGTACGCTATCTGGGCTTAGCCTCTTGTAAAACCCTTCAGTGTAAGAGGAAGAACTGTGCTTTGGTACAAGCAGGAACGCAAGCCGCCATTCTCCTGTAAGTATGGGGTCTTAAGGTATGACTCTGTAGAAGGAATGGGAAGCAGCTTTGGTTTCTCAGTGCCGCTCCGCCTAGGGCAATGAGGCAGATTTGCAAAACATGTAGGATATAAGAGAACAGATTTCCTGGAGCTGTTGGAGTGCTGAGGAAACCTAGGTCTCCCAAGGAAGAGTGCAGCGTGTTGCCCTACCCTCAGCATACACAGAGTGACTGGCAAAGGTTTCCGGGCCTGGATGTTTCTTAGCAGCCCAGGGCAGCCTGCCGGTACTCGGTGTTCTTGCAGGGAATAGGGTGCCCACGCGAGGTCCTGGTGACCTGAAAAGCTTACTAACGTTAAAAGAAAGCAGACCTAAAGGAAGGCCTCAAGGACTCTGCTCCAAGCTTCCGCTTCGGCAGGCTCCGCCTAGGGCAATGAGGCAGATTTGCAAAACATGTAGGATGTAAGAGAACAGTTTTCCTGGAGCTGTTGGAGTGCTGAGGAAACCTAGGTCTCCCAAGGAAGAGTGCAGCGTGTTGCCCTACCCTCAGCATACACAGAGTGACTGGCAAAGGTTTCCGGGCCTGGATGTTTCTTAGCAGCCCAGGGCAGCCTGCCGGTACTCGGTGTTCTTGCAGGGAATAGGGTGCCCACAAGAGGTCCTGGTGACCTGAAAAGCTTACTAACGTTAAAAGAAAGCAGACCTAAAGGAAGGCCTCAAGGACTCTGCTCCAAGCTTCCGCTTCGGCAGGCTATTCAAGGCTTTACCTTGAGGAAAGGACGCACGTCAAGTTTCCTTTTAGCTCTAGAGCGTCTCAGGAGGAGCTCCCACCCAGGCTATGAAAGGACCCTGTTGATGTAGAGAACACTCGTTCCCTTCCCACAGCCCTGCCTACAGTGACTAGAGACCCGTCCTAAAACTGTTATTTAGGGAGTTTCAAGGCAACAGGAATGGAGCTTTCAAAATGGGAAAGCAAGGCCTGTGCCATCAGGCCCCGTTTCCAGCGAACACGCAGCCTACCTCCTTGTGATTTCTACCAGGTAAATATACACTCTAGCTACACACGGGTCCCTTCCTTGAATAAAGTTTTTGGCACGGAGTTCTGCGTGTACCCAACGGCCTCCCCCAAGGAGCGCTCGAGGTACGCTATCGGGGCTTAGCCTCTTGTAAAACCCTTCAGTGTAAGAGGAAGAACTGTGCTTTGGTACAAGCAGGAACGCAAGCCGCCTTTCTCCTGTAAGTATGGGGTCTTAAGGTATGACTCTGTAGAAGGAATGGGAAGCAGCTTTGGTTTCTCAGTGCCGCTCAGCCTAGGGCAATGAGGCAGATTTGCAAAACATGTAGGATGTAAGAGAACAGATTTCCTGGAGCTGTTGGAGTGCTGAGGAAACCTAGGTCTCCCAAGGAAGAGTGCAGCGTGTTGCCCTACCCTCAGCATACACAGAGTGACTGGCAAAGGTTTCCGGGCCTGGATGTTTCTTAGCAGCCCAGGGCAGCCTGCCGGTACTCGGTGTTCTTGCAGGGAATAGGGTGCCCACGCGAGGTCCTGGTGACCTAAAAGCTTACTAACGTTAAAAGAAAGCAGACCTAAAGGTAGGCCTCAGGGACTCTGCTCCAAGTTTCCGCTTCGGTAGGCTATTCAAGGCTTTACCTTGAGGAAAGGACTCACGTCAAGTTTCCTTTTAGCTCTAGAGCGTCTCAGGAGGAGCTCCCACCAAGGCTATGAAAGCACCCTGTTGATGTAGAGAACACTCGTTCCCTTCCCACAGCCCTGCCTACAGTGACTAGAGACCCGTCCTAAAACTGTTATTTAGGGAGTTTCAAGGCAGCAGGAATGGAGCTTTCAAAATGGGAAAGCAAGGCCTGTGCCATCAGGCCCCGTTTCCAGCGAACACGCAGCCTACCTCCTTGTGATTTCTACCAGGTAAATATACACTCTAGCTACACACGGGTCCCTTCCTTGAATAAAGTTTTTGGCACGGAGTTCTGCGTGTGCCCAACGGCCTACCCCAAGGAGCGCTCGAGGTACGCTATCTGGGCTTAGCCTCTTGTAAAACCCTTCAGTGTAAGAGGAAGAACTGTGCTTTGGTACAAGCAGGAACGCAAGCCGCCATTCTCCTGTAAGTATGGGGTCTTAAGGTATGACTCTGTAGAAGGAATGGGAAGCAGCTTTGGTTTCTCAGTGCCGCTCCGCCTAGGGCAATGAGGCAGATTTGCAAAACATGTAGGATATAAGAGAACAGATTTCCTGGAGCTGTTGGAGTGCTGAGGAAACCTAGGTCTCCCAAGGAAGAGTGCAGCGTGTTGCCCTACCCTCAGCATACACAGAGTGACTGGCAAAGGTTTCCGGGCCTGGATGTTTCTTAGCAGCCCAGGGCAGCCTGCCGGTACTCGGTGTTCTTGCAGGGAATAGGGTGCCCACGCGAGATCCTGGTGACCTGAAAAGCTTACTAACGTTAAAAGAAAGCAGACCTAAAGGAAGGCCTCAAGGACTCTGCTCCAAGCTTCCGCTTCGGCAGGCTCCGCCTAGGGCAATGAGGCAGATTTGCAAAACATGTAGGATGTAAGAGAACAGTTTTCCTGGAGCTGTTGGAGTGCTGAGGAAACCTAGGTCTCCCAAGGAAGAGTGCAGCGTGTTGCCCTACCCTCAGCATACACAGAGTGACTGGCAAAGGTTTCCGGGCCTGGATGTTTCTTAGCAGCCCAGGGCAGCCTGCCGGTACTCGGTGTTCTTGCAGGGAATAGGGTGCCCACAAGAGGTCCTGGTGACCTGAAAAGCTTACTAACGTTAAAAGAAAGCAGACCTAAAGGAAGGCCTCAAGGACTCTGCTCCAAGCTTCCGCTTCGGCAGGCTATTCAAGGCTTTACCTTGAGGAAAGGACGCACGTCAAGTTTCCTTTTAGCTCTAGAGCGTCTCAGGAGGAGCTCCCACCAAGGCTATGAAAGGACCCTGTTGATGTAGAGAACACTCGTTCCCTTCCCACAGCCCTGCCTACAGTGACTAGAGACCCGTCCTAAAACTGTTATTTAGGGAGTTTCAAGGCAGCAGGAATGGAGCTTTCAAAATGGGAAAGCAAGGCCTGTGCCATCAGGCCCCGTTTCCAGCGAACACGCAGCCTACCTCCTTGTGATTTCTACCAGGTAAATATACACTCTAGCTACACACGGGTCCCGTCCTTGAATAAAGTTGTTTCGCACGGAGTTCTGCGTGTAGCCACGGCCTCCCCCAAGGAGCGCTCGAGGTACGCTATCGGGGCTTAGCCTCTTGTAAAACCCTTCAGTGTAAGAGGAAGAACTGTGCTTTGGTACAAGCAGGAACGCAAGCCGCCTTTCTCCTGTAAGTATGGGGTCTTAAGGTATGACTCTGTAGAAGGAATGGGAAGCAGCTTTGGTTTCTCAGTGCCGCTCCGCCTAGGGCAATGAGGCAGATTTGCAAAACATGTAGGATGTAAGAGAACAGATTTCCTGGAGCTGTTGGAGTGCTGAGGAAACCTAGGTCTCCCAAGGAAGAGTGCAGCGTGTTGCCCTACCCTCAGCATACACAGAGTGACTGGCAAAGGTTTCCGGGCCTGGATGTTTCTTAGCAGCCCAGGGCAGCCTGCCGGTACTCGGTGTTCTTGCAGGGAATAGGGTGCCCACGCGAGGTCCTGGTGACCTGAAAAGCTTACTAACGTTAAAAGAAAGCAGACTTAAAGGAAGGCCTCAAGGACTCTGCTCCAAGCTTCCGCTTCGGCAGGCTCCGCCTAGGGCAATGAGGCAGATTTGCAAAACATGTAGGATGTAAGAGAACAGTTTTCCTGGAGCTGTTGGAGTGCTGAGGAAACCTAGGTCTCCCAAGGAAGAGTGCAGCGTGTTGCCCTACCCTCAGCATACACAGAGAGACTGGGAGAGGTTTCCGGGCCTGGATGTTTCTTAGCAGCCCAGGGCAGCCTGCCGGTACTCGGTGTTCTTGCAGGGAATAGGGTGCCCACAAGAGGTCCTGGTGACCTGAAAAGCTTACTAACGTTAAAGAAAGCAGACCTAAAGGAAGGCCTCAAGGACTCTGCTCCAAGCTTCCGCTTCGGCAGGCTATTCAAGGCTTTACCTTGAGGAAAGGACGCACGTCAAGTTTCCTTTTAGCTCTAGAGCGTCTCAGGAGGAGCGCCCACCCAGGCTATGAAAGGACCCTGTTGATGTAGAGAACACTCGTTCCCTTCCCAGAGTCCTGCCTACAGTGACTAGAGACCCGTCCTAAAACTCTTATTTAGGGAGTTTCAAGGCAGCAGGAATGGAGCTTTCAAAATGGGAAAGCAAGGCCTGTGCCATCAGGCCCCGTTTCCAGCGAACACGCAGCCTACCTCCTTGTGATTTCTACCAGGTAAATATACACTCTAGCTACACACGGGTCCCTTCCTTGAATAAAGTTTTTGGCACGGAGTTCTGCGTGTGCCCAACGGCCTACCCCAAGGAGCGCTCGAGGTACGCTATCTGGGCTTAGCCTCTTGTAAAACCCTTCAGTGTAAGAGGAAGAACTGTGCTTTGGTACAAGCAGGAACGCAAGCCGCCATTCTCCTGTAAGTATGGGGTCTTAAGGTATGACTCTGTAGAAGGAATGGGAAGCAGCTTTGGTTTCTCAGTGCCGCTCCGCCTAGGGCAATGAGGCAGATTTGCAAAACATGTAGGATATAAGAGAACAGATTTCCTGGAGCTGTTGGAGTGCTGAGGAAACCTAGGTCTCCCAAGGAAGAGTGCAGCGTGTTGCCCTACCCTCAGCATACACAGAGTGACTGGCAAAGGTTTCCGGGCCTGGATGTTTCTTAGCAGCCCAGGGCAGCCTGCCGGTACTCGGTGTTCTTGCAGGGAATAGGGTGCCCACGCGAGGTCCTGGTGACCTGAAAAGCTTACTAACGTTAAAAGAAAGCAGACCTAAAGGAAGGCCTCAAGGACTCTGCTCCAAGCTTCCGCTTCGGCAGGCTCCGCCTAGGGCAATGAGGCAGATTTGCAAAACATGTAGGATGTAAGAGAACAGTTTTCCTGGAGCTGTTGGAGTGCTGAGGAAACCTAGGTCTCCCAAGGAAGAGTGCAGCGTGTTGCCCTACCCTCAGCATACACAGAGTGACTGGCAAAGGTTTCCGGGCCTGGATGTTTCTTAGCAGCCCAGGGCAGCCTGCCGGTACTCGGTGTTCTTGCAGGGAATAGGGTGCCCACAAGAGGTCCTGGTGACCTGAAAAGCTTACTAACGTTAAAAGAAAGCAGACCTAAAGGAAGGCCTCAAGGACTCTGCTCCAAGCTTCCGCTTCGGCAGGCTATTCAAGGCTTTACCTTGAGGAAAGGACGCACGTCAAGTTTCCTTTTAGCTCTAGAGCGTCTCAGGAGGAGCTCCCACCCAGGCTATGAAAGGACCCTGTTGATGTAGAGAACACTCGTTCCCTTCCCACAGCCCTGCCTACAGTGACTAGAGACCCGTCCTAAAACTGTTATTTAGGGAGTTTCAAGGCAACAGGAATGGAGCTTTCAAAATGGGAAAGCAAGGCCTGTGCCATCAGGCCCCGTTTCCAGCGAACACGCAGCCTACCTCCTTGTGATTTCTACCAGGTAAATATACACTCTAGCTACACACGGGTCCCTTCCTTGAATAAAGTTTTTGGCACGGAGTTCTGCGTGTACCCAACGGCCTCCCCCAAGGAGCGCTCGAGGTACGCTATCGGGGCTTAGCCTCTTGTAAAACCCTTCAGTGTAAGAGGAAGAACTGTGCTTTGGTACAAGCAGGAACGCAAGCCGCCTTTCTCCTGTAAGTATGGGGTCTTAAGGTATGACTCTGTAGAAGGAATGGGAAGCAGCTTTGGTTTCTCAGTGCCGCTCAGCCTAGGGCAATGAGGCAGATTTGCAAAACATGTAGGATGTAAGAGAACAGATTTCCTGGAGCTGTTGGAGTGCTGAGGAAACCTAGGTCTCCCAAGGAAGAGTGCAGCGTGTTGCCCTACCCTCAGCATACACAGAGTGACTGGCAAAGGTTTCCGGGCCTGGATGTTTCTTAGCAGCCCAGGGCAGCCTGCCGGTACTCGGTGTTCTTGCAGGGAATAGGGTGCCCACGCGAGGTCCTGGTGACCTAAAAGCTTACTAACGTTAAAAGAAAGCAGACCTAAAGGTAGGCCTCAGGGACTCTGCTCCAAGTTTCCGCTTCGGTAGGCTATTCAAGGCTTTACCTTGAGGAAAGGACTCACGTCAAGTTTCCTTTTAGCTCTAGAGCGTCTCAGGAGGAGCTCCCACCAAGGCTATGAAAGCACCCTGTTGATGTAGAGAACACTCGTTCCCTTCCCACAGCCCTGCCTACAGTGACTAGAGACCCGTCCTAAAACTGTTATTTAGGGAGTTTCAAGGCAGCAGGAATGGAGCTTTCAAAATGGGAAAGCAAGGCCTGTGCCATCAGGCCCCGTTTCCAGCGAACACGCAGCCTACCTCCTTGTGATTTCTACCAGGTAAATATACACTCTAGCTACACACGGGTCCCTTCCTTGAATAAAGTTTTTGGCACGGAGTTCTGCGTGTGCCCAACGGCCTACCCCAAGGAGCGCTCGAGGTACGCTATCTGGGCTTAGCCTCTTGTAAAACCCTTCAGTGTAAGAGGAAGAACTGTGCTTTGGTACAAGCAGGAACGCAAGCCGCCATTCTCCTGTAAGTATGGGGTCTTAAGGTATGACTCTGTAGAAGGAATGGGAAGCAGCTTTGGTTTCTCAGTGCCGCTCCGCCTAGGGCAATGAGGCAGATTTGCAAAACATGTAGGATATAAGAGAACAGATTTCCTGGAGCTGTTGGAGTGCTGAGGAAACCTAGGTCTCCCAAGGAAGAGTGCAGCGTGTTGCCCTACCCTCAGCATACACAGAGTGACTGGCAAAGGTTTCCGGGCCTGGATGTTTCTTAGCAGCCCAGGGCAGCCTGCCGGTACTCGGTGTTCTTGCAGGGAATAGGGTGCCCACGCTAGATCCTGGTGACCTGAAAAGCTTACTAACGTTAAAAGAAAGCAGACCTAAAGGAAGGCCTCAAGGACTCTGCTCCAAGCTTCCGCTTCGGCAGGCTCCGCCTAGGGCAATGAGGCAGATTTGCAAAACATGTAGGATGTAAGAGAACAGTTTTCCTGGAGCTGTTGGAGTGCTGAGGAAACCTAGGTCTCCCAAGGAAGAGTGCAGCGTGTTGCCCTACCCTCAGCATACACAGAGTGACTGGCAAAGGTTTCCGGGCCTGGATGTTTCTTAGCAGCCCAGGGCAGCCTGCCGGTACTCGGTGTTCTTGCAGGGAATAGGGTGCCCACAAGAGGTCCTGGTGACCTGAAAAGCTTACTAACGTTAAAAGAAAGCAGACCTAAAGGAAGGCCTCAAGGACTCTGCTCCAAGCTTCCGCTTCGGCAGGCTATTCAAGGCTTTACCTTGAGGAAAGGACGCACGTCAAGTTTCCTTTTAGCTCTAGAGCGTCTCAGGAGGAGCTCCCACCAAGGCTATGAAAGGACCCTGTTGATGTAGAGAACACTCGTTCCCTTCCCACAGCCCTGCCTACAGTGACTAGAGACCCGTCCTAAAACTGTTATTTAGGGAGTTTCAAGGCAGCAGGAATGGAGCTTTCAAAATGGGAAAGCAAGGCCTGTGCCATCAGGCCCCGTTTCCAGCGAACACGCAGCCTACCTCCTTGTGATTTCTACCAGGTAAATATACACTCTAGCTACACACGGGTCCCGTCCTTGAATAAAGTTGTTTCGCACGGAGTTCTGCGTGTAGCCACGGCCTCCCCCAAGGAGCGCTCGAGGTACGCTATCGGGGCTTAGCCTCTTGTAAAACCCTTCAGTGTAAGAGGAAGAACTGTGCTTTGGTACAAGCAGGAACGCAAGCCGCCTTTCTCCTGTAAGTATGGGGTCTTAAGGTATGACTCTGTAGAAGGAATGGGAAGCAGCTTTGGTTTCTCAGTGCCGCTCCGCCTAGGGCAATGAGGCAGATTTGCAAAACATGTAGGATGTAAGAGAACAGATTTCCTGGAGCTGTTGGAGTGCTGAGGAAACCTAGGTCTCCCAAGGAAGAGTGCAGCGTGTTGCCCTACCCTCAGCATACACAGAGTGACTGGCAAAGGTTTCCGGGCCTGGATGTTTCTTAGCAGCCCAGGGCAGCCTGCCGGTACTCGGTGTTCTTGCAGGGAATAGGGTGCCCACGCGAGGTCCTGGTGACCTGAAAAGCTTACTAACGTTAAAAGAAAGCAGACTTAAAGGAAGGCCTCAAGGACTCTGCTCCAAGCTTCCGCTTCGGCAGGCTCCGCCTAGGGCAATGAGGCAGATTTGCAAAACATGTAGGATGTAAGAGAACAGTTTTCCTGGAGCTGTTGGAGTGCTGAGGAAACCTAGGTCTCCCAAGGAAGAGTGCAGCGTGTTGCCCTACCCTCAGCATACACAGAGTGACTGGCAAAGGTTTCCGGGCCTGGATGTTTCTTAGCAGCCCAGGGCAGACTGCCGGTACTCGGTGTTCTTGCAGGGAATAGGGTGCCCACAAGAGGTCCTGGTGACCTGAAAAGCTTACTAACGTTAAAAGAAAGCAGACCTAAAGGAAGGCCTCAAGGACTCTGCTCCAAGCTTCCGCTTCGGCAGGCTATTCAAGGCTTTACCTTGAGGAAAGGAAGCACGTCAAGTTTCCTTTTAGCTCTAGAGCGTCTCAGGAGGAGCTCCCACCCAGGCTATGAAAGCACCCTGTTGATGTAGAGAACACTCGTTCCCTTCCCACAGCCCTGCCTACAGTGACTAGAGACCCGTCCTAAAACTGTTATTTAGGGAGTTTCAAGGTAGCAGGAATGGAGCTTTCAAAATGGGAAAGCAAGGCCTGTGCCATCAGGCCCCGTTTCCAGCGAACACGCAGCCTACCTCCTTGTGATTTCTACCAGGTAAATATACACTCTAGCTACACACGGGTCCCTTCCTTGAATAAAGTTGTTGGCACGGAGTTCTGCGTGTACCCAACGGCCTCCCCCAAGGAGCGCTCGAGGTACGCTATCGGGGCTTAGCCTCTTGTAAAACCCTTCAGTGTAAGAGGAAGAACTGTGCTTTGGTACAAGCAGGAACGCAAGCCGCCATTCTCCTGTAAGTATGGGGTCTTAAGGTATGACTCTGTAGAAGGAATGCGAAGCAGTTTTGGTTTCTCAGTGCCGCTCCGCCTAGGGCAATGAGGCAGATTTGCAAAACATGTAGGATGTAAGAGAACAGATTTCCTGGAGCTGTTGGAGTGCTGAGGAAACCTAGGTCTCCCAAGGAAGAGTGCAGCGTGTTGCCCTACCCTCAGCATACACAGAGTGACTGGCAAAGGTTTCCGGGCCTGGATGTTTCTTAGCAGCCCAGGGCAGCCTGCCGGTACTCGGTGTTCTTGCAGGGAATAGGGTGCCCACGCGAGGTCCTGGTGACCTGAAAAGCTTACTAACGTTAAAAGAAAGCAGACCTAAAGGTAGGCCTCAAGGACTCTGCTCCAAGTTTCCGCTTCGGTAGGCTATTCAAGGCTTTACCTTGAGGAAAGGACTCACGTCAAGTTTCCTTTTAGCTCTAGAGCGTCTCAGGAGGAGCTCCCACCCAGGCTATGAAAGCACCCTGTTGATGTAGAGAACACTAATTCCCTTCCCACAGCCCTGCCTACAGTGACTAGAGACCCGTCCTAAAACTGTTATTTAGGGAGTTTCAAGGCAGCAGGAATGGAGCTTTCAAAATGGGAAAGCAAGTCCTGTGCCATCAGGCCCCGTTTCCAGCGAACACGCAGCCTACCTCCTTGTGATTTCTACCAGGTAAATATACACTCTAGCTACACACGGGTCCCTTCCTTGAATAAAGTTGTTTGGCACGGAGTTCTGCGTGTAGCCAACGGCCTCCCCCAAGGAGCACTCGAGGTACGCTATCGGGGCTTAGCCTCTTGTAAAACCATTCAGTGTAAGGGGAAGAACTGTGCTTTGGTACCAGCAGGAACGCAAGCCGCCTTTCTCCTGTAAGTATGGGGTCTTAAGCTATGACTCTGTAGAAGGAATGTGAAGGAATTTGGTTGTTCAGTGCCGCTCCGCCTAGAGCAATGAGGCAGATTTGCAAAACATGTAGGATGTAAGAGAACAGATTTCCTGGAGCTGTTGGAGTGCTGAGGAAACCTAGGTCTCCCAAGGAAGAGTGCAGCGTGTTGCCCTACCCTCAGCATACACAGAGTGACTGGCAAAGTTTTCCGGGCCTGGATGTTTCTTAGCAGCCCAGGGCAGCCTGCCGGTACTCGGTGTTCTTGCAGGGAATAGGGTGCCCACGCGAGGTCCTGGTGACCTAAAAGCTTACTAACGTTAAAAGAAAGCAGACCTAAAGGTAGGCCTCAGGGACTCTGCTCCAAGTTTCCGCTTCGGTAGGCTATTCAAGGCTTTACCTTGAGGAAAGGACTCACGTCAAGTTTCCTTTTAGCTCTAGAGCGTCTCAGGAGGAGCTCCCACCAAGGCTATGAAAGCACCCTGTTGATGTAGAGAACACTCGTTCCCTTCCCACAGCCCTGCCTACAGTGACTAGAGACCCGTCCTAAAACTGTTATTTAGGGAGTTTCAAGGCAGCAGGAATGGAGCTTTCAAAATGGGAAAGCCAGGCCTGTGCCATCAGGCCCCGTTTCCAGCGAACACGCAGCCTACCTCCTTGTGATTTCTACCAGGTAAATATACACTCTAGCTACACAAGGGGCCCTTCCTTGAATAAAGTTTTTGGCACGGAGTTCTGCGTGTACCCAACGGCCTACCCCAAGGAGCGCTCGAGGTACGCTATCGGGGCTTAGCCTCTTGTAAAACCCTTCAGTGTAAGAGGAAGAACTGTGCTTTGGTACAAGCAGGAACGCAAGCCGCCTTTCTCCTGTAAGTATGGGGTCTTACGTTATGACTCTGTAGAAAGAATGCGAAGCAGCTTTGGTTTCTCAGTGCCGCTCAGCCTAGAGCAATGAGGCAGATTTGCAAAACATGTAGGACGTAAGAGAACAGATTTCCTGGAGCTGTTGGAGTGCTGAGGACACCTAGGTCTCCCAAGGAAGAGTGCAGCGTGTAGCCCTACCCTCAGCATACACAGAGTGCCTGGGAAAGGTTTCCGGGCTGGATGTTTCTTAGCAGCCCAGGGGACCCTGCCGGTACTCGGTGTTCTTGCAGGGAATAGGGTGCCCACGCGAGGTCCTGGTGACCTAAATCTTACTAACGTTAAAAGAAAGCAGACCTAAAGGTAGGCCTCAAGGACTCTGATCCAAGCTTCCGCTTCGTCAAGCTATTCAAGGCTTTACCTTGAGGAAAGGACGCACGTCAAGTTTCCTTTTAGCTCTAGAGCGTCTCAGGAGGAGCTCCCACCCAGGCTATGAAAGCACCCTGTTGATGTAGAGAACACTCGTTCCCTTCCCACAGCCCTGCCTACAGTGACTAGAGACCCGTCCTAAAACTGTTATTTAGGGAGTTTCAAGGCAGCAGGAATGGAGCTTTCAAAATGGGAAAGCAAGGCCTGTGCCATCAGGCCCCGTTTCCAGCGAACACGCAGCCTACCTCCTTGTGATTTCTACCAGGTAAATATACACTCTAGCTACACACGGGTCCCTTCCTTGAATAAAGTTGTTGGCACGGAGTTCTGTGTGTAGCCAACGGCCTCCCCCAAGGAGCGCTCGAGGTACGCTATCGGGGCTTAGCCTCTTGTAAAACCCTTCAGTGTAAGAGGAAGAACTGTGCTTTGGTACAAGCAGGAACGCAAGCCGTCTTTCTCCTGTAAGTATGGGGTCTTAAGGTATGACTCTGTAGAAGGAATGGGAAGCAGCTTTGGTTTCTCAGTGCCGCTCCGCCTAGGGCAATGAGGCAGATTTGCAAAACATGTAGGATGTAAGAGAACAGATTTCCTGGAGCTGTTGGAGTGCTGAGGAAACCTAGGTCTCCCAAGGAAGAGTGCAGCGTGTTGCCCTACCCTCAGCATACACAGAGTGACTGGCAAAGGTTTCCGGGCCTGGATGTTTCTTAGCAGCCCAGGGCAGACTGCCGGTACTCGGTGTTCTTGCAGGGAATAGGGTGCCCACAAGAGGTCCTGGTGACCTGAAAAGCTTACTAACGTTAAAAGAAAGCAGACCTAAAGGAAGGCCTCAAGGACTCTGCTCCAAGCTTCCGCTTCGGCAGGCTATTCAAGGCTTTAGCTTGAGGAAAGGAAGCACGTCAAGTTTCCTTTTAGCTCTAGAGCGTCTCAGGAGGAGCTCCCACCCAGGCTATGAAAGCACCCTGTTGATGTAGAGAACACTCGTTCCCTTCCCACAGCCCTGCCTACAGTGACTAGAGACCCGTCCTAAAACTGTTATTTAGGGAGTTTCAAGGTAGCAGGAATGGAGCTTTCAAAATGGGAAAGCAAGGCCTGTGCCATCAGGCCCCGTTTCCAGCGAACACGCAGCCTACCTCCTTGTGATTTCTACCAGGTAAATATACACTCTAGCTACACACGGGTCCCTTCCTTGAATAAAGTTGTTGGCACGGAGTTCTGTGTTTAGCCAACGGCCTCCCCCAAGTAGCGCTCGAGGTACGCTATCGGGGCTTAGCCTCTTGTAAAACCCTTCAGTGTAAGAGGAAGAACTGTGCTTTGGTACAAGCAGGAACGCAAGCCGCCTTTCTCCTGTAAGTATGGGGTCTTAAGGTATGACTCTGTAGAAGGAATGGGAAGCAGCTTTGGTTTCTCAGTGCCGCTCAGCCTAGGGCAATGAGGCAGATTTGCAAAACATGTAGGATGTAAGAGAACAGTTTTCCTGGAGCTGTTGGAGTGCTGAGGAAACCTAGGTCTCCCAAGGAAGAGTGCAGCGTGATGCCCTACCCTCAGCATACACAGAGTGACTGGCAAAGGTTTCCGGGCCTGGATGTTTCTTAGCAGCCCAGGGCAGCCTGCCGGTACTCGGTGTTCTTGCAGGGAATAGGGTGCCCACGCGAGGTCTGGTGACCTAAAAGCTTACTAACGTTAAAAGAAAGCAGACCTAAAGGTAGGCCTCAGGGACTCTGCTCCAAGTTTCCGCTTCGGTAGGCTATTCAAGGCTTTACCTTGAGGAAAGGACTCACGTCAAGTTTCCTTTTAGCTCTAGAGCGTCTCAGGAGGAGCTCCCACCCAGGCTATGAAAGCACCCTGTTGATGTAGAGAACACTCGTTCCCTTCCCACAGCCCTGCCTACAGTGACTAGAGACCCGTCCTAAAACTGTTATTTAGGGAGTTTCAAGGCAGCAGGAATGGAGCTTTCAAAATGGGAAAGCAAGGCCTGTGCCATCAGGCCCCGTTTCCAGCGAACACGCAGCCTACCTCCTTGTGATTTCTACCAGGTAAATATACACTCTAGCTACACACGGGTCCCTTCCTTGAATAAAGTTGTTGGCACGGAGTTCTGCGTGTACCCAACGGCCTCCCCCAAGGAGCGCTCGAGGTACGCTATCGGGGCTTAGCCTCTTGTAAAACCCTTCAGTGTAAGAGGAAGAACTGTGCTTTGGTACAAGCAGGAACGCAAGCCGCCTTTCTCCTGTAAGTATGGGGTCTTAAGGTATGACTCTGTAGAAGGAATGGGAAGCAGCTTTGGTTTCTCAGTGCCGCTCAGCCTAGGGCAATGAGGCAGATTTGCAAAAGATGTAGGATGTAAGAGAACAGTTTTCCTGGAGCTGTTGGAGTGCTGAGGAAACCTAGGTCTCCCAAGGAAGAGTGCAGCGTGTTGCCCTACCCTCAGCATACACAGAGTGACTGGCAAAGGTTTCCGGGCCTGGATGTTTCTTAGCAGCCCAGGGCAGCCTGCCGGTACTCGGTGTTCTTGCAGGGAATAGGGTGCCCACGCGAGGTCCTGGTGACCTAAAAGCTTACTAACGTTAAAAGAAAGCAGTCCTAAAGGTAGGCCTCAGGGACTCTGCTCCAAGTTTCCGCTTCGGCAGGCTATTCAAGGCGTTACCTTGAGGAAAGGACGCACGTCAGGTTTCCTTTTAGCTCTAGAGCGTCTCAGGAGGAGCTCCCACCCAGGCTATGAAAGCACCCTGTTGATGTAGAGAACACTAATTCCCTTCCCACAGCCCTGCCTACAGTGACTAGAGACCCGTCCTAAAACTGTTATTTAGGGAGTTTCAAGGCAGCAGGAATGGAGCTTTCAAAATGGGAAAGCAAGTCCTGTGCCATCAGGCCCCGTTTCCAGCGAACACGCAGCCTACCTCCTTGTGATTTCTACCAGGTAAATATACACTCTAGCTACACACGGGTCCCTTCCTTGAATAAAGTTGTTTGGCACGGAGTTCTGCGTGTAGCCAACGGCCTCCCCCAAGGAGCACTCGAGGTACGCTATCGGGGCTTAGCCTCTTGTAAAACCATTCAGTGTAAGGGGAAGAACTGTGCTTTGGTACCAGCAGGAACGCAAGCCGCCTTTCTCCTGTAAGTATGGGGTCTTAAGCTATGACTCTGTAGAAGGAATGTGATGGAATTTGGTTGTTCAGTGCCGCTCCGCCTAGAGCAATGAGGCAGATTTGCAAAACATGTAGGATGTAAGAGAACAGATTTCCTGGAGCTGTTGGAGTGCTGAGGAAACCTAGGTCTCCCAAGGAAGAGTGCAGCGTGTTGCCCTACCCTCAGCATACACAGAGAGACTGGGAAAGGTTTCCGGGCTGGATGTTTCTTAGCAGCCCAGGGCAGACTGCCGGTACTCGGTGTTCTTGCAGGGAATAGGGTGCCCACGCGAGGTCCTGGTGACCTAAATCTTACTAACGTTAAAAGAAAGCAGACCTAAAGGTAGGCCTCAAGGACTCTGCTCCAAGCTTCCGCTTCGTCAGGCTATTCAAGGCTTTACCTTGAGGAAAGGACGCACGTCAAGTTTCCTTTTAGCTCTAGAGCGTCTCAGGAGGAGCTCCCACCCAGGCTATGAAAGCACCCTGTTGATGTAGAGAACACTCGTTCCCTTCCCACAGCCCTGCCTACAGTGACTAGAGACCCGTCCTAAAACTGTTATTTAGGGAGTTTCAAGGCAGCAGGAATGGAGCTTTCAAAATGGGAAAGCAAGGCCTGTGCCATCAGGCCCCGTTTCCAGCGAACACGCAGCCTACCTCCTTGTGATTTCTACCAGGTAAATATACACTCTAGCTACACACGGGTCCCTTCCTTGAATAAAGTTTTTGGCACGGAGTTCTGTGTGTACCCAACGGCCTACCCCAAGGAGCGCTCGAGGTACGCTATCGGGGCTTAGCCTCTTGTAAAACCCTTCAGTGTAAGAGGAAGAACTGTGCTTTGGTACAAGCAGGAACGCAAGCCGTCTTTCTCCTGTAAGTATGGGGTCTTAAGGTATGACTCTGTAGAAAGAATGCGAAGCAGCTTTGGTTTCTCAGTGCCGCTCAGCCTAGGGCAATGAGGCAGATTTGCAAAACATGTAGGACGTAAGAGAACAGATTTCCTGGAGCTGTTGGAGTGCTGAGGAAACCTAGGTCTCCCAAGGAAGAGTGCAGCGTGTAGCCCTACCCTCAGCATACACAGAGTGCCTGGGAAAGGTTTCCGGGCTGGATGTTTCTTAGCAGCCCAGGGGACCCTGCCGGTACTCGGTGTTCTTGCAGGGAATAGGGTGCCCACGCGAGGTCCTGGTGACCTAAATCTTACTAACGTTAAAAGAAAGCAGACCTAAAGGTAGGCCTCAAGGACTCTGCTCCAAGCTTCCGCTTCGTCAGGCTATTCAAGGCTTTACCTTGAGGAAAGGACGCACGTCAAGTTTCCTTTTAGCTCTAGAGCGTCTCAGGAGGAGCTCCCACCCAGGCTATGAAAGCACCCTGTTGATGTAGAGAACACTCGTTCCCTTCCCACAGCCCTGCCTACAGTGACTAGAGACCCGTCCTAAAACTGTTATTTAGGGAGTTTCAAGGCAGCAGGAATGGAGCTTTCAAAATGGGAAAGCAAGGCCTGTGCCATCAGGCCCCGATTCCAGCGAACACGCAGCCTACCTCCTTGTGATTTCTACCAGGTAAATATACACTCTAGCTACACACGGGTCCCTTCCTTGAATAAAGTTGTTGGCACGGAGTTCTGTGTGTAGCCAACGGCCTCCCCCAAGGAGCGCTCGAGGTACGCTATCGGGGCTTAGCCTCTTGTAAAACCCTTCAGTGTAAGAGGAAGAACTGTGCTTTGGTACAAGCAGGAACGCAAGCCGCCTTTCTCCTGTAAGTATGGGGTCTTAAGGTATGACTCTGTAGAAGGAATGGGAAGCAGCTTTGGTTTCTCAGTGCCGCTCAGCCTAGGGCAATGAGGCAGATTTGCAAAACATGTAGGATGTAAGAGAACAGATTTCCTGGAGCTGTTGGAGTGCTGAGGAAACCTAGGTCTCCCAAGGAAGAGTGCAGCGTGTTGCCCTACCCTCAGCATACACAGAGTGACTGGCAAAGGTTTCCGGGCCTGGATGTTTCTTAGCAGCCCAGGGCAGCCTGCCGGTACTCGGTGTTCTTGCAGGGAATAGGGTGCCCACGCGAGGTCCTGGTGACCTAAAAGCTTACTAACGTTAAAAGAAAGCAGACCTAAAGGTAGGCCTCAGGGACTCTGCTCCAAGTTTCCGCTTCGGCAGGCTATTCAAGGCGTTACCTTGAGGAAAGGACGCACGTCAGGTTTCCTTTTAGCTCTAGAGCGTCTCAGGAGGAGCTCCCACCCAGGCTATGAAAGCACCCTGTTGATGTAGAGAACACTAATTCCCTTCCCACAGCCCTGCCTACAGTGACTAGAGACCCGTCCTAAAACTGTTATTTAGGGAGTTTCAAGGCAGCAGGAATGGAGCTTTCAAAATGGGAAAGCAAGGCCTGTGCCATCAGGCCCCGTTTCCAGCGAACACGCAGCCTACCTCCTTGTGATTTCTACCAGGTAAATATACACTCTAGCTACACACGGGTCCCTTCCTTGAATAAAGTTGTTGGCACGGAGTTCTGTGTGTAGCCAACGGCCTCCCCCAAGGAGCGCTCGAGGTACGCTATCGGGGCTTAGCCGCTTGTAAAACCCTTCAGTGTAAGAGGAAGAACTGTGCTTTGGTACCAGCAGGAACGCAAGCCGCCTTTCTCCTGTAAGTATGGGGTCTTAAGGTATGACTCTGTAGAAGGAATGGGAAGCAGCTTTGGTTTCTCAGTGCCGCTCAGCCTAGGGCAATGAGGCAGATTTGCAAAACATGTAGGACGTAAGAGAACAGATTTCCTGGAGCTGTTGGAGTGCTGAGGAAACCTAGGTCTCCCAAGGAAGAGTGCAGCGTGTTGCCCTACCCTCAGCATACACAGAGTGACTGGCAAAGGTTTCCGGGCCTGGATGTTTCTTAGCAGCCCAGGGCAGCCTGCCGGTACTCGGTGTTCTTGCAGGGAATAGGGTGCCCACGCGAGGTCCTGGTGACCTGAAAAGCTTACTAACGTTAAAAGAAAGCAGACCTAAAGGAAGGCCTCAAGGACTCTGCTCTAAGCTTCCGCTTCGGCAGGCTCCGCCTAGGGCAATGAGGCAGATTTGCAAAACATGTAGGATGTAAGAGAACAGTTTTCCTGGAGCTGTTGGAGTGCTGAGGAAACCTAGGTCTCCCAAGGAAGAGTGCAGCGTGTTGCCCTACCCTCAGCATACACAGAGAGACTGGGAAAGGTTTCCGGGCCTGGAAGTTTCTTAGCAGCCCAGGGCAGCCTGCCGGTACTCGGTGTTCTTGCAGGGAATAGGGTGCCCACAAGAGGTCCTGTTGACCTGAAAAGCTTACTAACGTTAAAAGAAAGCAGACCTAAAGGAAGGCCTCAAGGACTCTGCTCCAAGCTTCCGCTTCGGCAGGCTATTCAAGGCTTTACCTTGAGGAAAGGACGCACGTCAAGTTTCCTTTTAGCTCTAGAGCGTCTCAGGAGGAGCTCCCACCCAGGCTATGAAAGCACCCTGTTGATGTAGAGAACACTCGTTCCCTTCCCACAGCCCTGCCTACAGTGACTAGAGACCCGTCCTAAAACTGTTATTTAGGGAGTTTCAAGGCAGCAGGAATGGAGCTTTCAAAATGGGAAAGCAAGGCCTGTGCCATTAGGCACCGTTTCCTGCGAACACGCAGCCTACCTCCTTGTGATTTCTACCAGGTAAATATACATTCTAGCTACACACGGGTCCCTTCCTTGAATAAAGTTGTTTCGCACGGAGTTCTGCGTGTAGCCAACGGCCTCCCCCAAGGAGCGCTCGAGGTACGCTATCGGGGCTTAGCCTCTTGTAAAACCCTTCAGTGTAAGAGGAAGAACTGTGCTTTGGTATAAGCAGGAACGTAAGCCGCCTTTCTCCTGTAAGTATGGGGTCTTAAGGTATGACTCTGTAGAAGGAATGCGAAGCAGCTTTGGTTTCTCAGTGCCGCTCAGCCTAGGGCAATGAGGCAGATTTGCAAAACATGTAGGATGTAAGAGAACAGATTTCCTGGAGCTGTTGGAGTGCTGAGGAAACCTAGGTCTCCCAAGGAAGAGTGCAGCGTGTTGCCCTACCCTCAGCATACACAGAGTGACTGGCAAAGGTTTCCGGGCCTGGATGTTTCTTAGCAGCCCAGGGCAGCCTGCCGGTACTCGGTGTTCTTGCAGGGAATAGGGTGCCCACGCGAGGTCCTGGTGACCTAAACGCTTACTAACGTTAAAAGAAAGCAGACCTAAAGGTAGGCCTCAGGGACTCTGCTCCAAGTTTCCGCTTCGGTAGGCTATTCAAGGCTTTACCTTGAGGAAAGGACTCACGTCAAGTTTCCTTTTAGCTCTAGAGCGTCTCAGGAGGAGCTCCCACCCAGGCTATGAAAGCACCCTGTTGATGTAGAGAACACTCGTTCCCTTCCCACAGCCCTGCCTACAGTGACTAGAGACCCGTCCTAAAACTGTTATTTAGGGAGTTTCAAGGCAGCAGGAATGGAGCTTTCAAAATGGGAAAGCCAGGCCTGTGCCATCAGGCCCCGTTTCCAGCGAACACGCAGCCTACCTCCTTGTGATTTCTACCATGTCAATATACACTCTAGCTACACACGGGTCCCTTCCTTGAATAAAGTTGTTGGCACGGAGTTCTGCGTGTAGCCAACGGCCTCCCCCAAGGAGCGCTCGAGGTACGCTATCGGGGCTTAGCCTCTTGTAAAACCCTTCAGTGTAAGAGGAAGAACTGTGCTTTGGTACAAGCAGGAACGCAAGCCGCCTTTCTCCTGTAAGTATGGGGTCTTAAGGTATGACTCTGTAGAAGGAATGCGAAGCAGCTTTGGTTTCTCAGTGCCGCTCATCCTAGGGCAATGAGGTAGATTTGCAAAACATGTAGGACGTAAGAGAACAGATTTCCTGGAGCTGTTGGAGTGCTGAGGAAACCTAGGTCTCCCAAGGAAGAGTGCAGCGTGTTGCCCTACCCTCAGCATACACAGAGTGCCTGGGAAAGGTTTCCGGGCTGGATGTTTCTTAGCAGCCCAGGGGACCCTGCCGGTACTCGGTGTTCTTGCAGGGAATAGGGTGCCCACGCGAGGTCCTGGTGACCTGAAAAGCTTACTAACGTTAAAAGAAAGCAGACCTAAAGGAAGGCCTCAAGGACTCTGCTCCAAGCTTCCGCTTCGGCAGGCTCCGCCTAGGGCAATGAGGCAGATTTGCAAAACATGTAGGATGTAAGAGAACAGTTTTCCTGGAGCTGTTGGAATGCTGAGGAAACCTAGGTCTCCCAAGGAAGAGGGCAGCGTGTTGCCCTACCCTCAGCATACACAGAGTGACTGGCAAAGGTTTCCGGGCCTGGATGTTTCTTAGCAGCCCAGGGCAGACCTCCGGTACTCGATGTTCTTGCAGGGAATAGGGTGCCCACAAGAGGTCCTGGTGACCTGAAAAGCTTACTAACGTTAAAAGAAAGCAGACCTAAAGGAAGGCCTCAAGGACTCTGCTCCAAGCTTCCGCTTCGGCAGGCTATTCAAGGCTTTACCTTGAGGAAAGGACGCACGTCAAGTTTCCTTTTAGCTCTAGAGCGTCTCAGGAGGAGCGCCCACCCAGGCTATGAAAGGACCCTGTTGATGTAGAGAACACTCGTTCCCTTCCCAGAGTCCTGCCTACAGTGACTAGAGACCCGTCCTAAAACTGTTATTTAGGGAGTTTCAAGGCAGCAGGAATGGAGCTTTCAAAATGGGAAAGCAAGGCCTGTGCCATCAGGCCCCGTTTCCAGCGAACACGCAGCCTACCTCCTTGTGATTTCTACCAGGTAAATATACACTCTAGCTACACACGGGTCCCTTCCTTGAATAAAGTTGTTGGCACGGAGTTCTGTGTTTAGCCAACGGCCTCCCCCAAGTAGCGCTCGAGGTACGCTATCGGGGCTTAGCCTCTTGTAAAACCCTTCAGTGTAAGAGGAAGAACTGTGCTTTGGTACAAGCAGGAACGCAAGCCGCCTTTCTCCTGTAAGTATGGGGTCTTAAGGTATGACTCTGTAGAAGGAATGGGAAGCAGTTTTGGTTTCTCAGTACCGCTCAGCCTAGGGCAATGAGGCAGATTTGCAAAACATGTAGGATGTAAGAGAACAGTTTTCCTGGAGCTGTTGGAGTGCTGAGGAAACCTAGGTCTCCCAAGGAACAGTGCAGCGTGTTGCCCTACCCTCAGCATACACAGAGTGACTGGCAAAGGTTTCCGGGCCTGGATGTTTCTTAGCAGCCCAGGGCAGCCTGCCGGTACTCGATGTTCTTGCAGGGAATAGGGTGCCCACAAGAGGTCCTGGTGACCTGAAAAGCTTACTAACGTTAAAAGAAAGCAGACCTAAAGGAAGGCCTCAAGGACTCTGCTCCAAGCTTCCGCTTCGGCAGGCTATTCAAGGCTTTACCTTGAGGAAAGGACGCACGTCAAGTTTCCTTTTAGCTCTAGAGCGTCTCAGGACGAGCGCCCACCCAGGCTATGAAAGGACCCTGTTGATGTAGAGAACACTCGTTCCCTTCCCAGAGTCCTGCCTACAGTGACTAGAGACCCGTCCTAAAACTGTTATTTAGGGAGTTTCAAGGCAGCAGGAATGGAGCTTTCAAATGGGAAAGCAAGGCCTGTGCCATCAGGCCACGTTTCCAGCGAACACGCAGCCTACCTCCTTGTGATTTCTACCAGGTAAATATACACTCTAGCTACACACGGGTCCCTTCCTTGAATAAAGTTGTTGGCACGGAGTTCTGTGTTTAGCCAACGGCCTCCCCCAAGTAGCGCTCGAGGTACGCTATCGGGGCTTAGCCTCTTGTAAAACCCTTCAGTGTAAGAGGAAGAACTGTGCTTTGGTACAAGCAGGAACGCAAGCCGCCTTTCTCCTGTAAGTATGGGGTCTTAAGGTATGACTCTGTAGAAGGAATGGGAAGCAGCTTTGGTTTCTCAGTGCCGCTCAGCCTAGGGCAATGAGGCAGATTTGCAAAACATGTAGGATGTAAGAGAACAGATTTCCTGGAGCTGTTGGAGTGCTGAGGAAACCTAGGTCTCCCAAGGAAGAGTGCAGCGTGTTGCCCTACCCTCAGCATACACAGAGTGACTGGGAAAGGTTTCCGGGCCTGGATGTTTCTTAGAAGCCCAGGGCAGACTGCCGGTACTCGGTGTTCTTGCAGGGAATAGGGTGCCCACAAGAGGTCCTGGTGACCTGAAAAGCTTACTAACGTTAAAAGAAAGCAGACCTAAAGGAAGGCCTCAAGGACTCTGCTCCAAGCTTCCGCTTCGGCAGGCTATTCAAGGCTTTACCTTGAGGAAAGGACGCACGTCAAGTTTCCTTTTAGCTCTAGAGCGTCTCAGGAGGAGCGCCCACCCAGGCTATGAAAGGACCCTGTTGATGTAGAGAACACTCGTTCCCTTCCCAGAGTCCTGCCTACAGTGACTAGAGACCCGTCCTAAAACTGTTATTTAGGGAGTTTCAAGGCAGCAGGAATGGAGCTTTCAAATGGGAAAGCAAGGCCTGTGCCATCAGGCCACGTTTCCAGCGAACACGCAGCCTACCTCCTTGTGATTTCTACCAGGTAAATATACACTCTAGCTACACACGGGTCCCTTCCTTGAATAAAGTTGTTGGCACGGAGTTCTGTGTTTAGCCAACGGCCTCCCCCAAGTAGCGCTCGAGGTACGCTATCGGGGCTTAGCCTCTTGTAAAACCCTTCAGTGTAAGAGGAAGAACTGTGCTTTGGTACAAGCAGGAACGCAAGCCGCCTTTCTCCTGTAAGTATGGGGTCTTAAGGTATGACTCTGTAGAAGGAATGGGAAGCAGCTTTGTTTTCTCAGTGCCGCTCAGCCTAGGGCAATGAGGCAGATTTGCAAAACATGTAGGATGTAAGAGAACAGATTTCCTGGAGCTGTTGGAGTGCTGAGGAAACCTAGGTCTCCCAAGGAAGAGTGCAGCGTGTTGCCCTACCCTCAGCATACACAGAGTGACTGGGAAAGGTTTCCGGGCCTGGATGTTTCTTAGCAGCCCAGGGCAGACTGCCGGTACTCGGTGTTCTTGCAGGGAATAGGGTGCCCACAAGAGGTCCTGGTGACCTGAAAAGCTTACTAACGTTAAAAGAAAGCAGACCTAAAGGAAGGCCTCAAGGACTCTGCTCCAAGCTTCCGCTTCGGCAGGCTATTCAAGGCTTTACCTTGAGGAAAGGAAGCACGTCAAGTTTCCTTTTAGCTCTAGAGCGTCTCAGGAGGAGCTCCCACCCAGGCTATGAAAGCACCCTGTTGATGTAGAGAACACTCGTTCCCTTCCCACAGCCCTGCCTACAGTGACTAGAGACCCGTCCTAAAACTGTTATTTAGGGAGTTTCAAGGCAGCAGGAATGGAGCTTTCAAAATGGGAAAGCAAGGCCTGTGCCATCAGGCCCCGTTTCCAGCGAACACGCAGCCTACCTCCTTGTGATTTCTACCAGGTAAATATACACTCTAGCTACACACGGGTCCCTTCCTTGAATAAAGTTGTTGGCACGGAGTTCTGTGTTTAGCCAACGGCCTCCCCCAAGTAGCGCTCGAGGTACGCTATCGGGGCTTAGCCTCTTGTAAAACCCTTCAGTGTAAGAGGAAGAACTGTGCTTTGGTACAAGCAGGAACGCAAGCCGCCTTTCTCCTGTAAGTATGGGGTCTTAAGGTATGACTCTGTAGAAGGAATGGGAAGCAGTTTTGGTTTCTCAGTACCGCTCAGCCTAGGGCAATGAGGCAGATTTGCAAAACATGTAGGATGTAAGAGAACAGTTTTCCTGGAGCTGTTGGAGTGCTGAGGAAACCTAGGTCTCCCAAGGAAGAGTGCAGCGTGTAGCCCTACCCTCAGCATACACAGAGTGCCTGGGAAAGGTTTCCGGGCTGGATGTTTCTTAGCAGCCCAGGGGACCCTGCCGGTACTCGGTGTTCTTGCAGGGAATAGGGTGCCCACGCGAGGTCCTGGTGACCTAAATCTTACTAACGTTAAAAGAAAGCAGACCTAAAGGTAGGCCTCAAGGACTCTGCTCCAAGCTTCCGCTTCGTCAGGCTATTCAAGGCTTTACCTTGAGGAAAGGACGCACGTCAAGTTTCCTTTTAGCTCTAGAGCGTCTCAGGAGGAGCTCCCACCCAGGCTATGAAAGCACCCTGTTGATGTAGAGAACACTCGTTCCCTTCCCACAGCCCTGCCTACAGTGACTAGAGACCCGTCCTAAAACTGTTATTTAGGGAGTTTCAAGGCAGCAGGAATGGAGCTTTCAAAATGGGAAAGCAAGGCCTGTGCCATCAGGCCCCGATTCCAGCGAACACGCAGCCTACCTCCTTGTGATTTCTACCAGGTAAATATACACTCTAGCTACACACGGGTCCCTTCCTTGAATAAAGTTGTTGGCACGGAGTTCTGTGTGTAGCCAACGGCCTCCCCCAAGGAGCGCTCGAGGTACGCTATCGGGGCTTAGCCTCTTGTAAAACCCTTCAGTGTAAGAGGAAGAACTGTGCTTTGGTACAAGCAGGAACGCAAGCCGCCTTTCTCCTGTAAGTATGGGGTCTTAAGGTATGACTCTGTAGAAGGAATGGGAAGCAGCTTTGGTTTCTCAGTGCCGCTCAGCCTAGGGCAATGAGGCAGATTTGCAAAACATGTAGGATGTAAGAGAACAGATTTCCTGGAGCTGTTGGAGTGCTGAGGAAACCTAGGTCTCCCAAGGAAGAGTGCAGCGTGTTGCCCTACCCTCAGCATACACAGAGTGACTGGCAAAGGTTTCCGGGCCTGGATGTTTCTTAGCAGCCCAGGGCAGCCTGCCGGTACTCGGTGTTCTTGCAGGGAATAGGGTGCCCACGCGAGGTCCTGGTGACCTAAAAGCTTACTAACGTTAAAAGAAAGCAGACCTAAAGGTAGGCCTCAGGGACTCTGCTCCAAGTTTCCGCTTCGGCAGGCTATTCAAGGCGTTACCTTGAGGAAAGGACGCACGTCAGGTTTCCTTTTAGCTCTAGAGCGTCTCAGGAGGAGCTCCCACCCAGGCTATGAAAGCACCCTGTTGATGTAGAGAACACTAATTCCCTTCCCACAGCCCTGCCTACAGTGACTAGAGACCCGTCCTAAAACTGTTATTTAGGGAGTTTCAAGGCAGCAGGAATGGAGCTTTCAAAATGGGAAAGCAAGGCCTGTGCCATCAGGCCCCGTTTCCAGCGAACACGCAGCCTACCTCCTTGTGATTTCTACCAGGTAAATATACACTCTAGCTACACACGGGTCCCTTCCTTGAATAAAGTTGTTGGCACGGAGTTCTGCGTGTAGCCAACGGCCTCCCCCAAGGAGCGCTCGAGGTACGCTATCGGGGCTTAGCCTCTTGTAAAACCCTTCAGTGTAAGAGGAAGAACTGTGCTTTGG
This sequence comes from Balaenoptera acutorostrata, assembly GCF_949987535.1. Lineage (NCBI taxonomy): Eukaryota > Metazoa > Chordata > Mammalia > Artiodactyla > Balaenopteridae > Balaenoptera > Balaenoptera acutorostrata. The sequence goes on along the minus strand of NW_026646529.1, from coordinate 129,840 downwards.
TACAAGCAGGAACGCAAGCCGCCTTTCTCCTGTAAGTATGGGGTCTTAAGGTATGACTCTGTAGAAGGAATGCGAAGCAGCTTTGGTTTCTCAGTGCCGCTCAGCCTAGGGCAATGAGGCAGATTTGCAAAACATGTAGGACGTAAGAGAACAGATTTCCTGGAGCTGTTGGAGTGCTGAGGAAACCTAGGTCTCCCAAGGAAGAGTGCAGCGTGTAGCCCTACCCTCAGCATACACAGAGAGACTGGGAAAGCTTTCCGGGCTGGATGTTTGTTAGCAGCCCACGGGACCCTGCCGGTACTCGGTGTTCTTGCATGGAATAAGGTGCCCACGCGAGGCCCTGGTGACCTAAATCTTACTAACGTTAAAAGAAAGCAGACCTAAAGGTAGGCCTCAAGGACTCTGCTCCAAGCTTCCGCTTCGTCAGGCTATTCAAGGCTTTACCTTGAGGAAAGGACGCACGTCAAGTTTCCTTTTAGCTCTAGAGCGTCTCAGGGGAGCTCCCACCCAGGCTATAAAAGCACCCTGTTGATGTAGAGAACACTCGTTCCCTTCCCACAGCCCTGCCTACAGTGACTAGAGACCCGTCCTAAAACTGTTATTTAGGGAGTTTCAAGGCAGCAGGAATGGAGCTTTCAAAATGGGAAAGCAAGGCCTGTGCCATCAGGCCCCGTTTCCAGCGAACACGCAGCCTACCTCCTTGTGATTTCTACCAGGTAAATTTACACTCTAGCTACACACGGGTCCCTTCCTTGAATAAAGTTGTTGGCACGGAGTTCTGTGTGTAGCCAACGGCCTCCCCCAAGGAGCGCTCGAGGTACGCTATCGGGGCTTGGCCTCTTGTAAAACCCTTCAGTGTAAGAGGAAGAACTGTGCTTTGGTACAAGCAGGAACGCAAGCCGCCTTTCTCCTGTAAGTATGGGGTCTTAAGGTATGACTCTGTAGAAGGAATGGGAAGCAGCTTTGGTTTCTCAGTGCCGCTCCGCCTAGGGCAATGAGGCAGATTTGCAAAACATGTAGGATGTAAGAGAACAGATTTCCTGGAGCTGTTGGAGTGCTGAGGAAACCTAGGTCTCCCAAGGAAGAGTGCAGCGTGTTGCCCTACCCTCAGCATACACAGAGTGACTGGCAAAGGTTTTCGGGCCTGGATGTTTCTTAGCAGCCCAGGGCAGCCTGCCGGTACTCGGTGTTCTTGCAGGGAATAGGGTGCCCACGCGAGGTCCTGGTGACCTGAAAAGCTTACTAACGTTAAAAGAAAGCAGACCTAAAGGAAGGCCTCAAGGACTCTGCTCCAAGCTTCCGCTTCGGCAGGCTCCGCCTAGGGCAATGAGGCAGATTTGCAAAACATGTAGGATGTAAGAGAACAGTTTTCCTGGAGCTGTTGGAGTGCTGAGGAAACCTAGGTCTCCCAAGGAAGAGTGCAGCGTGTTGCCCTACCCTCAGCATACACAGAGTGACTGGGAAAGGTTTCCGGGCCTGGATGTTTCTTAGCAGCCCAGGGCAGCCTGCCGGTACTCGGTGTTCTTGCAGGGAATAGGGTGCCCACGCGAGGTCCTGGTGACCTGAAAAGCTTACTAACGTTAAAAGAAAGCAGACCTAAAGGTAGGCCTCAGGGACTCTGCTCCAAGTTTCCGCTTCGGTAGGCTATTCAAGGCTTTACCTTGAGGACAGGACTCACGTCAAGTTTCCTTTTAGCTCTAGAGCGTCTCAGGAGGAGCTCCCACCAAGGCTATGAAAGCACCCTGTTGATGTAGAGAACACTCGTTCCCTTCCCACAGCCCTGCCTACAGTGACTAGAGACCCGTCCTAAAACTGTTATTTAGGGAGTTTCAAGGCAGCAGGAATGGAGCTTTCAAAATGGGAAAGCAAGGCCTGTGCCATTAGGCCCCGTTTCCTGCGAACACGCAGCCTACCTCCTTGTGATTTCTACCAGGTAAATATACACTCTAGCTACACACGGGTCCCGTCCTTGAATAAAGTTGTTTGGCACGGAGTTCTGCGTGTAGCCACGGCCTCCCCCAAGGAACGCTCGAGGTACGCTATCGGGGCTTAGCCTCTTGTAAAACCCTTCAGTGTAAGAGGAAGAACTGTGCTTTGGTACAAGCAGGAACGCAAGCCGCCTTTCTCCTGTAAGTATGGGGTCTTAAGGTATGACTCTGTAGAAGGAATGCGAAGCAGTTTTGGTTTCTCAGTGCCGCTCCGCCTAGGGCAATGAGGCAGATTTGCAAAACATGTAGGATGTAAGAGAACAGATTTCCTGGAGCTGTTGGAGTGCTGAGGAAACCTAGGTCTCCCAAGGAAGAGTGCAGCGTGTTGCCCTACCCTCAGCATACACAGAGTGACTGGCAAAGGTTTCCGGGCCTGGATGTTTCTTAGCAGCCCAGGGCAGCCTGCCGGTACTCGGTGTTCTTGCAGGGAATAGGGTGCCCACGCGAGGTCCTGGTGACCTAAAAGCTTACTAACGTTAAAAGAAAGCAGACCTAAAGGTAGGCCTCAGGGACTCTGCTCCAAGTTTCCGCTTCGGTAGGCTATTCAAGGCTTTACCTTGAGGAAAGGACTCACGTCAAGTTTCCTTTTAGCTCTAGAGCGTCTCAGGAGGAGCTCCCACCCAGGCTATGAAAGCACCCTGTTGATGTAGAGAACACTCGTTCCCTTCCCACAGCCCTGCCTACAGTGACTAGAGACCCGTCCTAAAACTGTTATTTAGGGAGTTTCAAGGCAGCAGGAATGGAGCTTTCAAAATGGGAAAGCAAGGCCTGTGCCATCAGGCCCCGTTTCCAGCGAACACGCCGCCTACCTCCTTGTGATTTCTACCAGGTAAATATACACTCTAGCTACACACGGGTCCCTTCCTTGAATAAAGTTGTTTGGCACGGAGTTCTGCGTGTAGCCAACGGCCTCCCCCAAGGAGCACTCGAGGTACGCTATCGGGGCTTAGCCTCTTGTAAAACCATTCAGTGTAAGGGGAAGAACTGTGCTTTGGTACCAGCAGGAACGCAAGCCGCCTTTCTCCTGTAAGTATGGGGTCTTAAGCTATGACTCTGTAGAAGGAATGTGAAGGAATTTGGTTGTTCAGTGCCGCTCCGCCTAGAGCAATGAGGCAGATTTGCAAAACATGTAGGATGTAAGAGAACAGATTTCCTGGAGCTGTTGGAGTGCTGAGGAAACCTAGGTCTCCCAAGGAAGAGTGCAGCGTGTTGCCCTACCCTCAGCATACACAGAGTGACTGGCAAAGGTTTCCGGGCCTGGATGTTTCTTAGCAGCCCAGGGCAGCCTGCCGGTACTCGGTGTTCTTGCAGGGAATAGGGTGCCCACGCGAGGTCCTGGTGACCTAAAAGCTTACTAACGTTAAAAGAAAGCAGTCCTAAAGGTAGGCCTCAGGGACTCTGCTCCAAGTTTCCGCTTCGGCAGACTATTCAAGGCGTTACCTTGAGGAAAGGACGCACGTCAGGTTTCCTTTTAGCTCTAGAGCGTCTCAGGAGGAGCTCCCACCCAGGCTATGAAAGCACCCTGTTGATGTAGAGAACACTAATTCCCTTCCCACAGCCCTGCCTACAGTGACTAGAGACCCGTCCTAAAACTGTTATTTAGGGAGTTTCAAGGCAGCAGGAATGGAGCTTTCAAAATGGGAAAGCAAGGCCTGTGCCATCAGGCCCCGTTTCCAGCGAACACGCAGCCTACCTCCTTGTGATTTCTACCAGGTAAATATACACTCTAGCTACACACGGGTCCCTTCCTTGAATAAAGTTGTTTGGCACGGAGTTCTGCGTGTAGCCAACGGCCTCCCCCAAGGAGCACTCGAGGTACGCTATCGGGGCTTAGCCTCTTGTAAAACCATTCAGTGTAAGGGGAAGAACTGTGCTTTGGTACCAGCAGGAACGCAAGCCGCCTTTCTCCTGTAAGTATGGGGTCTTAAGCTATGACTCTGTAGAAGGAATGTGAAGGAATTTGGTTGTTCAGTGCCGCTCCGCCTAGAGCAATGAGGCAGATTTGCAAAACATGTAGGATGTAAGAGAACAGATTTCCTGGAGCTGTTGGAGTGCTGAGGAAACCTAGGTCTCCCAAGGAAGAGTGCAGCGTGTTGCCCTACCCTCAGCATACACAGAGTGACTGGCAAAGGTTTCCGGGCCTGGATGTTTCTTAGCAGCCCAGGGCAGCCTGCCGGTACTCGGTGTTCTTGCAGGGAATAGGGTGCCCACGCGAGGTCCTGGTGACCTAAAAGCTTACTAACGTTAAAAGAAAGCAGTCCTAAAGGTAGGCCTCAGGGACTCTGCTCCAAGTTTCCGCTTCGGCAGACTATTCAAGGCGTTACCTTGAGGAAAGGACGCACGTCAGGTTTCCTTTTAGCTCTAGAGCGTCTCAGGAGGAGCTCCCACCCAGGCTATGAAAGCACCCTGTTGATGTAGAGAACACTAATTCCCTTCCCACAGCCCTGCCTACAGTGACTAGAGACCCGTCCTAAAACTGTTATTTAGGGAGTTTCAAGGCAGCAGGAATGGAGCTTTCAAAATGGGAAAGCAAGGCCTGTGCCATCAGGCCCCGTTTCCAGCGAACACGCAGCCTACCTCCTTGTGATTTCTACCAGGTAAATATACACTCTAGCTACACACGGGTCCCTTCCTTGAATAAAGTTGTTTGGCACGGAGTTCTGCGTGTAGCCAACGGCCTCCCCCAAGGAGCACTCGAGGTACGCTATCGGGGCTTAGCCTCTTGTAAAACCATTCAGTGTAAGGGGAAGAACTGTGCTTTGGTACCAGCAGGAACGCAAGCCGCCTTTCTCCTGTAAGTATGGGGTCTTAAGCTATGACTCTGTAGAAGGAATGTGAAGGAATTTGGTTGTTCAGTGCCGCTCCGCCTAGAGCAATGAGGCAGATTTGCAAAACATGTAGGATGTAAGAGAACAGATTTCCTGGAGCTGTTGGAGTGCTGAGGAAACCTAGGTCTCCCAAGGAAGAGTGCAGCGTGTTGCCCTACCCTCAGCATACACAGAGTGACTGGCAAAGGTTTCCGGGCCTGGATGTTTCTTAGCAGCCCAGGGCAGCCTGCCGGTACTCGGTGTTCTTGCAGGGAATAGGGTGCCCACGCGAGGTCCTGGTGACCTAAAAGCTTACTAACGTTAAAAGAAAGCAGACCTAAAGGTAGGCCTCAGGGACTCTGCTCCAAGTTTCCGCTTCGGCAGGCTATTCAAGGCGTTACCTTGAGGAAAGGACTCACGTCAAGTTTCCTTTTAGCTCTAGAGCGTCTCAGGAGGAGCTCCCACCCAGGCTATGAAAGCACCCTGTTGATGTAGAGAACACTAATTCCCTTCCCACAGCCCTGCCTACAGTGACTAGAGACCCGTCCTAAAACTGTTATTTAGGGAGATTCAAGGCAGCAGGAATGGAGCTTTCAAAATGGGAAAGCAAGGCCTGTGCCATCAGGCCCCGTTTCCAGCGAACACGCAGCCTACCTCCTTGTGATTTCTACCAGGTAAATATACACTCTAGCTACACACGGGTCCCGTCCTTGAATAAAGTTGTTGGCACGGAGTTCTGTGTGTAGCCAACGGCCTCCCCCAAGGAGCGCTCGAGGTACGCTATCGGGGCTTAGCCGCTTGTAAAACCCTTCAGTGTAAGAGGAAGAACTGTGCTTTGGTACCAGCAGGAACGCAAGCCGCCTTTCTCCTGTAAGTATGGGGTCTTAAGGTATGACTCTGTAGAAGGAATGGGAAGCAGCTTTGGTTTCTCAGTGCCGCTCAGCCTAGGGCAATGAGGCAGATTTGCAAAACATGTAGGACGTAAGAGAACAGATTTCCTGGAGCTGTTGGAGTGCTGAGGAAACCTAGGTCTCCCAAGGAAGAGTGCAGCGTGTTGCCCTACCCTCAGCATACAGAGAGTGACTGGCAAAGGTTTCCGGGCCTGGATGTTTCTTAGCAGCCCAGGGCAGCCTGTCGGTACTCGGTGTTCTTGCAGGGAATAGGGTGCCCACGCGAGGTCCTGGTGACCTGAAAAGCTTATTAACGTTAATAGAAAGCAGACCTAAAGGAAGGCCTCAAGGACTCTGCTCCAAGCTTCCGCTTCGGCAGGCTATTCAAGGCTTTACCTTGAGGAAAGGACGCACGTCAAGTTTCCTTTTAGCTCTAGAGCGTCTCAGGAGGAGCGCCCAACCAGGCTATGAAAGGACCCTGTTGATGTAGAGAACACTCGTTCCCTTCCCAGAGTCCTGCCTACAGTGACTAGAGACCCGTCCTAAAACTGTTATTTAGGGAGTTTCAAGGCAGCAGGAATGGAGCTTTCAAAATGGGAAAGCAAGGCCTGTGCCATTAGGCCCCGTTTCCTGCGAACACGCAGCCTACCTCCTTGTGATTTCTACCAGGTAAATATACACTCTAGCTACACACGGGTCCCTTCCTTGAATAAAGTTGTTTCGCACGGAGTTCTGCGTGTAGCCAACGGCCTCCCCCAAGGAGCGCTCGAGGTACGCTATCGGGGCTTAGCCTCTTGTAAAACCCTTCAGTGTAAGAGGAAGAACTGTGCTTTGGTAGAAGCAGGAACGCAAGCCGCCATTCTCCTGTAAGTATGGGGTCTTAAGGTATGACTCTGTAGAAGGAATGGGAAGCAGCTTTGGTTTCTCAGTGCCGCTCAGCCTAGGGCAATGAGGCAGATTTGCAAAACATGTAGGATGTAAGAGAACAGATTTCCTGGAGCTGTTGGAGTGCTGAGGAAACCTAGGTCTCCCAAGGAAGAGTGCAGCGTGTTGCCCTACCCTCAGCATACACAGAGTGACTGGCAAAGGTTTCCGGGCCTGGATGTTTCTTAGCAGCCCAGGGCAGCCTGCCGGTACTCGGTGTTCTTGCAGGGAATAGGGTGCCCACGCGAGGTCCTGGTGACCTGAAAAGCTTACTAACGTTAAAAGAAAGCAGACCTAAAGGAAGGCCTCAAGGACTCTGCTCCAAGCTTCCGCTGCGGCAGGCTCCGCCTAGGGCAATGAGGCAGATTTGCAAAACATGTAGGATGTAAGAGAACAGTTTTCCTGGAGCTGTTGGAGTGCTGAGGAAACCTAGGTCTCCCAAGGAAGAGTGCAGCGTGTTGCCCTACCCTCAGCATACACAGAGTGACTGGCAAAGGTTTCCGGGCCTGGATGTTTCTTAGCAGCCCAGGGCAGCCTGCCGGTACTCGATGTTCTTGCAGGGAATAGGGTGCCCACAAGAGGTCCTGGTGACCTGAAAAGCTTACTAACGTTAAAAGAAAGCAGACCTAAAGGTAGGCCTCAGGGACTCTGCTCCAAGTTTCCGCTTCGGCAGGCTATTCAAGGCGTTACCTTGAGGAAAGGACGCACGTCAGGTTTCCTTTTAGCTCTAGAGCGTCTCAGGAGGAGCTCCCACCCAGGCTATGAAAGCACCCTGTTGATGTAGAGAACACTAATTCCCTTCCCACAGCCCTGCCTACAGTGACTAGAGACCCGTCCTAAAACTGTTATTTAGGGAGTTTCAAGGCAGCAGGAATGGAGCTTTCAAAATGGGAAAGCAAGGCCTGTGCCATCAGGCCCCGTTTCCAGCGAACACGCAGCCTACCTCCTTGTGATTTCTACCAGGTAAATATACACTCTAGCTACACACGGGTCCCTTCCTTGAATAAAGTTGTTTGGCACGGAGTTCTGCGTGTAGCTAACGGCCTCCCCCAAGGAGCACTCGAGGTACGCTATCGGGGCTTAGCCTCTTGTAAAACCATTCAGTGTAAGGGGAAGAACTGTGCTTTGGTACCAGCAGGAACGCAAGCCGCCTTTCTCCTGTAAGTATGGGGTCTTAAGCTATGACTCTGTAGAAGGAATGTGAAGGAATTTGGTTGTTCAGTGCCGCTCAGCCTAGGGCAATGAGGCAGATTTGCAAAACATGTAGGATGTAAGAGAACAGATTTCCTGGAGCTGTTGGAGTGCTGAGGAAACCTAGGTCTCCCAAGGAAGAGTGCAGCGTGTTGCCCTACCCTCAGCATACACAGAGTGACTGGCAAAGGTTTCCGGGCCTGGATGTTTCTTAGCAGTCCAGGGCAGCCTGCCGGTACTCGGTGTTCTTGCAGGGAATAGGGTGCCCACGCGAGGTCCTGGTGACCTAAAAGCTTACTAACGTTAAAAGAAAGCAGACCTAAAGGTAGGCCTCAGGGACTCTGCTCCAAGTTTCCGCTTCGGTAGGCTATTCAAGGCTTTACCTTGAGGAAAGGACGCACGTCAAGTTTCCTTTTAGCTCTAGAGCGTCTCAGGGGAGCTCCCACCCAGGCTATGAAAGCACCCTGTTGATGTAGAGAACACTCGTTCCCTTCCCACAGCCCTGCCTACAGTGACTAGAGACCCGTCCTAAAACTGTTATTTAGGGAGTTTCAAGGCAGCAGGAATGGAGCTTTCAAAATGGGAAAGCAAGGCCTGTGCCATCAGGCCCCGTTTCCAGCGAACACGCAGCCTACCTCCTTGTGATTTCTACCAGGTAAATATACACTCTAGCTACACACGGGTCCCTTCCTTGAATAAAGTTGTTGGCACGGAGTTCTGCGTGTAGCCAACGGCCTCCCCCAAGGAGCGCTCGAGGTACGCTATCGGGGCTTAGCCTCTTGTAAAACCCTTCAGTGTAAGAGGAAGAACTGTGCTTTGGTACAAGCAGGAACGCAAGCCGCCTTTCTCCTGTAAGTATGGGGTCTTAAGGTATGACTCTGTAGAAGGAATGCGAAGCAGCTTTGGTTTCTCAGTGCCGCTCAGCCTAGGGCAATGAGGCAGATTTGCAAAACATGTAGGACGTAAGAGAACAGATTTCCTGGAGCTGTTGGAGTGCTGAGGAAACCTAGGTCTCCCAAGGAAGAGTGCAGCGTGTAGCCCTACCCTCAGCATACACAGAGAGACTGGGAAAGCTTTCCGGGCTGGATGTTTGTTAGCAGCCCACGGGACCCTGCCGGTACTCGGTGTTCTTGCATGGAATAAGGTGCCCACGCGAGGCCCTGGTGACCTAAATCTTACTAACGTTAAAAGAAAGCAGACCTAAAGGTAGGCCTCAAGGACTCTGCTCCAAGCTTCCGCTTCGTCAGGCTATTCAAGGCTTTACCTTGAGGAAAGGACGCACGTCAAGTTTCCTTTTAGCTCTAGAGCGTCTCAGGGGAGCTCCCACCCAGGCTATAAAAGCACCCTGTTGATGTAGAGAACACTCGTTCCCTTCCCACAGCCCTGCCTACAGTGACTAGAGACCCGTCCTAAAACTGTTATTTAGGGAGTTTCAAGGCAGCAGGAATGGAGCTTTCAAAATGGGAAAGCAAGGCCTGTGCCATCAGGCCCCGTTTCCAGCGAACACGCAGCCTACCTCCTTGTGATTTCTACCAGGTAAATTTACACTCTAGCTACACACGGGTCCCTTCCTTGAATAAAGTTGTTGGCACGGAGTTCTGTGTGTAGCCAACGGCCTCCCCCAAGGAGCGCTCGAGGTACGCTATCGGGGCTTGGCCTCTTGTAAAACCCTTCAGTGTAAGAGGAAGAACTGTGCTTTGGTACAAGCAGGAACGCAAGCCGCCTTTCTCCTGTAAGTATGGGGTCTTAAGGTATGACTCTGTAGAAGGAATGGGAAGCAGCTTTGGTTTCTCAGTGCCGCTCCGCCTAGGGCAATGAGGCAGATTTGCAAAACATGTAGGATGTAAGAGAACAGATTTCCTGGAGCTGTTGGAGTGCTGAGGAAACCTAGGTCTCCCAAGGAAGAGTGCAGCGTGTTGCCCTACCCTCAGCATACACAGAGTGACTGGCAAAGGTTTTCGGGCCTGGATGTTTCTTAGCAGCCCAGGGCAGCCTGCCGGTACTCGGTGTTCTTGCAGGGAATAGGGTGCCCACGCGAGGTCCTGGTGACCTGAAAAGCTTACTAACGTTAAAAGAAAGCAGACCTAAAGGAAGGCCTCAAGGACTCTGCTCCAAGCTTCCGCTTCGGCAGGCTCCGCCTAGGGCAATGAGGCAGATTTGCAAAACATGTAGGATGTAAGAGAACAGTTTTCCTGGAGCTGTTGGAGTGCTGAGGAAACCTAGGTCTCCCAAGGAAGAGTGCAGCGTGTTGCCCTACCCTCAGCATACACAGAGTGACTGGGAAAGGTTTCCGGGCCTGGATGTTTCTTAGCAGCCCAGGGCAGCCTGCCGGTACTCGGTGTTCTTGCAGGGAATAGGGTGCCCACGCGAGGTCCTGGTGACCTGAAAAGCTTACTAACGTTAAAAGAAAGCAGACCTAAAGGTAGGCCTCAGGGACTCTGCTCCAAGTTTCCGCTTCGGTAGGCTATTCAAGGCTTTACCTTGAGGACAGGACTCACGTCAAGTTTCCTTTTAGCTCTAGAGCGTCTCAGGAGGAGCTCCCACCAAGGCTATGAAAGCACCCTGTTGATGTAGAGAACACTCGTTCCCTTCCCACAGCCCTGCCTACAGTGACTAGAGACCCGTCCTAAAACTGTTATTTAGGGAGTTTCAAGGCAGCAGGAATGGAGCTTTCAAAATGGGAAAGCAAGGCCTGTGCCATTAGGCCCCGTTTCCTGCGAACACGCAGCCTACCTCCTTGTGATTTCTACCAGGTAAATATACACTCTAGCTACACACGGGTCCCGTCCTTGAATAAAGTTGTTTGGCACGGAGTTCTGCGTGTAGCCACGGCCTCCCCCAAGGAACGCTCGAGGTACGCTATCGGGGCTTAGCCTCTTGTAAAACCCTTCAGTGTAAGAGGAAGAACTGTGCTTTGGTACAAGCAGGAACGCAAGCCGCCTTTCTCCTGTAAGTATGGGGTCTTAAGGTATGACTCTGTAGAAGGAATGCGAAGCAGTTTTGGTTTCTCAGTGCCGCTCCGCCTAGGGCAATGAGGCAGATTTGCAAAACATGTAGGATGTAAGAGAACAGATTTCCTGGAGCTGTTGGAGTGCTGAGGAAACCTAGGTCTCCCAAGGAAGAGTGCAGCGTGTTGCCCTACCCTCAGCATACACAGAGTGACTGGCAAAGGTTTCCGGGCCTGGATGTTTCTTAGCAGCCCAGGGCAGCCTGCCGGTACTCGGTGTTCTTGCAGGGAATAGGGTGCCCACGCGAGGTCCTGGTGACCTAAAAGCTTACTAACGTTAAAAGAAAGCAGACCTAAAGGTAGGCCTCAGGGACTCTGCTCCAAGTTTCCGCTTCGGTAGGCTATACAAGGCTTTACCTTGAGGAAAGGACTCACGTCAAGTTTCCTTTTAGCTCTAGAGCGTCTCAGGAGGAGCTCCCACCAAGGCTATGAAAGCACCCTGTTGATGTAGAGAACACTCGTTCCCTTCCCACAGCCCTGCCTACAGTGACTAGAGACCCGTCCTAAAACTGTTATTTAGGGAGTTTCAAGGCAGCAGGAATGGAGCTTTCAAAATGGGAAAGCAAGGCCTGTGCCATCAGGCCCCGTTTCCAGCGAACACGCCGCCTACCTCCTTGTGATTTCTACCAGGTAAATATACACTCTAGCTACACACGGGTCCCTTCCTTGAATAAAGTTGTTTGGCACGGAGTTCTGCGTGTAGCCAACGGCCTCCCCCAAGGAGCACTCGAGGTACGCTATCGGGGCTTAGCCTCTTGTAAAACCATTCAGTGTAAGGGGAAGAACTGTGCTTTGGTACCAGCAGGAACGCAAGCCGCCTTTCTCCTGTAAGTATGGGGTCTTAAGCTATGACTCTGTAGAAGGAATGTGAAGGAATTTGGTTGTTCAGTGCCGCTCCGCCTAGAGCAATGAGGCAGATTTGCAAAACATGTAGGATGTAAGAGAACAGATTTCCTGGAGCTGTTGGAGTGCTGAGGAAACCTAGGTCTCCCAAGGAAGAGTGCAGCGTGTTGCCCTACCCTCAGCATACACAGAGTGACTGGCAAAGGTTTCCGGGCCTGGATGTTTCTTAGCAGCCCAGGGCAGCCTGCCGGTACTCGGTGTTCTTGCAGGGAATAGGGTGCCCACGCGAGGTCCTGGTGACCTAAAAGCTTACTAACGTTAAAAGAAAGCAGTCCTAAAGGTAGGCCTCAGGGACTCTGCTCCAAGTTTCCGCTTCGGCAGACTATTCAAGGCGTTACCTTGAGGAAAGGACGCACGTCAGGTTTCCTTTTAGCTCTAGAGCGTCTCAGGAGGAGCTCCCACCCAGGCTATGAAAGCACCCTGTTGATGTAGAGAACACTAATTCCCTTCCCACAGCCCTGCCTACAGTGACTAGAGACCCGTCCTAAAACTGTTATTTAGGGAGTTTCAAGGCAGCAGGAATGGAGCTTTCAAAATGGGAAAGCAAGGCCTGTGCCATCAGGCCCCGTTTCCAGCGAACACGCCGCCTACCTCCTTGTGATTTCTACCAGGTAAATATACACTCTAGCTACACACGGGTCCCTTCCTTGAATAAAGTTGTTTGGCACGGAGTTCTGCGTGTAGCCAACGGCCTCCCCCAAGGAGCACTCGAGGTACGCTATCGGGGCTTAGCCTCTTGTAAAACCATTCAGTGTAAGGGGAAGAACTGTGCTTTGGTACCAGCAGGAACGCAAGCCGCCTTTCTCCTGTAAGTATGGGGTCTTAAGCTATGACTCTGTAGAAGGAATGTGAAGGAATTTGGTTGTTCAGTGCCGCTCCGCCTAGAGCAATGAGGCAGATTTGCAAAACATGTAGGATGTAAGAGAACAGATTTCCTGGAGCTGTTGGAGTGCTGAGGAAACCTAGGTCTCCCAAGGAAGAGTGCAGCGTGTTGCCCTACCCTCAGCATACACAGAGTGACTGGCAAAGGTTTCCGGGCCTGGATGTTTCTTAGCAGCCCAGGGCAGCCTGCCGGTACTCGGTGTTCTTGCAGGGAATAGGGTGCCCACGCGAGGTCCTGGTGACCTAAAAGCTTACTAACGTTAAAAGAAAGCAGTCCTAAAGGTAGGCCTCAGGGACTCTGCTCCAAGTTTCCGCTTCGGCAGACTATTCAAGGCGTTACCTTGAGGAAAGGACGCACGTCAGGTTTCCTTTTAGCTCTAGAGCGTCTCAGGAGGAGCTCCCACCCAGGCTATGAAAGCACCCTGTTGATGTAGAGAACACTAATTCCCTTCCCACAGCCCTGCCTACAGTGACTAGAGACCCGTCCTAAAACTGTTATTTAGGGAGTTTCAAGGCAGCAGGAATGGAGCTTTCAAAATGGGAAAGCAAGGCCTGTGCCATCAGGCCCCGTTTCCAGCGAACACGCAGCCTACCTCCTTGTGATTTCTACCAGGTAAATATACACTCTAGCTACACACGGGTCCCTTCCTTGAATAAAGTTGTTTGGCACGGAGTTCTGCGTGTAGCCAACGGCCTCCCCCAAGGAGCACTCGAGGTACGCTATCGGGGCTTAGCCTCTTGTAAAACCATTCAGTGTAAGGGGAAGAACTGTGCTTTGGTACCAGCAGGAACGCAAGCCGCCTTTCTCCTGTAAGTATGGGGTCTTAAGCTATGACTCTGTAGAAGGAATGTGAAGGAATTTGGTTGTTCAGTGCCGCTCCGCCTAGAGCAATGAGGCAGATTTGCAAAACATGTAGGATGTAAGAGAACAGATTTCCTGGAGCTGTTGGAGTGCTGAGGAAACCTAGGTCTCCCAAGGAAGAGTGCAGCGTGTTGCCCTACCCTCAGCATACACAGAGTGACTGGCAAAGGTTTCCGGGCCTGGATGTTTCTTAGCAGCCCAGGGCAGCCTGCCGGTACTCGGTGTTCTTGCAGGGAATAGGGTGCCCACGCGAGGTCCTGGTGACCTAAAAGCTTACTAACGTTAAAAGAAAGCAGACCTAAAGGTAGGCCTCAGGGACTCTGCTCCAAGTTTCCGCTTCGGCAGGCTATTCAAGGCGTTACCTTGAGGAAAGGACTCACGTCAAGTTTCCTTTTAGCTCTAGAGCGTCTCAGGAGGAGCTCCCACCCAGGCTATGAAAGCACCCTGTTGATGTAGAGAACACTAATTCCCTTCCCACAGCCCTGCCTACAGTGACTAGAGACCCGTCCTAAAACTGTTATTTAGGGAGATTCAAGGCAGCAGGAATGGAGCTTTCAAAATGGGAAAGCAAGGCCTGTGCCATCAGGCCCCGTTTCCAGCGAACACGCAGCCTACCTCCTTGTGATTTCTACCAGGTAAATATACACTCTAGCTACACACGGGTCCCGTCCTTGAATAAAGTTGTTTGGCACGGAGTTCTGCGTGTAGCCACGGCCTCCCCCAAGGAGCGCTCGAGGTACGCTATCGGGGCTTAGCCTCTTGTAAAACCCTTCAGTGTAAGAGGAAGAACTGTGCTTTGGTACAAGCAGGAACGCAAGCCGCCTTTCTCCTGTAAGTATGGGGTCTTAAGGTATGACTCTGTAGAAGGAATGCGAAGCAGTTTTGGTTTCTCAGTGCCGCTCCGCCTAGGGCAATGAGGCAGATTTGCAAAACATGTAGGATGTAAGAGAACAGATTTCCTGGAGCTATTGGAATGCTGAGGAAACCTAGGTCTCCCAAGGAAGAGTGCAGCGTGTTGCCCTACCCTCAGCATACAAAGAGTGACTGGGAAAGGTTTTCGGGCCTGGATGTTTCTTAGCAGCCCAGGGCAGCCTGCCGGTACTCGGTGTTCTTGCAGGGAATAGGGTGCCCACGCGAGGTCCTGGTGACCTGAAAAGCTTACTAACGTTAAAAGAAAGCAGACCTAAAGGAAGGCCTCAAGGACTCTGCTCCAAGCTTCCGCTTCGGCAGGCTCCGCCTAGGGCAATGAGGCAGATTTGCAAAACATGTAGGATGTAAGAGAACAGTTTTCCTGGAGCTGTTGGAGTGCTGAGGAAACCTAGGTCTCCCAAGGAAGAGTGCAGCGTGTAGCCCTACCCTCAGCATACACAGAGTGCCTGGGAAAGGTTTCCGGGCTGGATGTTTCTTAGCAGCCCAGGGCACCCTGCCGGTACTCGGTGTTCTTGCAGGGAATAGGGTGCCTACGCGAGGTCCTGGTGACCTAAAAGCTTACTAACGTTAAAAGAAAGCAGTCCTAAAGGTAGGCCTCAGGGACTCTGCTCCAAGTTTCCGCTTCGGCAGGCTATTCAAGGCGTTACCTTGAGGAAAGGACGCACGTCAGGTTTCCTTTTAGCTCTAGAGCGTCTCAGGAGGAGCTCCCACCCAGGCTATGAAAGCACCCTGTTGATGTAGAGAACACTAATTCCCTTCCCACAGCCCTGCCTACAGTGACTAGAGACCCGTCCTAAAACTGTTATTTAGGGAGTTTCAAGGCAGCAGGAATGGAGCTTTCAAAATGGGAAAGCAAGGCCTGTGCCATCAGGCCCCGTTTCCAGCGAACACGCAGCCTACCTCCTTGTGATTTCTACCAGGTAAATATACACTCTAGCTACACACGGGTCCCTTCCTTGAATAAAGTTGTTTGGCACGGAGTTCTGCGTGTAGCCAACGGCCTCCCCCAAGGAGCACTCGAGGTACGCTATCGGGGCTTAGCCTCTTGTAAAACCATTCAGTGTAAGGGGAAGAACTGTGCTTTGGTACCAGCAGGAACGCAAGCCGCCTTTCTCCTGTAAGTATGGGGTCTTAAGCTATGACTCTGTAGAAGGAATGTGAAGGAATTTGGTTGTTCAGTGCCGCTCCGCCTAGAGCAATGAGGCAGATTTGCAAAACATGTAGGATGTAAGAGAACAGATTTCCTGGAGCTGTTGGAGTGCTGAGGAAACCTAGGTCTCCCAAGGAAGAGTGCAGCGTGTTGCCCTACCCTCAGCATACACAGAGTGACTGGCAAAGGTTTCCGGGCCTGGATGTTTCTTAGCAGCCCAGGGCAGCCTGCCGGTACTCGGTGTTCTTGCAGGGAATAGGGTGCCCACGCGAGGTCCTGGTGACCTAAAAGCTTACTAACGTTAAAAGAAAGCAGACCTAAAGGTAGGCCTCAGGGACTCTGCTCCAAGTTTCCGCTTCGGTAGGCTATTCAAGGCTTTACCTTGAGGAAAGGACTCATGTCAAGTTTCCTTTTAGCTCTAGAGCGTCTCAGGAGGAGCTCCCACCAAGGCTATGAAAGCACCCTGTTGATGTAGAGAACACTCGTTCCCTTCCCACAGCCCTGCCTACAGTGACTAGAGATCCGTCCTAAAACTGTTATTTAGGGAGTTTCAAGGCAGCAGGAATGGAGCTTTCAAAATGGGAAAGCCAGGCCTGTGCCATCAGGCCCCGTTTCCAGCGAACACGCAGCCTACCTCCTTGTGATTTCTACCAGGTCAATATACACTCTAGCTACACACGGGTCCCTTCCTTGAATAAAGTTGTTTGGCAAGGAGTTCTGCGTGTAGCCAATGGCCTCCCCCAAGGAGCGCTCGAGGTACGCTATCGGGGCTTAGCCTCGTCTAAAACCCTGCAGTGTAAGAGGAAGAACTGTGCTTTGGTACCAGCAGGAACGCAAGCCGCCTTTCTCCTGTAAGTATGGGGTCTTAAGGTTTGACTCTGTTCAAGGAATGCGAAGCAGATTTGGTTTCTCAGTGCCGCTCAGCCTAGGGCAATGAGGCAGATTTGCAAAACATGTAGGATGTAAGAGAACAGATTTCCTGGAGCTGTTGGAGTGCTGAGGAAACCTAGGTCTCCCAAGGAAGAGTGCAGTGTGTTGTCCTACCCTCAGCATACACGGAGTGACTGGGAAATGTTTCCGGGCCTGGATGTTTCTTAGCAGCCCAGGGGAGCCTGCCGGTACTCGGTGTTCTTGCAGGGAATAGGGTGCCCACACGAGGTCCTGGTGACCTGAAAAGCTTACTAACGTTAAAAGAAAGCAGACCTAAAGGTAGGCCTCAAGGACTCTGCTCCAAGCTTCCGCTTCTGTAGGCTATTCAAGGCTTTACCTTGAGGAAAGGACTCACGTCAAGTTTCCTTTTAGCTCTAGAGCATCTCAGGAGGAGCTCCCACCCAGGCTATGAAAGCACCCTGTTGATGTAGAGAACACTCGTTCCCTTCCCAGAGCCCTGCCTACAGTGACTAAAGACCCGTCTTAAAACTGTAATTTCGGTAGTTTCAAGGCAGCATGAATGGAGCTTTCAAAATGGGAAAGCAAGACTTGTGCCATCAGGTCGCCGTTTCCAGCGAACACGCAGTCTACCTCCTTGTGATTTCTACCAAGTAAATATACACTCTAGCTACACACGGGTCCCTTCCTTGAATAAAGTTGTTTGGCACGGAGTTCTGCGTGTAGCCAATGGCCTCCCCCAAGGAGCACTCTAGGTACGCTATCGGGGCTTAGCCTCGTCTAAAACCCTGCAGTGTAAGAGGAAGAACTGTGCTTGGTACCAGCAGGAACACAAGCCGCCTTTCTCCTGTAAGTATGGGGTCTTAAGGTATGACTCTGTAGAAGGAATGCGAAGCAGTTTTGGTTTCTCAGTGCCGCTCAGCCTAGGGCAATGAGGCAGATTTGGAAAACATGTAGGATGTAAGAGAACAGATTTCCTGGAGCTGTTGGAGTGCTGAGGAAACCTAGGTCTCCCAAGGAAGAGTGCAGTGTGTTGCCCTACACTCAGCATACACAGAGTGACTGGGAAAGCTTTCCGGGCCTGGAGGTTTCTTAGTAGCCCAGGGGAGCCTGCAGGTACTCGGTGTTCTTGCAGGGAATAGGGTGCCCACGCGAGGTCCTGGTGACCTGAAAAGCTTACTAACGTTAAAAGAAAGCAGACCTAAAGTTAAGTCTCAAGGTCTCTGCTCCAAGCTTCCGCTTCGGCAGGCTATTCAAGGCTTTACCTTGAGGAAAGGACTCACGTCAAGTTTCCTTTTAGCTCTAGAGCATCTCAGGAGGAGCTCCCACCCAGGCTATGAAAGCACCCTGTTGATGTAGAGAACACTCGTTCCCTTCCCAGAGCCCTGCCTACAGTGACTAAAGACCCGTCTTAAAACTGTTATTTAGGTAGTTTCAAGGCAGCATGAATGGAGCTTTCCAAATGGGAAAGCAAGGCTTGTGCCATCATGTCGCCGTTTCCAGCGAACACGCAGCCTACCTCCTTGTGATTTCTACCAAGTAAATATACACTCTAGCTACACACGGGTCCCTTCCTTGAATAAAGTTGTTTGGCACGGAGTTCAGCGTGTAGCCAACGGCCTCCCCCAAGGAGCGCTCTAGGTACGCTATCGGGGCTTAGCCTCGTCTAAAGCCCTGCAGTGTAAGAGGAAGAAATGTGCTTTGGTACCAGCCGGTACGCAAGCCGACTTTCTCCTGTAAGTATGGGGTCTTAAGGAATGACTCTGTCGAAGGAATGCGAAGCAGTTTTGGTTTCTCAGTGCCGCTCAGCCTAGGGCAATGAGGCAGATTTGCAAAACATGTAGGATGTAAGAGAACATGTTTCCTGGAGCTGTTGTAGTGCTGAGGAAACCTAGGTCTCCCAAGGAAGAGTGCAGTGTGTTGCCCTACACTCAGCATACCCAGAGTGACTGGGAAAGTTTTCCGGGCCTGGATGTTTCTTAGCAGCCCAGGGGAGCCTGCCGGTACTCGGTGTTCTTGCAGGGAATAGGGTGCCCACGCGAGGTCCTGGTGACCTGAAAAGCTTACTAACGTTAAAAGAAAGCAGACCTAAAGGTAGGGCTCAAGGACTCTGCTCTAAGCTTCCGCTTCGGCAGGCTATTCAAGGCTTTACCTTGAAGAAAGGACTCACGTCATGTTTCCTTTTAGCTCTAGAGCATCTCAGGAGGAGCTCCCACCCAGGCTATGAAAGCACCCTGTTGATGTAGAGAACACTCATTCCCTTCCCAGAGCCCTGCCTACAGTGACTAAAGACCCGTCTTAAAACTGTTATTTCGGTAGTTTCAAGGCAGCATGAATAGAGCTTTCAAAATGGGAAAGCAAGACTTGTGCCATCAGGTCGCCGTTTCCAGCGAACACGCAGCCTACCTCCTTGTGACTTCTACCAGGTAAATATACACTCTAGCTACACACGGGTCCCTTCCTTGAATAAAGTTGTTTGGCACGGAGTTCTGCGTGTAGCCAACGGCCTCCCCCAAGGAACGCTCGAGGTACGCTATCGGGGCTTATCCTCGTCTAAAACCCTGCAGTGTAAGAGGAAGAACTGTGCTTTGGTACCAGCAGGAACGCAAGCCGCCTTTCTCCTGTAAGTATGGGGTCTTAAGGTTTGACTCTGTTCAAGGAATGCGAAGCAGTTTTGGTTTCTCAGTGCCGCTCAGCCTAGGGCAATGAGGCAGATTTGCAAAACATGTAGGATGTAAAAGAACAGATTTCCTGGAGCTGTTGGAGTGCTGGGGAAACCTAGGTCTCCCAAGGTAGAGTGCCGTGTGTTGCCCTACACTCAGCATACCCAGAGTGACTGGGAAAGTTTTCCGGGCCTGGAGGTTTCTTAGCAGCCCAGGGGAGCCTGCAGGTACTCGGTGTTCTTGCAGGGAATAGGGTGCCCACGCGAGGTCCTGGTGACCTGAAAAGCTTACTAACGTTAAAAGAAAGCAGACCTAAAGTTAAGTCTCAAGGTCTCTGCTCCAAGCTTCCGCTTCGGCAGGCTATTCAAGGCTTTACCTTGAGGAAAGGACTCACGTCAAGTTTCCTTTTAGCTCTAGAGCATCTCAGGAGGAGCTCCCACCTAGGCTATGAAAGCACCCTGTTGATGTAGAGAACACTCGTTCCCTTCCCAGAGCCCTGCCTACAGTGACTAAAGACCCGTCTTAAAACTGTTATTTAGGTAGTTTCAATGCAGCATGAATGGAGCTTTCCAAATGGGAAAGCAAGACTTGTGCCATCATGTCGCCGTTTCCAGCGAACACGCAGCCTACCTCCTTGTGATTTCTACCAGGTAAATATACACTCTAGCTACACACGGGTCCCTTCCTTGAATAAAGTTGTTTGGCACGGAGTTCAGCGTGTAGCCAACGGCCTCCCCCAAGGAGCGCTCTAGGTACGCTATCGGGGCTTAGCCTCGTCTAAAGCCCTGCAGTGTAAGAGGAAGAAATGTGCTTTGGTACCAGCAGGTACGCAAGCCGACTTTCTCCTGTAAGTATGCGGTCTTAAGGAATGACTCTGTCGAAGGAATGCGAAGCAGTTTTGGTTTCTCAGTGCCGCTCAGCCTAGGGCAATGAGGCAGATTTGCAAAACATGTAGGATGTAAGAGAACATGTTTCCTGGAGCTGTTGGAGTGCTGAGGAAACCTAGGTCTCCCAAGGAAGAGTGCAGTGTGTTGTCCTACCCTCAGCATACACGGAGTGACTGGGAAATGTTTCCGGGCCTGGATGTTTCTTAGCAGCCCAGGGGAGCCTGCCGGTACTCGGTGTTCTTGCAGGGAATAGGGTGCCCACGCGAGGTCCTGGTGACCTGAAAAGCTTACTAACGTTAAAAGAAAGCAGACCTAAAGGTAGGCCTCAAGGACTCTGCTCCAAGCTTCCGCTTCGGCAGGCTATTCAAGGCTTTACCTTGAGGATAGGACTCACGTCAAGTTTCCTTTTCGCTCTAGAGCATCTCAGGAGGAGCTCCCACCCAGGCTATGAAAGCACCCTGTTGATGTAGAGAACACTCGTTCCCTTCCCAGAGCCCTGCCTACAGTGACTAAAGACCCGTCTTAAAACTGTAATTTCGGTAGTTTCAAGGCAGCATGAATGGAGCTTTCAAAATGGGAAAGCAAGACTTGTGCCATCAGGTCGCCGTTTCCAGCGAACACGCAGTCTACCTCCTTGTGATTTCTACCAAGTAAATATACACTCTAGCTACACACGGGTCCCTTCCTTGAATAAAGTTGTTTGGCACGGAGTTCTGCGTGTAGCCAATGGCCTCCCCCAAGGAGCGCTCGAGGTACGCTATCGGGGCTTAGCCTCGTCTAAAACCCTGCAGTGTAAGAGGAAGAACTGTGCTTTGGTACCAGCAGGAACGCAAGCCGCCTTTCTCCTGTAAGGATGGGGTGTTAAGGTTTGACTCTGTTCAAGGAATGCGAAGCAGTTTTGGTTTCTCAGTGCCGCTCAGCCTAGGGCAATGAGGCAGATTTGCAAAACATGTAGGATGTAAAAGAACAGATTTCCTGGAGCTGTTGGAGTGCTGGGGAAACCTAGGTCTCCCAAGGAAGAGTGCAGTGTGTTGCCCTACACTCAGCATACCCAGAGTGAATGGGAAAGTTTTCCGGGCCTGGATGTTTCTTAGCAGCCCAGGGGAGCCTGCAGGTACTCGGTGTTCTTGCAGGGAATAGGGTGCCCACGCGAGGTCCTGGTGACCTGAAAAGCTTACTAACGTTAAAAGAAAGCAGACCTAAAGTTAAGTCTCAAGGTCTCTGCTCCAAGCTTCCGCTTCGGCAGGCTATTCAAGGCTTTACCTTGAGGAAAGGACTCACGTCAAGTTTCCTTTTAGCTCTAGAGCATCTCAGGAGGAGCTCCCACCCAGGCTATGAAAGCACCCTGTTGATGTAGAGAACACTCGTTCCCTTCCCAGAGCCCTGCCTACAGTGACTAAAGACCCGTCTTAAAACTGTTATTTAGGTAGTTTCAAGGCAGCATGTATGGAGCTTTCCAAATGGGAAAGCAAGGCTTGTGCCATCATGTCGCCGTTTCCAGCGAACACGCAGCCTACCTCCTTGTGATTTCTACCAAGTAAATATACACTCTAGCTACACACGGGTCCCTTCCTTGAATAAAGTTGTTTGGCACGGAGTTCAGCGTGTAGCCAACGGCCTCCCCCAAGGAGCGCTCTAGGTACGCTATCGGGGCTTAGCCTCGTCTAAAGCCCTGCAGTGTAAGAGGAAGAAATGTGCTTTGGTACCAGCAGGTACGCAAGCCGACTTTCTCCTGTAAGTATGGGGTCTTAAGGAATGACTCTGTCGAAGGAATGCGAAGCAGTTTTGGTTTCTCAGTGCCGCTCAGCCTAGGGCAATGAGGCAGATTTGCAAAACATGTAGGATGTAAGAGAACATGTTTCCTGGAGCTGTTGGAGTGCTGAGGAAACCTAGGTCTCCCAAGGAAGAGTGCAGTGTGTTGCCCTACACTCAGCATACCCAGAGTGACTTGGAAAGTTTTCCGGGCCTGGAGGTTTCTTAGCAGCCCAGGGGATCCTGCCGGTACTCGGTGTTCTTGCAGGGAATAGGGTGCCCACGCGAGGTCCTGGTGACCTGAAAAGCTTACTAACGTTAAAAGAAAGCAGACCTAAAGGTAGGCCTCAAGGACTCTGCTCCAAGCTTCCGCTTCGGCAGGCTATTCAAGGCTTTACCTTGAAGAAAGGACTCACGTCATGTTTCCTTTTAGCTCTAGAGCATCTCAGGAGGAGCTCCCACCCAGGATATGAAAGCACCCTGTTGATGTAGAGAACACTCATTCCCTTCCCAGAGCCCTGCCTACAGTGACTAAAGACCCGTCTTAAAACTGTTATTTCGGTAGTTTCAAGGCAGCATGAATAGAGCTTTCAAAATGGGAAAGCAAGACTTGTGCCATCAGGTCGCCGTTTCCAGCGAACACGCAGCCTACCTCCTTGTGACTTCTACCAGGTAAATATACACTCTAGCTACACACGGGTCCCTTCCTTGAATAAAGTTGTTTGGCACGGAGTTCTGCGTGTAGCCAACGGCCTCCCCCAAGGAACGCTCGAGGTACGCTATCGGGGCTTAGCCTCGTCTAAAACCCTGCAGTGTAAGAGGAAGAACTGTGCTTTGGTACCAGCAGGAACGCAAGCCGCCTTTCTCCTGTAAGTATGGGGTCTTAAGGTTTGACTCTGTTCAAGGAATGCGAAGCAGTTTTGGTTTCTCAGTGCCGCTCAGCCTAGGGCAATGAGGCAGATTTGCAAAACATGTAGGATGTAAAAGAACAGATTTCCTGGAGCTGTTGGAGTGCTGGGGAAACCTAGGTCTCCCAAGGTAGAGTGCCGTGTGTTGCCCTACACTCAGCATACCCAGAGTGACTGGGAAAGTTTTCCGGGCCTGGAGGTTTCTTAGCAGCCCAGGGGAGCCTGCAGGTACTCGGTGTTCTTGCAGGGAACAGGGTGCCCACGCGAGGTCCTGGTGACCTGAAAAGCTTACTAACGTTAAAAGAAAGCAGACCTAAAGTTCAGTCTCAAGGTCTCTGCTCCAAGCTTCCGCTTCGGCAGGCTGTTCAAGGCTTTACCTTGAGGAAAGGACTCACGTCAAGTTTCCTTTTAGCTCTAGAGCATCTCAGGTGGAGCTCCCACCCAGGCTATGAAAGCACCCTGTTGATGTAGAGAACACTCGTTCCCTTCCCAGAGCCCTGCCTACAGTGACTAAAGACCCGTCTTAAAACTGTTATTTATGTAGTTTCAAGGCAGCATGAATGGAGCTTTCCAAATGGGAAAGCAAGACTTGTGCCATCAGGTCGCCGTTTCCAGCGAACACGCAGCCTACCTCCTTGTGATTTCTACCAGGTAAATATACACTCTAGCTACACACGGGTCCCTTCCTTGAATAAAGTTGTTTGGCACGGAGTTCAGCGTGTAGCCAACGGCCTCCCCCAAGGAGCGCTCTAGGTATGCTATCGGGGCTTAGCCTCGTCTAAAACCCTGCAGTGTAAGAGGAAGAACTGTGCTTTGGTACCAGCAGGAACGCAAGCCGCCTTTCTCCTGTAAGTATGGGGTCTTAAGGTATGACTCTGTCGAAGGAATGCGAAGCAGTTTTGGTTTCTCAGTGCCGCTCAGCCTAGGGCAATGAGGCAGATTTGCAAAACATGTAGGATGTAAGAGAACATGTTTCCTAGAGCTGTTGGAGTGCTGAGGAAACCTAGGTCTCCCAAGGAAGAGTGCAGTGTGTTGTCCTACCCTCAGCATACACGGAGTGACTGGGAAATGTTTCCGGGCCTGGATGTTTCTTAGCAGCCCAGGGGAGCCTGCAGGTACTCGGTGTTCTTGCAGGGAATAGGGTGCCCACGCGAGGTCCTGGTGACCTGAAAAGCTTACTAATGTTAAAAGAAAGCAGACCTAAAGGTAGGCCTCAAGGACTCTGCTCCAAGCTTCCGCTTCGGCAGGCTATTCAAGGCTTTACCTTGAGGAAAGGACTCACGTCAAGTTTCCTTTTCGCTCTAGAGCATCTCAGGAGGAGCTCCCACCCAGGCTATGAAAGCACCCTGTTGATGTAGAGAACACTCGTTCCCTTCCCAGAGTCCTGCCTACAGTGACTAGAGACCCGTCCTAAAACTGTTATTTAGGGAGTTTCAAGGCAGCAGGAATGGAGCTTTCAAAATGGGAAAGCAAGGCCTGTGCCATTAGGCCCCGTTTCCTGCGAACACGCAGCCTACCTCCTTGTGATTTCTACCAGGTAAATATACACTCTAGCTACACACGGGTCCCTTCCTTGAATAAAGTTGTTTCGCACGGAGTTCTGCGTGTAGCCAACGGCCTCCCCCAAGGAGCGCTCGAGGTACGCTATCGGGGCTTAGCCTCTTGTAAAACCCTTCAGTGTAAGAGGAAGAACTGTGCTTTGGTACAAGCAGGAACGCAAGCCGCCATTCTCCTGTAAGTATGGGGTCTTAAGGTATGACTCTGTAGAAGGAATGGGAAGCAGCTTTGGTTTCTCAGTGCCGCTCAGCCTAGGGCAATGAGGCAGATTTGCAAAACATGTAGGATGTAAGAGAACAGATTTCCTGGAGCTGTTGGAGTGCTGAGGAAACCTAGGTCTCCCAAGGAAGAGTGCAGCGTGTTGCCCTACCCTCAGCATACACAGAGTGACTGGCAAAGGTTTCCGGGCCTGGATGTTTCTTAGCAGCCCAGGGCAGCCTGCCGGTACTCGGTGTTCTTGCAGGGAATAGGGTGCCCACGCGAGGTCCTGGTGACCTGAAAAGCTTACTAACCTTAAAAGAAAGCAGACCTAAAGGAAGGCCTCAAGGACTCTGCTCCAAGCTTCCGCTGCGGCAGGCTCCGCCTAGGGCAATGAGGCAGATTTGCAAAACATGTAGGATGTAAGAGAACAGTTTTCCTGGAACTGTTGGAGTGCTGAGGAAACCTAGGTCTCCCAAGGAAGAGTGCAGCGTGTTGCCCTACCCTCAGCATACACAGAGTGACTGGCAAAGGTTTCCGGGCCTGGATGTTTCTTAGCAGCCCAGGGCAGCCTGCCGGTACTCGATGTTCTTGCAGGGAATAGGGTGCCCACAAGAGGTCCTGGTGACCTGAAAAGCTTACTAACGTTAAAAGAAAGCAGACCTAAAGGTAGGCCTCAGGGACTCTGCTCCAAGTTTCCGCTTCGGCAGGCTATTCAAGGCGTTACCTTGAGGAAAGGACGCACGTCAGGTTTCCTTTTAGCTCTAGAGCGTCTCAGGAGGAGCTCCCACCCAGGCTATGAAAGCACCCTGTTGATGTAGAGAACACTAATTCCCTTCCCACAGCCCTGCCTACAGTGACTAGAGACCCGTCCTAAAACTGTTATTTAGGGAGTTTCAAGGCAGCAGGAATGGAGCTTTCAAAATGGGAAAGCAAGGCCTGTGCCATCAGGCCCCGTTTCCAGCGAACACGCAGCCTACCTCCTTGTGATTTCTACCAGGTAAATATACACTCTAGCTACACACGGGTCCCTTCCTTGAATAAAGTTGTTTGGCACGGAGTTCTGCGTGTAGCCAACGGCCTCCCCCAAGGAGCACTCGAGGTACGCTATCGGGGCTTAGCCTCTTGTAAAACCATTCAGTGTAAGGGGAAGAACTGTGCTTTGGTACCAGCAGGAACGCAAGCCGCCTTTCT
Organism: Balaenoptera acutorostrata; assembly: GCF_949987535.1. Classification (NCBI taxonomy): domain Eukaryota; kingdom Metazoa; phylum Chordata; class Mammalia; order Artiodactyla; family Balaenopteridae; genus Balaenoptera; species Balaenoptera acutorostrata. The sequence goes on along the minus strand of NW_026646529.1, from coordinate 104,259 downwards.
CCTGTAAGTATGGGGTCTTAAGCTATGACTCTGTAGAAGGAATGTGAAGGAATTTGGTTGTTCAGTGCCGCTCAGCCTAGGGCAATGAGGCAGATTTGCAAAACATGTAGGATGTAAGAGAACAGATTTCCTGGAGCTGTTGGAGTGCTGAGGAAACCTAGGTCTCCCAAGGAAGAGTGCAGCGTGTTGCCCTACCCTCAGCATACACAGAGTGACTGGCAAAGGTTTCCGGGCCTGGATGTTTCTTAGCAGTCCAGGGCAGCCTGCCGGTACTCGGTGTTCTTGCAGGGAATAGGGTGCCCACGCGAGGTCCTGGTGACCTAAAAGCTTACTAACGTTAAAAGAAAGCAGACCTAAAGGTAGGCCTCAGGGACTCTGCTCCAAGTTTCCGCTTCGGTAGGCTATTCAAGGCTTTACCTTGAGGAAAGGACGCACGTCAAGTTTCCTTTTAGCTCTAGAGCGTCTCAGGGGAGCTCCCACCCAGGCTATGAAAGCACCCTGTTGATGTAGAGAACACTCGTTCCCTTGCCACAGCCCTGCCTACAGTGACTAGAGACCCGTCCTAAAACTGTTATTTAGGGAGTTTCAAGGCAGCAGGAATGGAGCTTTCAAAATGGGAAAGCAAGGCCTGTGCCATCAGGCCCCGTTTCCAGCGAACACGCAGCCTACCTCCTTGTGATTTCTACCAGGTAAATATACACTCTAGCTACACACGGGTCCCTTCCTTGAATAAAGTTGTTGGCACGGAGTTCTGCGTGTAGCCAACGGCCTCCCCCAAGGAGCGCTCGAGGTACGCTATCGGGGCTTAGCCTCTTGTAAAACCCTTCAGTGTAAGAGGAAGAACTGTGCTTTGGTACAAGCAGGAACGCAAGCCGCCTTTCTCCTGTAAGTATGGGGTCTTAAGGTATGACTCTGTAGAAGGAATGCGAAGCAGCTTTGGTTTCTCAGTGCCGCTCAGCCTAGGGCAATGAGGCAGATTTGCAAAACATGTAGGACGTAAGAGAACAGATTTCCTGGAGCTGTTGGAGTGCTGAGGAAACCTAGGTCTCCCAAGGAAGAGTGCAGCGTGTAGCCCTACCCTCAGCATACACAGAGAGACTGGGAAAGCTTTCCGGGCTGGATGTTTGTTAGCAGCCCACGGGACCCTGCCGGTACTCGGTGTTCTTGCAGGGAATAGGGTGCCCACGCGAGGTCCTGGTGACCTGAAAAGCTTACTAACGTTAAAAGAAAGCAGACCTAAAGGAAGGCCTCAAGGACTCTGCTCCAAGCTTCCGCTTCGGCAGGCTCCGCCTAGGGCAATGAGGCAGATTTGCAAAACATGTAGGATGTAAGAGAACAGTTTTCCTGGAGCTGTTGGAGTGCTGAGGAAACCTAGGTCTCCCAAGGAAGAGTGCAGCGTGTAGCCCTACCCTCAGCATACACAGAGTGCCTGGGAAAGGTTTCCGGGCTGGATGTTTCTTAGTAGCCCAGGGCACCCTGCCGGTACTCGGTGTTCTTGCAGGGAATAGGGTGCCCACGCGAGGTCCTGGTGACCTAAAAGCTTACTAACGTTAAAAGAAAGCAGTCCTAAAGGTAGGCCTCAGGGACTCTGCTCCAAGTTTCCGCTTCGGCAGGCTATTCAAGGCGTTACCTTGAGGAAAGGACGCACGTCAGGTTTCCTTTTAGCTCTAGAGCGTCTCAGGAGGAGCTCCCACCCAGGCTATGAAAGCACCCTGTTGATGTAGAGAACACTAATTCCCTTCCCACAGCCCTGCCTACAGTGACTAGAGACCCGTCCTAAAACTGTTATTTAGGGAGTTTCAAGGCAGCAGGAATGGAGCTTTCAAAATGGGAAAGCAAGGCCTGTGCCATCAGGCCCCGTTTCCAGCGAACACGCAGCCTACCTCCTTGTGATTTCTACCAGGTAAATATACACTCTAGCTACACACGGGTCCCTTCCTTGAATAAAGTTGTTTGGCACGGAGTTCTGCGTGTAGCCAACGGCCTCCCCCAAGGAGCACTCGAGGTACGCTATCGGGGCTTAGCCTCTTGTAAAACCATTCAGTGTAAGGGGAAGAACTGTGCTTTGGTACCAGCAGGAACGCAAGCCGCCTTTCTCCTGTAAGTATGGGGTCTTAAGCTATGACTCTGTAGAAGGAATGTGAAGGAATTTGGTTGTTCAGTGCCGCTCCGCCTAGAGCAATGAGGCAGATTTGCAAAACATGTAGGATGTAACAGAACAGATTTCCTGGAGCTGTTGGAGTGCTGAGGAAACCTAGGTCTCCCAAGGAAGAGTGCAGCGTGTTGCCCTACCCTCAGCATACACAGAGTGACTGGCAAAGGTTTCCGGGCCTGGATGTTTCTTAGCAGCCCAGGGCAGCCTGCCGGTACTCGGTGTTCTTGCAGGGAATAGGGTGCCCACGCGAGGTCCTGGTGACCTAAAAGCTTACTAACGTTAAAAGAAAGCAGACCTAAAGGTAGGCCTCAGGGACTCTGCTCCAAGTTTCCGCTTCGGTAGGCTATTCAAGGCTTTACCTTGAGGAAAGGACTCACGTCAAGTTTCCTTTTAGCTCTAGAGCGTCTCAGGAGGAGCTCCCACCAAGGCTATGAAAGCACCCTGTTGATGTAGAGAACACTCGTTCCCTTCCCACAGCCCTGCCTACAGTGACTAGAGATCCGTCCTAAAACTGTTATTTAGGGAGTTTCAAGGCAGCAGGAATGGAGCTTTCAAAATGGGAAAGCCAGGCCTGTGCCATCAGGCCCCGTTTCCAGCGAACACGCAGCCTACCTCCTTGTGATTTCTACCAGGTCAATATACACTCTAGCTACACACGGGTCCCTTCCTTGAATAAAGTTGTTTGGCAAGGAGTTCTGCGTGTAGCCAATGGCCTCCCCCAAGGAGCGCTCGAGGTACGCTATCGGGGCTTAGCCTCGTCTAAAACCCTGCAGTGTAAGAGGAAGAACTGTGCTTTGGTACCAGCAGGAACGCAAGCCGCCTTTCTCCTGTAAGTATGGGGTCTTAAGGTTTGACTCTGTTCAAGGAATGCGAAGCAGATTTGGTTTCTCAGTGCCGCTCAGCCTAGGGCAATGAGGCAGATTTGCAAAACATGTAGGATGTAAGAGAACAGATTTCCTGGAGCTGTTGGAGTGCTGAGGAAACCTAGGTCTCCCAAGGAAGAGTGCAGTGTGTTGTCCTACCCTCAGCATACACGGAGTGACTGGGAAATGTTTCCGGGCCTGGATGTTTCTTAGCAGCCCAGGGCGGCCTGCCGGTACTCGGTGTTCTTGCAGGGAATAGGGTGCCCACACGAGGTCCTGGTGACCTGAAAAGCTTACTAACGTTAAAAGAAAGCAGACCTAAAGGTAGGCCTCAGGGACTCTGCTCCAAGTTTCCGCTTCGGTAGGCTATTCAAGGCTTTACCTTGAGGAAAGGACTCACGTCAAGTTTCCTTTTAGCTCTAGAGCATCTCAGGAGGAGCTCCCACCCAGGCTATGAAAGCACCCTGTTGATGTAGAGAACACTCGTTCCCTTCCCAGAGCCCTGCCTACAGTGACTAAAGACCCGTCTTAAAACTGTTATTTCGGTAGTTTCAAGGCAGCATGAATGGAGCTTTCAAAATGGGAAAGCAAGACTTGTGCCATCAGGTCGCCGTTTCCAGCGAACACGCAGTCTACCTCCTTGTGATTTCTACCAAGTAAATATACACTCTAGCTACACACGGGTCCCTTCCTTGAATAAAGTTGTTTGGCACGGAGTTCTGCGTGTAGCCAATGGCCTCCCCCAAGGAGCACTCTAGGTACGCTATCGGGGCTTAGCCTCGTCTAAAACCCTGCAGTGTAAGAGGAAGAACTGTGCTTTGGTACCAGCAGGAACACAAGCCGCCTTTCTCCTGTAAGTATGGGGTCTTAAGGTATGACTCTGTAGAAGGAATGCGAAGCAGTTTTGGTTTCTCAGTGCCGCTCAGCCTAGGGCAATGAGGCAGATTTGGAAAACATGTAGGATGTAAGAGAACAGATTTCCTGGAGCTGTTGGAGTGCTGAGGAAACCTAGGTCTCCCAAGGAAGAGTGCAGTGTGTTGCCCTACACTCAGCATACACAGAGTGACTGGGAAAGCTTTCCGGGCCTGGAGGTTTCTTAGTAGCCCAGGGGAGCCTGCAGGTACTCGGTGTTCTTGCAGGGAATAGGGTGCCCACGCGAGGTCCTGGTGACCTGAAAAGCTTACTAACGTTAAAAGAAAGCAGACCTAAAGTTAAGTCTCAAGGTCTCTGCTCCAAGCTTCCGCTTCGGCAGGCTATTCAAGGCTTTACCTTGAGGAAAGGACTCACGTCAAGTTTCCTTTTAGCTCTAGAGCATCTCAGGAGGAGCTCCCACCCAGGCTATGAAAGCACCCTGTTGATGTAGAGAACACTCGTTCCCTTCCCAGAGCCCTGCCTACAGTAACTAAAGACCCGTCTTAAAACTGTTATTTAGGTAGTTTCAATGCAGCATGAATGGAGCTTTCCAAATGGGAAAGCAAGACTTGTGCCATCATGTCGCCGTTTCCAGCGAACACGCAGCCTACCTCCTTGTGATTTCTACCAGGTAAATATACACTCTAGCTACACACGGGTCCCTTCCTTGAATAAAGTTGTTTGGCACGGAGTTCAGCGTGTAGCCAACGGCCTCCCCCAAGGAGCGCTCTAGGTACGCTATCGGGGCTTAGCCTCGTCTAAAGCCCTGCAGTGTAAGAGGAAGAAATGTGCTTTGGTACCAGCAGGTACGCAAGCCGACTTTCTCCTGTAAGTATGCGGTCTTAAGGAATGACTCTGTCGAAGGAATGCGAAGCAGTTTTGGTTTCTCAGTGCCGCTCAGCCTAGGGCAATGAGGCAGATTTGCAAAACATGTAGGATGTAAGAGAACATGTTTCCTGGAGCTGTTGGAGTGCTGAGGAAACCTAGGTCTCCCAAGGAAGAGTGCAGTGTGTTGTCCTACCCTCAGCATACACGGAGTGACTGGGAAATGTTTCCGGGCCTGGATGTTTCTTAGCAGCCCAGGGGAGCCTGCCGGTACTCGGTGTTCTTGCAGGGAATAGGGTGCCCACGCGAGGTCCTGGTGACCTGAAAAGCTTACTAACGTTAAAAGAAAGCAGACCTAAAGGTAGGCCTCAAGGACTCTGCTCCAAGCTTCCGCTTCGGCAGGCTATTCAAGGCTTTACCTTGAGGATAGGACTCACGTCAAGTTTCCTTTTCGCTCTAGAGCATCTCAGGAGGAGCTCCCACCCAGGCTATGAAAGCACCCTGTTGATGTAGAGAACACTCGTTCCCTTCCCAGAGCCCTGCCTACAGTGACTAAAGACCCGTCTTAAAACTGTAATTTCGGTAGTTTCAAGGCAGCATGAATGGAGCTTTCAAAATGGGAAAGCAAGACTTGTGCCATCAGGTCGCCGTTTCCAGCGAACACGCAGTCTACCTCCTTGTGATTTCTACCAAGTAAATATACACTCTAGCTACACACGGGTCCCTTCCTTGAATAAAGTTGTTTGGCACGGAGTTCTGCGTGTAGCCAATGGCCTCCCCCAAGGAGCGCTCGAGGTACGCTATCGGGGCTTAGCCTCGTCTAAAACCCTGCAGTGTAAGAGGAAGAACTGTGCTTTGGTACCAGCAGGAACGCAAGCCGCCTTTCTCCTGTAAGGATGGGGTGTTAAGGTTTGACTCTGTTCAAGGAATGCGAAGCAGTTTTGGTTTCTCAGTGCCGCTCAGCCTAGGGCAATGAGGCAGATTTGCAAAACATGTAGGATGTAAAAGAACAGATTTCCTGGAGCTGTTGGAGTGCTGGGGAAACCTAGGTCTCCCAAGGAAGAGTGCAGTGTGTTGCCCTACACTCAGCATACCCAGAGTGAATGGGAAAGTTTTCCGGGCCTGGATGTTTCTTAGCAGCCCAGGGGAGCCTGCAGGTACTCGGTGTTCTTGCAGGGAATAGGGTGCCCACGCGAGGTCCTGGTGACCTGAAAAGCTTACCTAAAGTTAAGTCTCAAGGTCTCTGCTCCAAGCTTCCGCTTCGGCAGGCTATTCAAGGCTTTACCTTGAGGAAAGGACTCACGTCAAGTTTCCTTTTAGCTCTAGAGCATCTCAGGAGGAGCTCCCACCCAGGCTATGAAAGCACCCTGTTGATGTAGAGAACACTCGTTCCCTTCCCAGAGCCCTGCCTACAGTGACTATAGACCCGTCTTAAAACTGTTATTTAGGTAGTTTCAAGGCAGCATGTATGGAGCTTTCCAAATGGGAAAGCAAGGCTTGTGCCATCATGTCGCCGTTTCCAGCGAACACGCAGCCTACCTCCTTGTGATTTCTACCAAGTAAATATACACTCTAGCTACACACGGGTCCCTTCCTTGAATAAAGTTGTTTGGCACGGAGTTCAGCGTGTAGCCAACGGCCTCCCCCAAGGAGCGCTCTAGGTACGCTATCGGGGCTTAGCCTCGTCTAAAGCCCTGCAGTGTAAGAGGAAGAAATGTGCTTTGGTACCAGCAGGTACGCAAGCCGACTTTCTCCTGTAAGTATGGGGTCTTAAGGAATGACTCTGTCGAAGGAATGCGAAGCAGTTTTGGTTTCTCAGTGCCGCTCAGCCTAGGGCAATGAGGCAGATTTGCAAAACATGTAGGATGTAAGAGAACATGTTTCCTGGAGCTGTTGGAGTGCTGAGGAAACCTAGGTCTCCCAAGGAAGAGTGCAGTGTGTTGCCCTACACTCAGCATACCCAGAGTGACTTGGAAAGTTTTCCGGGCCTGGAGGTTTCTTAGCAGCCCAGGGGATCCTGCCGGTACTCGGTGTTCTTGCAGGGAATAGGGTGCCCACGCGAGGTCCTGGTGACCTGAAAAGCTTACTAACGTTAAAAGAAAGCAGACCTAAAGGTAGGCCTCAAGGACTCTGCTCCAAGCTTCCGCTTCGGCAGGCTATTCAAGGCTTTACCTTGAAGAAAGGACTCACGTCATGTTTCCTTTTAGCTCTAGAGCATCTCAGGAGGAGCTCCCACCCAGGATATGAAAGCACCCTGTTGATGTAGAGAACACTCATTCCCTTCCCAGAGCCCTGCCTACAGTGACTAAAGACCCGTCTTAAAACTGTTATTTCGGTAGTTTCAAGGCAGCATGAATAGAGCTTTCAAAATGGGAAAGCAAGACTTGTGCCATCAGGTCGCCGTTTCCAGCGAACACGCAGCCTACCTCCTTGTGACTTCTACCAGGTAAATATACACTCTAGCTACACACGGGTCCCTTCCTTGAATAAAGTTGTTTGGCACGGAGTTCTGCGTGTAGCCAACGGCCTCCCCCAAGGAACGCTCGAGGTACGCTATCGGGGCTTAGCCTCGTCTAAAACCCTGCAGTGTAAGAGGAAGAACTGTGCTTTGGTACCAGCAGGAACGCAAGCCGCCTTTCTCCTGTAAGTATGGGGTCTTAAGGTTTGCCTCTGTTCAAGGAATGCGAAGCAGTTTTGGTTTCTCAGTGCCGCTCAGCCTAGGGCAATGAGGCAGATTTGCAAAACATGTAGGATGTAAAAGAACAGATTTCCTGGAGCTGTTGGAGTGCTGGGGAAACCTAGGTCTCCCAAGGTAGAGTGCCGTGTGTTGCCCTACACTCAGCATACCCAGAGTGACTGGGAAAGTTTTCCGGGCCTGGAGGTTTCTTAGCAGCCCAGGGGAGCCTGCAGGTACTCGGTGTTCTTGCAGGGAATAGGGTGCCCACGCGAGGTCCTGGTGACCTGAAAAGCTTACTAACGTTAAAAGAAAGCAGACCTAAAGTTCAGTCTCAAGGTCTCTGCTCCAAGCTTCCGCTTCGGCAGGCTGTTCAAGGCTTTACCTTGAGGAAAGGACTCACGTCAAGTTTCCTTTTAGCTCTAGAGCATCTCAGGAGGAGCTCCCACCCAGGCTATGAAAGCACCCTGTTGATGTAGAGAACACTCGTTCCCTTCCCAGAGCCCTGCCTACAGTGACTAAAGACCCGTCTTAAAACTGTTATTTATGTAGTTTCAAGGCAGCATGAATGGAGCTTTCCAAATGGGAAAGCAAGACTTGTGCCATCAGGTCGCCGTTTCCAGCGAACACGCAGCCTACCTCCTTGTGATTTCTACCAGGTAAATATACACTCTAGCTACACACGGGTCCCTTCCTTGAATAAAGTTGTTTGGCACGGAGTTCAGCGTGTAGCCAACGGCCTCCCCCAAGGAGCGCTCTAGGTATGCTATCGGGGCTTAGCCTCGTCTAAAACCCTGCAGTGTAAGAGGAAGAACTGTGCTTTGGTACCAGCAGGAACGCAAGCCGCCTTTCTCCTGTAAGTATGGGGTCTTAAGGTATGACTCTGTCGAAGGAATGCGAAGCAGTTTTGGTTTCTCAGTGCCGCTCAGCCTAGGGCAATGAGGCAGATTTGCAAAACATGTAGGATGTAAGAGAACATGTTTCCTAGAGGTGTTGGAGTGCTGAGGAAACCTAGGTCTCCCAAGGAAGAGTGCAGTGTGTTGTCCTACCCTCAGCATACACGGAGTGACTGGGAAATGTTTCCGGGCCTGGATGTTTCTTAGCAGCCCAGGGGAGCCTGCAGGTACTCGGTGTTCTTGCAGGGAATAGGGTGCCCACGCGAGGTCCTGGTGACCTGAAAAGCTTACTAATGTTAAAAGAAAGCAGACCTAAAGGTAGGCCTCAAGGACTCTGCTCCAAGCTTCCGCTTCGGCAGGCTATTCAAGGCTTTACCTTGAGGAAAGGACTCACGTCAAGTTTCCTTTTCGCTCTAGAGCATCTCAGGAGGAGCTCCCACCCAGGCTATGAAAGCACCCTGTTGATGTAGAGAACACTCGTTCCCTTCCCAGAGCCCTGCCTACAGTGACTAAAGACCCGTCTTAAAACTGTTATTTAGGTAGTTTCAAGGCAGCATGAATGGAGCTTTCAAAATGGGAAAGCAAGACTTGTGCCATCAGGTCGCCGTTTCCAGCGAACACGCAGCCTACCTCCTTGTGATTTCTACCAGGTAAATATACACTCTAGCTACACACGGGTCCCTTCCTTGAATAAAGTTGTTTCGCACGGAGTTCTGCGTGTAGCCAACGGGCGCCCCCAAGGAGCGCTCGAGGTACGCTATCGGGGCTTAGCCTCGTCTAAAACCCTGCAGTGTAAGAGGAAGAACTGTGCTTTGGTACAAGCAGGAACGCAAGCCGCCATTCTCCTGTAAGTATGGGGTCTTAAGGTATGACTCTGTAGAAGGAATGGGAAGCAGCTTTGGTTTCTCAGTGCCGCTCAGCCTAGGGCAATGAGGCAGATTTGCAAAACATGTAGGATGTAAAAGAACAGATTTCCTGGAGCTGTTGGAGTGCTGAGGAAACCTAGGTCTCCCAAGGAAGAGTGCAGTGTGTTGCCCTACACTCAGCATACCCAGAGTGACTGGGAAATGTTTCCGGGCCTGGATGTTTCTTAGCAGCCCAGGGGAGCCTGCCGGTAGTCGGTGTTCTTGCAGGGAATACGGTGCCCACGCGAGATCCTGGTGACCTGAAAAGCTTACTAACGTTAAAAGAAAGCAGACCTAAAGGTAGGCCTCAAGGGCTCTGCTCCAAGCTTCTGTTTTGGCAGGCTATTCAAGGCTTTACCTTGAAGAAAGGACTCACGTCAAGTTTCCTTTTAGCTCTAGAGCATCTCAGGAGGAGCTCCCACCCAGGCTATGAAAGCACCCTGTTGATGTAGAGAACACTCGTTCCCTTCCCAGAGCCCTGCCTACAGTGATTAAAGACCCGTCTTAAAACTGTTAGTTCGGTAGTTTCAAGGCAGCATGAATGGAGCTTTCAAAATGGGAAAGCAAGACTTGTGCCATCAGGTCGCCGTTTCCAGCGAACACGCAGCCTACCTCCTTGTGATTTCTACCAGGTAAATATACACTCTAGCTACACACGGGTCCCTTCCTTGAATAAAGTTGTTTGGCACGGAGTTCTGCGTGTAGCCAACGGTCTCCCCCAAGGAGCGCTCGAGGTACGCTATCGGGGCTTAGCCTCTTGTAAAACACTGCAGTGTAAGAGGAAGAACAGTGCTTTGGTACCAGCAGGAACGCAAGCCGCCTTTCTCCTGTAAGTATGGGGTCTTAAGGTTTGACTCTGTTCAAGGAATGCGAAGCAGTTTTGGTTTCTCAGTGCCGCTCAGCCTAGGGCAATGAGGCAGATTTGCAAAACATGTAGGATGTAAAAGAACAGATTTCCTGGAGCTGTTGGAGTGCTGAGGAAACCTAGGTCTCCCAAGGAAGAGTGCAGTGTGTTTTCCTACACTCAGCATACCCAGAGTGACTGGGAAAGTTTTCCGGGCCTGGATGTTTCTTAGCAGCCCAGGGGAGCCTGCCGGTACTCGGTGTTCTTGCAGGGAATAGGGTGCCCACGTGAGGTCCTGGTGACCTGAAAACCTTATGAACGTTAAAAGAAAGCTGACCTAAAGGTAGGCCTCAAGGACTCTGCTCCAAGCTTCCGCTTCGGCAGGCTATTCAAGGCTTTACCTTGAGGAAAAGACTCACGTCGTTTCCTTTTAGCTCTAGAGCGTCTCAGGAGGAGCTCCCACGCAGGCTATGAAAGTACTTTGTTGACGTAGAGAACACTCGTTCCCTTCCCAGAGCCCTCCCTACAGTGACTAGAAACCCGTCCTAAAACTGTTATTTAGGTAGTTTCAAGGCAGCATGAATGGAGCATTCAAAATGGGAAAGCAAGGCCTGTGCCAACAGGTCGCCCTTTCCAGCGAACACGCAGCCTACCTCCTTGTGATTTCTACCAAGTAAATATACACTCTAGCTACACAATGGTCCCTTCCTTAATAAAGTTGGTTTGGCACGGAGTTCTGCGTGTAGCCAACGTCTTCCCCAAAGGAGCGCTCTAGGTACGCTTTCGGGGCTTAACTTCTTCTAAAACCCTGCAGTGTAAGAGGAAGATGTGTGCTTTGGTTACAGCAGGAAGGCACGCCGACTTTCTCCTTTAAGTATGGGGCTTAAGGTATTAGTTTGTAGAAGGAATGCGAAGCAGTTTGGGTTTCTCAGTGCCGCTCAGCCTAGGGCAATGAGACAGATTGGCATGACATGTAGGAGGTGAGAGAACAGATTTCCTGGAACTGTTGGAGTGCTGAAGAAATCGAGCTCTCCCATGGAATTGTGCAGTGTGTTGCCCTACACTCAGCATACAGAGAGTGACTGGGAAAGGTTTCCGGGTCTGGATGTTTCTTAGCAGCCCAGGGGAGCCTGCCGGTACTCGGTGTTCTTGCAGGGATTAGTGTCCCAAGCGAGGTCCTCGGTGTCTTGAAAAGCTTACTAACCTTAAAAGAAAACAGAAGTGAAATTAAGCCTCAAGGACTCTGCTCCAAGCCTCCGCTTCGGCAGCTCTATTCAAGGCTTTACCTTGAGGAAAGGACTCACGTCAAGTTTCCCTTTAGCTCTAGAGCCTCTCAGAATGAGCTCCCACTCAGGCTAAGAAAGAACCCTGTTGATTTAGAGAAAATTCTTTCCCTTCCCTGTACACTGCCTACGGTGACCAGAGACCTGTCCAAAACACTGATATTTAGGTAGCTTCAAGGCAGCATGAATGGAGCATTCAAAATGGAAAAGCAAGTCTTGTGCCATAAGTTCCCCGTTTCCAGCGAACACGCAGCCTACCTCCATGTGATTTCTACCAAGTAAATATACACTCTAGCAACACACTGGTCCCTTCGTTGAATAAACTTGGTTTGGCACGGAGTTCTGCGTGTAGCCTACGGCCTCCCCAAAGGAGGGCTCTAGGTATGTTATCGGGGCTTAGCCTCTTGTAAAACCCTGCAGTGCAAGAGGAAGAACTGTGCTTTGGTACCAGCAGGAACGCAAGCCGACTTTCTCCTGTAAGTATGGCGTCTTATGGTTTGACTTTGTAGAAGGAATGCGAAGCAGTTTTGGTTTCTCAGTGCCGCTCAGCCTAGGGCAATGAGGCAGATTGGCATAACATGTAGGACATGAGAGAACAGATTTCCTGGATCTGTTGGAGTGCTGAGGAAATCTAGCTCTCCCAAGGAAGAGTGCAGTGTGTTGCCCTACACTCAGCATACACAGAGTGACTGGGAAAGGTTTCCGGGCCTGGATGTTTCTTAGCAGCCCAGGGGAGCCTGCCAGTATTCGGTGTTCTTGCAGGGAATAGGGTGCCCACGCGAGGTCCTCGGTACCTGAAAAGCTTACTAACGTTAAAAGAAAGCAGACCTAAACTTAAGCCTCAACGACTCTGCTCCAAGCTTCCGCTTCGGCAGGCTATTGAAGGCTTTACCTTGAGGAAAGGACTCACGTCAAGTTTCCTTTTAGCTCTAGACCGTCTCAGGAGGAGCTCCCACCCAGGCTATGAAAGCACCCTGTTGATAAAGAGAACACTCGTACCCTTCCCAGTACACTGCCTACAGTGACTAAAGATCTGTCCGAAAACTCATATTTAGGTAGCTTCAAGGCAGCATGAATGGTGCATTCACTATGGAAAAGCAAGGCTTGTGCCATCAGGTCGCCGTTTCCAGCCAACACGCAGCCTACCTCCTTGTGATTTCTGCCAAGTAAATATACACTCTAGCTACACACATGTAGCTTCCCTGAATAACGTTTTCTTGGCACGGATTTCTGCGTGTAGCCAACTGCCTCTCCCAAGGAACGCTCTAGGTACGCTATCGGGGCTTAACTTCTTCTAAAACCCTGCAGTGTAAGAGGAAGAACGGTGCTTTGGTTACAGCAGGAACGCAAGCCGACATTCTCCTGTAAGTATGGGGTCTTAAGGTGTGACTCTGTATGAGGAATGCGAAGCAGTTTGGGTTTCTCTGTGCCGCTCAGCCTAGGGCAATGTGGCAGATTGGCATGACATGTAGGACGTGAGAGAACAGATTTCCTGGATCTTTTGGAGTGCTGAGGAAATCCAGCTCTCCCAAGGAAGAGTGCAGTGTGTTGCCCTACACTCAGCATACACAGAGTGACTGGGAAAGTTTTCCGGGCCTGGATGTTTCTTAGCAGCCCAGGGGAGCCTGCCAGTACTCGGTGTTCTTGCAGGGAATAGGGTGCCCACGCGAGGTCCTCGGTACCCGAAAAGATTACTAACGTTAAAAGAAAGCAGACCTAAAGTAAAGCCTCAAGGACTCTGCTCCAAGTTTCCGCTTCGGCAGGCTATTCAAGGCTTTACCTTGAGGAAAGGAGTCACGTCAGTTTTCCTTTTAGCTCTAGAGCCTCTCAGGAGGAGCTCCCACCCAGGCTATGAAAGCACCCTGTTGATGTAGAGAAAACTCGTTCCCTTCCCAGTACACTGCCTACAGTGACAAGAGACCCGTCTAAAACACTGTTATTTAGGTAGCTTCAAGGCAGCATGAATGGAGCATTCAATATGGAAAAGCAAGTCTTGTGCCATAAATTCCCCGTTTCCAGTGAACACGCAGCCTACCTCCTTGTGATTTCTACCAAGTAAATATACACTCTAGCTACACACGGGTCCCTTCGTTGAATAAATTTGGTTTGGCACCGAGTTCTGCGTGTAGCCAACGGCCTCCCCCAAGGAGCGCTCTAGGTACGCTATCGGGGCTTAGCCTCTTGTAAAACCCTTCAGTGTAAGAGGAAGAACTGTGCTTTGGTACCAGCAGGAACCAAAGCCGACTTTCTCCTGTATGTATGGCGTCTTAAGGTAGGACTTTGTAGAAGGACTGCGAAGCAGTTTGGGTTTCTCGGTGCCGCTCAGCCTAGGGCAAAGAGGCAGATTGACATGACATGTAGGACGTGAGAGAACAGATTTCCTGGATCTGTTTGAGTGCTGAGGAAATCTAGCTCTCCCAAGGAAGAGTGCAGTGTGTTGCCCTACACTCAGCATACACAGAGTGACTGGGAAAAGTTTCCAGGCCTGGATGTTTCTTAGCAGCCCAGTGGAGCCTGCCCGTACTCGGTGTTCTTGCAGGGAATAGGGTGCCCACGCGAGATCTTCGGTGTCCTGAAAGCTTACTAACCTTAAAAGAAAACAGACCTAAAGCTAATGTCTCAAGGACTCTGCTCCAAGACTCGCTTTGGCAGGCTATTCAAGGCTTTACCTTGAGGAAAAGACTCACGTCAAGTTTCCTTTTAGCTCTAGAGCATCTCAGGAGGAGCTCCCACCCAGGCTATGAAAGTACCCTGTTGACGTAGAGAACACTCGTTCCCTTCCCAGAGCCCTGCCTACAGTGACTAGAAACCCGTCCTAAAACTGTTATTTAGGTAGTTTCAAGGCAGCATGAATGGAGCATTCAAAATGGGAAAGCAAGGCCTGTGCCAACAGGTCGCCCTTTCCAGCGAACAGGCAGCCTACCTCCTTGTGATTTCTACCAAGTAAATATACACTCTAGCTACACAATGGTCCCTTCCTTAATAAAGTTGGTTTGGCACGGAGTTCTGCGTGTAGCCAACGTCATACCCAAAGGAGGGCTCTAGGTATGTTATCGGGTGTAACTTCTTCTAAAACCCTGCAGTGCAAGAGGAAGAACTGTGCTTTGGTACCAGCAGGAACGCAAGCCGACTTTCTCCTGTAAGTATGGCGTCTTATGGTTTGACTTTGTAGAAGGAATGCGAAGCAGTTTTGGTTTCTCAGTGCCGCTCAGCCTAGGGCAATGAGGCAGATTGGCATAACATGTAGGACATGAGAGAACAGATTTCCTGGATCTGTTGGAGTGCTGAGGAAATCTAGCTCTCCCAAGGAAGAGTGCAGTGTGTTGCCCTACACTCAGCATACACAGAGTGACTGGGAAAGGTTTCCGGGCCTGGATGTTTCTTAGCAGCCCAGGGGAGCCTGCCAGTACTCGGTGTTCTTGCAGGGAATAGGGTGCCCACGGGAGGTCCTCGGTGTAATGAAAGCTTACTAAGCTTAAAAGAAAACAGACCTAAAGCTAATGCCTCAAGGACTCTGCTCCAAGCTTCCGCTTCGGCAGGCTATTCAAGGCTTTACCTTGAGGAAAGGACTCACGTCAAGTTTCCTTTTAGCTCTAGAGCATTTCAGGAGGAGCTCCCACCCAGGCTATGAAAGCACCCTGTTGATGTAGAGAACACTCGTTCCCTTCCAAGAGCCCTGCCTACAGTGACTAGAGACCCGTCCTAAAACTTTTATTAGGTAGCTTCAAAGCAGCATGAATGGAGCTTTCAAAATGGGAAAGCAAGCCTTGTGCCATAAGGTCCCCGTTTCCAGCGCACACGCAGCCTACCACCTTGTGATTTCTACCAAGTAAATATACACTCTAGCTACAGAGTGGTCCCTTCCCTGAATAACGTTTTCTGCGCACGGAGGTCTGCGTGTAGCCAACTGCTTCTCCCAAGGAACGCTCTAGGTACGCTATCGGGGCTTAGCTTCTTCTAAAACCTTGCAGTGTAAGAGGAAGAACTGTGCTTTGGTTACAGCAGGAACGCAAGCCGACTTTTCCTGTAAGTATCGGGTCTTAAGGTATGACTTTGTAGAAGGAATGCCAAGCAGTTTGGGTTTCTCAGTGCCGCTCAGCCTAGGGCAATGAGGCAGATTGGCTTGGCATGTAGGATGTGAGAGAACAGATTTCCTGGAGCTGTTGGAGTGCTGAGGAAATCGAGCTCTCCCAAGAAGAGTGCAGTGTGTTTCCCTACACTCAGCATATACAGAGTGACTGGGAAAGGTTTCCGGGCCTGGATGTTTTTTAGCAGCCCAGGGGAGCTTGCCGGTACTCGGTGTTCTTGCAGGGAGTAGTGTGCCAAGTGAGGTCCTTGGTGTCTTGAATAGCTTACTCGTGACGTAGTGAGGAAAGGATTGTTTTCCCCACTGGAGTGCAGGATACTTGCAGCGTCAAAGTTTCCTGCAGAAGAGTGTTGCTGCCTGTGTTGTATTCACTTCTAGAATGCCTTGGTGGAGAAAATAGACAGTTCCTAGAGAAACAGAATGTTTCCTGTGCCCTGCAGGAGGCATCCCAGAGCCCTTATTGCCAAAGGGAAAGCTAGATCTCTCCACAACGTTCAAAGTCTCGTTCAGATATTCCATCCACGAATTGAAGCGTGCAGAATTTTTCCATTTACTTTTGGGCAAGTAGTGCAGGAATTCTAGTATGCTTTTCCTAAGCCCCTGAATCCTCACCGTGTCCCATGGAAGAACACTGCGTACAGGATCACTCTTGATGGCGACCTCGCAGCATTATGTTCCTTAGGGCCTTTGGATCACCTCTTTGAAAGCAGAGTGAAAGGCAACCCTCTACTTTCTTCTGCATAGCTAGATGGCCAAAGCATTCAAGAGACCTCCGGAACTCAGCTCTAGCAGGTCTTCGGTGTAATGCCGTTGCCTCTCAGTGCAGAGCGTGAGTTGCAATGAAAACACTCTTTTCTTGCTGTCCGTTCTGGGTACACTTACTTACCTGACCTTTCTCTAGGCCACGCAGAGATTAGACATTACATGCAGTCTTGAAAATGTATACTTTCCCCTGAACACTACTTCGCTTAGCAAAGGTGAGAGGACCTGTAACCTCCCTAAAGTCTTAAGTCCCTTAGACTATTCACACATTGCATAACTCCCTTGTTCGATATTAACCCAGGAAAGTGCCAGAGTGCTACTTTGTTCTCTTTTCGCTCCTCTGAAACTAAACGTACTAGGGCAGTTTTCAATTTTCGGATTCGGAAACCATGTGAATAGTTGTAATTCTCAGCAATAAAGGACAGCCTCAGGCTCAAAACTGCCGGAAACACAGGGGTGCTCTCAGTCTTACATGCTGGAATGCCCCTGTTAGGAAAAGGGCGTTTTCTTGAGAGCAACATGGTGCTTGCATTTCCTTGCATGAGGCATCCCAAAGGCACCAATTCCTAAAGGGAACAGGACACTGCTAAGTAGGCTCATAGTAAGGTCCATGTATTGCATGCACAAGATTAGGCATGCAGCATTTCCCATCAAAACGTAGTCCATTTAGTGCCTTCACGCTAGTGAGCTTTTCAAGACTCCTAGGACTCCTGCGTCCTCAGCACCTCCCGTGGAAGAACACTGCTTCCCGAATGTCTTTTCCTGGGACACTTCACACATTCAGGGACCTTGGGCCAGGGATCATATCTCTTAGAGAGGAGAGAAAGGTGACACACTGCTTTCTTCGTTGGATAGCTAGATGTCCGAGCTTTCTAAAGGCCACACAAACACAGGTCCAGCAGGTCTTTTAGGTGTACAGCCAGTGGTTCCCAGCACTGTACCTGGGCTGCAATGAAGAAACACTCTCCATAGGGTTTATATTGGGAACCCTTACTTGCTGTCTCTCTATGCCAAACAGACAGTTGACTTTCGAAGCAGCCTGACAAAGGCCAAGTTTTCCCCTGAAACACCCACTAGCCTTTCTTATGGTGTACGGACGGCGAGATGTATCCCAAGGCATTAAGTACGCCACGCTACTCGCCCCATGCAGAATTGCCTTTGTACGAATATTTTACTGGGAAGGACAGGGTGCTGCTTGAGACTCTTTGCCTTGGTCAAAAACTACACGTAATATGCAGTGTGCAACTTTGATATTCGTAACCTAGTGAGAAAAGCACTGTTTTCCCCACTGGAGATCAGGATACTTGCAGCGTCAAAATTTTCTGCGGAAGAGGGTTTTTCCCTGTGTTGTCTTCACTTCTAGAATGCCTTTGTGGAGAAAAGAGAGAGTTCCTAGAAAAACAGAATGTGTCTTATGCCCTGCAGGAGGAATTCCACAGCCCTCATTGCCAAACGGAAATCTAGCCCTCTCCACAACGTTCAAAGTCACGTTCAGATATTCCATCCACGAATTGAAGCGTGCAGTTTTTCCATTTACTTTTGGGCAAGTAGTGCAGGAACTCTAGTATGCTTTTCTTAAGGCCCCTGAATCCTCACCGTGTCCCATGGAAGAACACTGCGTACAGGATCACTCTTCTTGGCGACTGCGCAGCATTATGTTCCTTAAGGCCTCAGGATCACCTCTTTGAAAGCAGAGTGAAAGGCAACCCTCTGCTTTCTTCTACAGATACCTAGATGGCCAAAGCATTTAAGAGACCTCCGGAACACAGCTCTAGCAGGTCTTAGGTGTAATGCCAGTGGCTCTCAGTGCAGAGCATGAGCTGCAATGAAAACACTCTTTTCTTGGTGTCCGTTCTGCGTACACTTACTTACCTGACATTTCTCTAGGCCACGTACAGAATAGACATTATATGTAGTCTTGAAAATGTATACTTTCCCCTGAACACTACCACGCTTAGAGAATGTGTGAAGTCACGTAACCTACATACATTCTTAAGTCCCATAGACCATACACACATTGCACAACTCCCTTGTTCCAAATTAATCCGGGAATGTTCCAGAGCGGCCCTTCAGTCTCTTTTTGCTCTCTGAAAACTAGACCTACTTGAGCAGTTTTCAACTTTAGGATTCGGAATCCATGTGAATAGTTGCACTTCCCAGCTGTGAAGAAGGACAGCTGCGGCCTCAAAGATGCTGGAAATACAGTGCTGCTGTCAGTCTTACGTGCTGGAGTGCCCCTGTTAGGAAAAGGGCGTTTTCCTGAGAGCAACACTGTGCTTGCATTTCCTTGCATGAGGCATCCCAAAAGCAGCAATTCCTAAAGGGAATACGACACTGATAGGCATGCTCATAGTAAGTTCCATGTATTGCATGCACAAGATTAGGCATGCAGCATTTCCCATCAAAACGTAGTCCATGCAGTGCCTTCACGCTAGTGAGCTTTTCAGGACTCCTAGGACTCCTGCGTCCTCAGCACCTCCCGTGGAAGAACACTGCTTCCCGAATGTCTCTTCCTGCGAGACTTCACAACATTCAGGGACCTTGGACCTCCGGATCATATCTCTTAGAGCGGAGAGAAAGGTGACACACTGCTTTCTTCGTTGGATGTCTAGATGTTCAAGCTTTCTAAAGGCCACCCGAACACAGGTCCAGCAGGTCTTTTAGGTGTACAGCCAGTGGTTCCCAGCACTGAACCTGGGCTGCAATGAAGAAACACTCTCCATAGGGTTTATATTGGGAACCCTTACTTGCTGTCTCTCTATGCCAAACAGACAGTTGACTTTCAAAGCAGCCTGACAAAGGCACAGTTTTCCCCTGAAACACCCACTAGCGTTTGTTAAGGTGTACAGATGGCGACATCTATCCCAAGGCAGGAATTACATCACGCTACTCGCCCCATGCAGAATTGCCGTGGTACGAAGATTTAACTGGGAAGGACAGGGTGCTGCTTGAGACTCTTTGCCTTCGTCAGAGACTACACATTATATGCAGTGTTCAACTTTGATATTTGTGACTTAGTGAGCAAAGTAGTATTTTCCCCATCGGAGTGCAGGATATTTGCAGCATCAAAGTTTTCTGCAGAAGAGTGTTGCTGCCTGTGTTGTCTTCACTTCTAGAATGCCTTGGTGGAGAAAAGAGACAGTTCCTAGAGAAACAGAATGTGTCCTGTGCCCTGCAGGAGGCATCCCAGAGCCCTCGTTGCCAAAGGGAAAGCTAGACCTCTCCACAATGTACAAAGTCTCCGTTCAGATATTCCATCCACGAATTGAAGCGTGCAGAGTTTTACCATTTACTTTTGGGCAAGTACTGCAGGAACTCTAGTGTGCTTTTCCTAAGGCCACTGCGTCCTCACCGCGTCCAATAGAAGAACACTGCATACAGGGTCACTCTTGTTGGTGACTGTGCATCATTATATTCCTGAAGGCCTCTGGATCACCTCTTTGAAAGCAGAGTGAAAGGCAACCCTCTGCTTTCTTCTACAGATAGCTAGATGGCCAAAGCATTCAAGAGACCTCTGGAACACAGCTCTAGCAGGTCTTAGGTGTAATGCCAGTGGCTCTCAGTGCAGAGCTTGAGCTGCAATGAAAACACTCTTTTCTTGCTGTCCGTTCTGGGTACACTTACTTACCTGACCTTTCTCTAGGACACGCAGAGACTGGATATTGCATGCTGTATTGAAAATGTATAGTTTACCCTGAACACTACTACGCTTACACAACGTGCGAGGTCACATGACCTCCCTAAGGTCTTAAGTCCCTTAGACTATTCACACATTGCACAACTCCCTGGTTCGATATTAAACCAGGAAAGTGCCAGAGTGCTACTTCGGTCTCTTTTCGCTCGCCTGAAACTAAACGTACTAGGGCAGTTTTCAATTTGCGGATTCGGAAACTATGTGAATAGTTGCAATTCTTGGCAATAAAGGACAGCCTCAGCCTCACAGCTGCGGAAAGTACAGGGGTGCTCTCAGTCTTACATGCTGGAATGTCCCTGTTAGGAAAAGGGCGTTTTCTTGAGAGCAACACGGTGCTTGCATTTCCTTGCATGAGGCATCCCAAAGGCACCAATTCCTAAAGGGACCAGGACACTGCTAGGCAGGGTCATAGTGAGGTCCATGTATTGCATGCACAAGATTAAGCATGCAGCATTTCCCATCAAAACGTAGTCCATGTAGTGCCTTCACGCTAGTGAGCTTTTCAGGACTCCAAGGACTCCGGTGTCCTCAGCACCTCCCGTGGAAGAACACTGCTTCCCGAATGTCTCTACCTCCGAGACTTCACAACATTCAGGGACCTTGGGCCTCGGGATCATATCTCTTAGAGCGGAGAGAAAGGTGACACACTGCTTTCTTCATTGGATAGCTGGATGTCCGAGCTTTCTAAAGGCCACACAAACACAGGTCCAGCAGGTCTTTTAGGTGTACAGCCAGTGGTTCCCAGCACTGAACCTGGGCTGCAATGAAAAAACACTCTCTATAGGGTTTATATTGGGAACCCTTACTTACTGTCTCTCTATGCCAAAGAGACAGTTGACTTTCGGAGCAGCCTCACAAAGGCCCAGTTTTTCCCTGAAACACCCACTAGCATTTGTTAAGGTGTACGGACGCCAAGATGTATCCCAAGGCAGTAAGTACGTCACGCTACTCGCCCCATGCAGAATTGCATTGGTACGAAGATTTAACTGGGAAGGACAGGGTGCTGCTTGAGACTCTTTGCCTTGGTCAGAAACTACACGTAATATGCAGTGTGCAACTTTGATATTCGTGACCTATTGAGAAAAGCAGTGTTTCCCCACTGCAGACCAGGATACTTGCAGCGTCAAAGTTTCCTGCAGAAAAGTGGTGATGCCTGTGTTGTCTTCACATCTAGAATGCCTTTGTGGAGAAAAGAGACAGTTCCTAGAGAAACAGAATGTGTCCTGTGCCCTGCAGGAGGCATCCCAGAGCCCTTATTGCCAAAAAGAAAGCTAGACCTCTCCACAAGGTTCAAAGTCTCCGTTCAGATATTCCATCCACGAATTGAAACGTGCAGAGTTTTTCCATTCACTTTTGGGCAAGTAGTGCAGGAATTCTAGTATGCTTTTCCTAAGGCCCCTGAATCCTCACCGTGTCCCATTGGAGAACACTGCGTACAGGATCACTCTTCTTGGCGACTGCTCAGCATTATGTTCCTTAAGGCCTCTGGATCACCTCTTTGAAAGCAGAGTGAAAGGCAACCCTCTGCTTTCTTCTACAGATAGCTAGATGGCCAAAGCATTCAAGAGACCTCCGGAACACAGCTCTAGCAGGTCTTAGGGGTAATGCCAGTGTCTTTCAGTGCAGAGCGTGAGCTGCAATGAAAACACTCTATTCTTGCTGTCTGTTCTCGGTACACTTACTTTCCTGGCCTTTTTCTAGGCCACGCAGAGACTAGACATTACATGCTGTCTTGAAAATATATACTTTCCCCTGAACACTACTACACTTAGGGACGGTGTGAGGACACATAACCTTCCTAAAGTCTTAAGTCCAGTAGACTATTCACACATTGCCCAACTCCCTGGTTCGAAATTAAAGCACGAAATTGCCAGAGTGCTCCTTTGGTCTCTTTTCGCTCGCCTAAAACTAAACGTACTAGGGCAGTTTTAAAGTTTCGGATTCAGAAACTATGCGAACAGTTGCAATTCTCAGCAATAAAGGACAGCCTCAGCCTCAAAGCTGCCGGAAATACAGGGCTGCTGTCAGTCTTACATGCTGGAATGTCCCTGTTAGGAAAAGGGCGTTTTCCTGAGAGCAACACGGTGCTTGCATTTCCTTGCATGAGGCATCCCAAAGGCACCAATTCCTAAAGGGAACAGGACACTGCTGGGCAGGGTCATAGTGAGGTCCATGTATGGCATGCACAAGATTAGGCATGCAGCATTTCCCATCAAAACGTAGTCCATGTAATGCCTTCACTCTAGTGAGCTTTTCAGGACTCCTAGGACTCCTGCATCCTCAGCACCTTCCGTGGAAGAACACTGCTTCCCGCATGTCTCTTCCAGGGATACTTCACAACATTCAGGGACCTTGGGCCTCGGGATCATATCTTTTCCAGCGGAGAGAAAGGTGACACACTGCTTTCTTCATTGGATAGCTAGATGTCCGAGCTTTCTAAAGGCCACCCGAACACAGGTCCAGCAGGTCTTTTAGGTGTACAGCCAGTGGTTCCCAGCACTGAACCTGGGCTGCAATGAAGAAACACTCTCCATAGGGTTTATATTGGGAACCCTTACTTGCTGTCTCTCTATGCCAAACAGACAGTTGTCTTTCGAAGCAGCCTGACAAAGGCCCAGTTTTCTCCTGAAACACCCACTAGCCTTTGTTATGGTGTACTGACGGCGAGATCTATCCCAAGGCAGTAATTACGTCACGCTAATTGCCCCATGCAGAATTGCCTTGGTACGAAGGTTTAACTGGGAAGGACAGGGTGCTGCTTGAGACTCTTTGCCTTGGTCAGAAACTAATATGCAGTGTGCAAGTTTGATATTCGTGACCTAGTGAGAAAAGCACTGTTTTGGGCAGTTTTCAACTTTCGGATTCAGAATCTATGTGAATAGTTGCACTTCCCAGCTGTAAAGAAGGACAGCTGCAGCCTCAAAGGTGCCAGAAATACAGTGCTGCTGCCAGTCCTACGTGCTGGAATGCCCCTGTTAGGAAAAGGGCGTTTTCCTGAGATCAACACGGTGCTTGCATTTCCTTGCATGAGGCATTCCAAAGGCGCGAATACTAAAAGGAACACGACTCTGCCAAGCAGGCTCATAGTAAGGTCCATGTATTGCATGCACAAGATTAGGTATGCAGCATTTCCCATGAAAATATATTCCATGTAGTGCCTTCACGCTAGTGAGCTTTTCAGGACTCCTAGGACTCCTGCGTCCTCAGCACCTCCCGTGGAAGAACATTGCTTCTCGAAGGTCTCTTCCTGGGCGACTTCACAACATTCAGGGACCTTGGGCCTCCGAATCATCTATCTTAATGCCGAGTGAAAGCCGATACACTGCTTTCTTCGTTGGATAGCTAGATGTATGAGCTTTCTAAAGTCCACAAGAACAGAGGTACATCAGGTCTTTTAGGAGTATGGCCAGTGGCTCCCAGCACTGAACCTGGGCTGCAATGAAGAAACACTCTCCGTAGGGTTTATATTGGGAACCCTTACTTGCCCTCCTTCTATGCCAAGCAGACAGTTGACTTTCGAAGCAGCCTGACAAAGGCACGGTTTTCCCAAGAAACACCCAGTAGCCTATGATAAGGTTTACGGACATCGAGATCTATCCCAATGCAGTAAGTACATAACTCTACTCGCCCCATGCAGAATTGCATTGGTACCAAGTTTTAACTGGGAAGGACATGGTGCTGCTTGAGACTCTTTGCCTTGGTCAGAAACTACACGTAATACGCAGTGTGCAACTTTGATATTCGTGACCTAGTGGGAAAAGTACTATTTTCCCCACTGGAGAGCAGGAAGCCCAAGGTCCCTGAATGTTGTGAAGTCACCCAGGAAGAGAAATTCGGGAAGCAGTATTCTTCCATTGGAGGTTCTGAGGACGCAGGCGTACTAGGCGCCCTGAAAAGCTCACTAGCATCACGACACTATATGGACTACATTTTCATGGGAAATGCTCTATGCCTAATCTTGCGCATGCAATACATGGACCTTACTATGAGCCTGCTTGGCAGAGTCGTGCTCCCTTTAGTATTTGCGCCTTTGGGATGCCTCATGCAGGGAACTGCAAACACCGTATTGCTCTCATGAAAACGCCCTTTTCCTAACAGGGGCATTCCAGCACTTAAGACTGACAACAGCACTGTATTCTGGCATGTTTTGAAGCTGCAGCAGTAATTCTTTACAGCTCGGAAGTGCAAGTATTCGCATAGATTCCGTTTCCGAAAGTTCAAAACTGCCCAAGTACGTTTAGTTTCCAGTGAGCGAAAAGAGACTGAAGGACCACTCTGGCCCCTTTCCCGATTAACTTTGAACCAGGAAATTGTGCAATGTGTGATGGTGTACGGGACTTAAGACTTTAGGTATGTTACGTGTCCTCACACGTTTTCTAAGCATAGTAGTGTTCAGGGGAAACTATACATTTCCATGACTGCATGTAATGTCTATTCTCTACGTGGCCTATAGAAAGGTGAGGTAAGTAAGTGTACCCAGAATGGACACTAAGAAAAGAGTGTTTTCATTGCAGCTCACAGTCTGCACTGGGAGCCACTGGCATTACACCTAAGACCTGCTAGAGCTGTGTTCCGGAGGTCTCTTGAATGCTTTGGCCTTGTAGCTATCTGGAGAAGAAAGCAGACGGTTGCCTTTCACTCTGCTTCAAAGAGGTGATCCAGAGGCCTTAGGGAACGTAATGCTGCATGGTCGACAAGAACAGTGATCCTGTCCACACTGTTCTTCCATGGGCTACGATGAGGATACAGCGGCCTTAGGAAAAGCATACTAGAGTTCCTGCACTACTTGCCCCAAAGTAAATGGAAAAACTCTGCACTCCTCATTTTGTGGATGGAATATCTGAATGAGACTTTGAACCTTGTGGAGAGGTCTAGCTTTCCCTTTGGCAACGAGGGCTCTGGGATGCCTCCTGCAGGGCACAGGACACATTCTGTTTCTCTAGGAACTGTCTCTTTTCTCCACAAAGGCATTCTAGAAGTGAAGACAACACAGGAACCCACTCTCTTCCACAGGAAACTTTTACGCTGCAAGTATCCTGCTCTCCAGTGGGGAAAATAGTGCTTTTCTCACTAGGTCACCAATATCAAAGTTGCACACTGCATATTACGTGTAGTTTCTGACCAAGGCAAAGAGTCTCAAGCAGCACCCTGGTCTTCTCATTTAAACTTCGTTCCAATGCAATTCTGCATGGGGTGAGTAGCGTGACGTACTTACTGCCTTGGGATCGGTCTCGACATCCATACACCTTATCAATGTCTAGTGGGTGTTTTAGGAGAAAACTGTGCCTTTGTCAGGCTGCTTCAAAAGTCATCTGTCTGCTTGGCATAGAGTGAAGACAAGTAAGGGTTCCCAGCATAAACCCTACGGAGAGTGTTTCTTCATTGCAGCCCAGGTTCAGTGCTGGGAGCCCCTGGTCGTACACCTAAAAGACCTGCTGGACCTGGGTTCGGGTGCACTTTAGAAAGCTCGGACATCTAGCTATCCAACGAAGAAAGCAGTGTGTCGCCTTTCTCTCCGCATTAAGATAGATGATCTGGAGGCCCAAGGCCCCTTAATGTTGTGAAGTCACCCAGGAAGAGACATTCGGGACGCAGTGTTCTTACATGGGAGGCGCTGAAGACGCAGGAGTCCTAGGAGTCCTGAAAAGCTCACTAGCGTGAAGGCAATACATGGACTATGTTTTCATGGGAAATGCTGCATGCCTAAACTTTTAGTTCTTTTAGATGTGCAGTGTAGGTAGTAGCAGAGTTCTTGGATCATATGGTAGCTCTACGTTTAACGTTTGAGAAACTGCCAAACTGTTTTCTACAGTGTCATCTTGGATTTAAACAATTATCACAAATATTAAACATATACAAATGTATACAAACTACTGTGAGTATTCCTTCTATTCCCATGAACTCATCCAGCTTTAATATTTACGAACTGATGGCTGTCATGTGTTATCTATACCTCCACCTGTTTCACCCTTTTCCATATTATCTTGAAGCAGCTCCGAGACAACATGTAATTACACCTATACATTTTTGGTATGTATATTTAAAATATAAGACTTTTATTCCTTAATATCAATTTTAATATTATATACCCAGTGAGTGCTCAAATTTACAGTTGTCTCCTAAATGTCATAAAAAATTGCTTTTAAGAATTTGGAATTAGATCCAAATAAGGTCCACACTCTGCCGTTGATTTTTAGGTCTCTGAAGTCTTTTTTAATCTATAGGTTCTCCCTCCATGTCTCTCTCACTTTTTTTTTCCTCCTTGAATTTTATTTTTGAAGAAAGCAGGTAATTTGTCCCATCTAGATTTTGACGATTACATTCCATGTTTTGTTAACATATTCTTCAATCTTTTTATTTCCTGTAAATTGGTAGTTGATCAGAATGAAGCTTGCATGTTTTGTTTTGGCAAGACAGTTTCATAGGTGATGATGTGTTCGTCCATGGAGACATATAATTGTCTCTTTCTGTGATATTAGCAGTCACTGATGATTCATACCTACATCCATTAATTCAGTTGAGGCTTCAAAAAATGGTGAATTCTGTTGTTCTTTTTTCACTTATTAGCTGGGTATATTTCTATCAGGAGAAGATTCCCGTCATCAGCTATTTGGTTGCCCAGTTGTAGAGGCATGATTCTCTTCTTTTATTTAAGTTTTCAAAATAATGAGTTGATTCACAAATATTCTCCAGTAGGGACGAATTTTTAAAAATTTACTTATTCATATCACCGTGGACTCCATTACAGTTATTATTCTAACTGAGGCCCTATCTTTGGCCACTTGGAGCTTCTCAGTGACTCCTATGTCCTTTTGACGTGACATCAGTTGTTTCTAGACTTTTTCAGTGGTCAGAGCTAGGAAATATGTATGTTTGTTTTTAATATAAAATATGTCATAGGTTCATACTGCTACTTTCCATTTAAATTCAGAACTATAGAATTTTCACTTATCCTTTTCTGTCTTCTGTTGATAGTCTACTTTCTCCCACCCCAAGAATACCAGTTCTCAACAATGCCTGAAATTTGCTCTATTTCCTAATTCGAATCCAAGTTCTTTTGCCGCTCTTCTACTATTCTACTTAAATCACGGCTGCTTTATGGCCCTTGAAATGTCAGACAGAACATAAATGTAGGTAGAACTGTTTATATCATTTTGAGTTACATGTGCATTCATTCACATAGATATGCTTTTCCTTTTGCATGCCTAGTAACTGTCCATTCTGCACTTTTAATGAAAATCAAGTGATACTTACTGGTTAAAGCAGCTTTGGAAAAAAATGGCTCTTATCAGAATGACTGACATACTAAGTTTAATGTACTCTCTTGGTTTATATTCTGCCTTCTCTAATTAATTTTTTATTCTTTCCCTACAAATGAAATAATACATATTTTCATGGTTTTGCCTTATAGGACTTACCAGAAACTATTCCTTTTTGAAAAATGTGTACAATTGGGCATCAGGTGCCAGATGATGACACTATTTTTAAATTCCAATGTGCTGTTAATGGGTTTTTGAAAGAAAATAAAGATAATGGTGAGTTGTTTTTCTTTTTTTTTTTTCCTTTCCCTGAACTTTGGTATGCATTTTGAGTGGGGTTGAGGATTTTTAACATTTTTTTTTTATCAGTAGATAACAAAATTATCAGATGGAAGATTTATTGGGAACAAGGATATTTGTGTGATGCCAAAATATCACTCCCAAGATGACTTGCTAATTTCAAGGATAGAAGATATACATGTATAAAGGAGGAATCTGGTGGTATTATCAAGGAATCAAATTTAGCATGACTAATGACAGGACAACCTGACATTAAGTGCTGTGTGATACTGTGCACTGTAACTTATACATACATGTACGCATATACACATACTGTGCACTCTAACATATATATATATACATGTATGCATACATACATACCGTGTACTATAACATATACACACATATTGCATACACACATTATGTACACTAGAACATATACATACATGTGTGCATACACATATACTGTGCACTCTAACATATATACATGTATGCATACATACATACCGTGTACTATAACATATACACACATATTGCATACACACATAATGTACACTATAACATAAACATACATGTGTGCATACACACATACTGTATACAGCATCACTGTGGCATGTTTAACTGTAATTTAACTGTAATTTAATCAGACTTTTTTTTTAATTTTTTATTTATTTATTTATTTATGGCTGTGTTGGGTCTTTGTTTCTGTGTGAGGACTTTCTCTAGTTGTGGCAAGCGGGGGCCACTCTTCATCGTGGTGTGCGGGCCTCTCACTATCGCGGCCTCTCTTGTTGCGGAGCACAGGCTCCAGACGCGCAGGCTCAGTAATTGTGGCTCATGGGCCCAGCTGCTCTGCAGCATGTGGGATCTTCCCAGACCAGGGCTCGAACCCATGTCCCCTGCATTGGCAGGCAGATTCTCAACCACTACGCCACCAGGGAAGCCCTAATCAGACATTTGACTAACCTCTGGTTAACAGAGAAAAACCAAGAAAGGACCCGAGAAAATACTTGAAGAGATTATAGTTGAAAACTTCCCTAACATGGGAAAGAAAATAGCCACCCAAGTCCAGGAAGCACAGAGAATCCCAGGCAGGATAAACCCAAGGAGAAACATGCCGAGACACATAGTAATCAAACTGACAGATTAAAGACAAAGAAAAATTATTGAAAGCAACAAGGGAAAAACAACAAATAACATACAAGGGAACTCCCATAAGGTTAACAGCTGATTTCGCAGCAGAAACTCTACAAGCCAGAAGGGAGTGGCATGATATACTTAAAGTGATGAAAGGGAAGAACCTACAACCAAGATTACTCTACCTGGCAAGGATCTCATTCAGATTCAATGGAGAAATCCAAAGCTTTATAGACAAGCAAAAGCTAAGAGAATTCAGCACTACCAAACCAGCTCTACAACAAATGCTAGAAAACTTCTCTAAGTGGGAAACACAAGAGAAGGAAAGGACCTACAAAAATAAACCCATAACAATTCAGAAAATGGTAATAGGAACATATATATCAATAATTACCTTAAATGTGAATGGACTAAATGCTCCAACCAAAAGACACAGGCTCGCTGAATGGATACAAAAACAAGACCCATATATATGCTGTCTACAAGAGACAATGATCAGATTTCCTGTCCAGGAAACATTTCCTCTGATCTTCAGACTTGTTTGTCTAACTGCTCCTCACCGTCTGTACTCAGATGTCTCAAAGCAGCCTTATGTGAACAAGCCCCAGGAGAACATTTGTGCTTCACCCAAACCTCTGCCCCTCTCCCCCAATCAACACCTCGCCCCTTCTGGAGGTTTGTTCTCAGTTTCTTTCCCTTTACCTGCATCTGTGTACAGTTTATCAGCTTTGGTTCTGCCTTTAAAGTAGATCTTGAATAAGGACTCAGGGCTCTGTGCTTGCCCCCTGTCTCTCTCCCTCTCCTTTTCCCTCTTCCTCTCTCCCTCCTGCTCTCTCCCCCTCCTCCCTGAAGTCACCCTAGCACAAGCCACTACCCTTTCCTGAAACACCCTGTAACCAATGTCCTGACTTCACTCTGACTTCTCTCTGATTCACTTTCCATCCATGTAGCAGCAAGACTGATTCTATGAAAATGTAAATTGTTCCGTTCGCTGCCCTGAATATGTCTCTTAAGTAGATTTTCATCACAGTTTGGATGAAATCCAGATTCCTTGCTGTGTTCCGGGGGACTGCATGGTTCCACTGTGCTCACCCAGCCCTGCAGTGCTGCCCTCACCCCCCAGCCCTGCAGCGCCACCCTCAACCCCCAGCCCTTCTCTGTGTGGGGCCTTTGCACCTGCTTTTTGCTCGCCAGCAATGTCAGCCAGCTCTCACCTGGCCAATTCCTACTCATCCTCAGACTTTGTCCCCTCAGAAGATCTTGCCCTACTACTTACTGCTCTTCTCTATTTCGACTCCCTGTTTCTGTTACAGTTTCTAGGTATTTTATTTCTTTATTTCCCTGACTTTTGTCTGCCATCCCCACTGGAATGAGAGCACCCTGAGGGCAGGCTTGTGCTTCCCGGTTACCTGAGTCTGTGATACACGTAAAACGGAATCTGTCACATAATGGGGTTTAATTAAACAAACGAGGCCATGAGACTGGGATGGCTCTGGTACCTTAGCGTCCTAAGGAAGCAAACCCAAACCTAAGCCTGTAAATGCCTCAAGGTTTTGAAATCAAACCCTAAGGACAAACAATCACAGCTAACCTTTCCCAATAAGGTAACCTCTTATACAACCAAACAAGTAACTTCCTTGTTTTGTTTCCGTGTCTTTTCTATAAAAGTATTTACCCAGCTCCTGTGGGTGGAAGGCTCCTAACCACTCCTGGTTTGGTGCTGCCTGATTCTAGTGGATTTTTTCTCAAATAAACTCTTAAATTTGTTAATATGCCTCAGTTTATCCTTAACAGCAGGTACGCAATGCATGTTTTTCAATGGAGGGATAAATGACTGAGTATCTTTAAATCCAGGCACTTAGGGTTCGGGGAGCTTCACTGCATCTTTTTTTTTTTTTTCCCCCCACCGGGAAAATGGTTTTTAACCTTTATTCTTAGCATAAATCAAGAGGCTCATTTTTCAGTCTATAGAATTCAATTAAAGGTCAGATTTGTAATGGAGATCCTAATTATTAACGTGTTGCTATTTTAATTATTAATAGGTTGAAATATTTGCATAATGGATAAAGGAATAGCCCAAGAACAACTTTGGTAGCATCTGAAGAGTCTTCAAAATATTTTATCAATATCCCTTTTGCTATGAGCTTATATAATTCATTTAAAACACAGACATTTATTTAAAATATTACAAGGGTAAAACTACTGTTACCACCCTTAGATATTATGAACCAAATTATACTGATTATGGTCCTGAAATATTTGAAAGAGGTGATCTATATAGAAATCACCAGAGGAAAAATAGTAAAGAGAGTACTTATTATTTTGTACAATCCTAACATTAATTTCTAAAGAATAATTTGGGTTAAGATATATTTTAACCACACCCAATGTTATTCTCCTTCATCCTGAAAATGTATTGAATCTAAACAAACTAATGGAGCAGAAACACGTCACATATGTGAGGTTTTTAACTAAATGGTATTGGAATTAGCTTTTCTAAATGCAATTTATCAGAACCTAGAAATATGTTTCTTTTTTTTTTTCCACACACACACACTGTATTTTATTTTTACAAGAGATAAATAGACTGACACCAAGCATTGTACATGGATGACCACAACAAAAGCAACAAGGATTTTTAACATTTTTAATAGTTCTGACATTAGGCCTGTTGTGTTTGATAACAATAAGGTGGAAATGTCAGATGGTGCTAATAGAGTACGGTGTTTTTCCTGTTTATGGTCACAAACAATTTAGTTTAGTTTGGAAAGTGATTTTTGTGAGAAATAGGAACTGAACTAGCTTACTTATCTCTTTTTGAAAAATTTGAATGGAAAATACATAAAAAAATAAAAAATGTTCTTTTGTCCTATTTATTGGTTGAGGGGTGGAAGAAAGGTTAAGACTCTCAGGTTCTTAGTGTATATAAAAGAGAAAACAAAAAGCAAAGGTTCGAAGTGAGACAGATCCCTGGAAGCCAAACAAAACAGAGTGGACCAGAAGAGTGGCTTCCTCATCATATGTGTTTAAGATAGTTTTGCTGCTTTCACACTTTGGGTACAAGTGAGGAAGAACACTACCACCTCTTATTCTTATCTTCAGACAGGAAGAACTTAAAAGGCTGGTGTTTTCTTGTTTCCGCTCTAAGATCTACTCTGTTGATAGTAGGTCTTAATAGCGTCTGAATTTTAAGGATCCACTTGCCTTTTTCTAGCATCTAACTATCAGAAGGAACATGGTATTTGCCATGTTTTAAGACTGAGGAATCTTTTGTCTTTGGAACACCACTGACCCACATGAGAAAGTGTTCATTTTGTTCTCTCTCTAAATTTAGCCTGAGGAGTGTGCACTTTATTAAATAAATCTAACAGTAAATATTCCGTGTATATATAAAATGTTGCACATCTATACATAAAACAGGGAGTAAGGGAGAAGGAATAGAGATGGAGGTGGGAAGATAGAAGATAGGAGGTGAGAGAGAGAGGGAGAGACTGGAATTTTAAGACAAATTTTCATTCTATATCCTATATTAATGCAGGTAACTAGCTCTTAAATATCTTAAGCCCTCTTCACAGACCTTCCCTGTACTTTAGCTTTAAAACTTGAGAGGCTTGGCCTTGCCTGTGATAACCAGGGTGTCTACAAAGGAGGCAAATTATCTGATTTGTGTAAACTGTAGTCACAGAAATGTTACCACTTAAGGTGTTAGAGTGAAGCTGCCGGCCTCCTCACTTCCTCCAGGCTCCTTTGTGTGTGTTCTGTCTGTTCCACGTGGGCTAGAAGATCCTTACAAGTGCATGAGAACACGTTTGTAAACCTTGATTGTTCACATGTTATACCAAGTGTAGTCCATTGCATATGCTGACTCCTCTGTGGGTCTTCTGCATGCAGTGGGCTAACTTCACCATGCTCTCTGCCATTGCAGTCTCAGGACCTTAGTTATGATCATTGGTGGCTTCCTCTGCTATAAGCCCCTCCCACAGGTGTCAGGCTCACTGATAATGAGGAGGAGACTATACTATCCACTCCCTAGAATTGGTAGAGACTCAGAAAATAAATTGTTTTAGTAAACACTGAGAGCCTTATAGGTTTGTTGTTAGGGCATGGGGATACAGAGGTGACTAGAAGTCTTTGTTCAGTAGAAACTTACAGTTATCTAGGAAGATAAGCATGTGGTGACTATAAGTGGGTTAATTATAATAAAAGAATCAAGTGCAGCAGAAATATGGAGGAGAAATTGAGGAAGGCCTGACTGAGGAGACAGCATTTGAGCTGGGCTTGGGGGAAGAGGATTTTGCCAGAATGAGGAAAGGACAGCCCAGGTATTGGGAACAGGTACAAAAGGCACAGGGCTTGGACTTGTGCTCTGGAGGGGCAGCCTCTGGTGTGACTAGAAAGCAGTGTGAAAGGGCAAAGAATTCATACATTCATTTTCAGCAAATATTTGTATAACACCTTCTAAGTTGCAGGCACTGTTCTAGGAACAGAACAAAGATCTTGCCCTTACGTACTTTACATTCTAGTGGGGGAGAGAGATAAATAAATAAGTAAATATATGGAGTGTCAAGTAGTGGTAAATGCTTTGGAGAATAACAAAACAAGATGAAGAGGTGAGGGGATGTGGTAGGTGATCAGGGAAGTCCCCTCTATTAAGATGTCGATTGAGAAGAGCCTTGAAGTGAGAAACAAGCCATTGGATATCTGGGAGAGTGGAGATGGGGTGAGAGAGTGTGTTCTGAAGCAGAAGGAATAGTAGGTGCAAAGTCCCTGAAGCACGACTGTGCTTGGCATGGTCGAAGAATAGTAAGGAGGCCAGTGTGGCTGGACAGGGGAAAGTGAGTGAGGGCAGGGCAGTAGAGAATGGGATCAGGGAGGCTGGCAGGGGAAAGGAGGGAGGTGGATGATGTAGGTCCTTGTAAGTCATAGGTTGAACTTCTAATTCAGTTGGAGAGACAGGCTGATATTTGTTTATAAAGAGTTCTCAATGCTATGCTAAAAACTTGGTCTTTATTCTGTGCTAAGTGAAGATTTTTAAGCAACAGATTAATCCAGCCAAGTTTATATTTTAGAGAGAACATCTTCCATGTGGAGGATCAGTTGAAATAGAAGAGACTGTTAGGGGCTTCTCTGGTGGCGCAGTGGTTGAGAATCCGCCTGCCAATGCAGGGGATGCGGGGCGAGCCCTGGTCCGGGAGGAGCCCACATGCCGCAGAGCGGCTGGGCCCGTGTGCCACAACTACTGAGCCTGTGCCCTGGAGTCCATGAGCCACAACTACTGAGCCCACATGCCACAACTAATGAAGCCCACGTGCCTAGACCCCATGATCCACAACAAGAGAGGCCACCGCAGTGAGAGGCCTGCGCACTACAGAGAAGGGTGGCCCCCGCTCGCCGCAACTAGAAAAAAGAAAGCCCGCATGCAGCAAAAAAGACCCAATGCAGCCAAAAATAAATAAATAATTAATTAAAATTAAAAAAAAAAAAAGAAGAGACTGTTAGAATCGTAGGGCGGTAGTAATTCAGGCAGGAGATTACGAATGTCAGACACCACCTAGTCACAGACATACCTTTTGCAGAGATCAGCTACATGTTGTTGTTTTTTATTTACTTTCTCATATAATTTTTTTTAAGTCCTGGACCACAAAATACTGTGGCACAGTTGGAAAAATCTGAGACTCGATTCTAGTCTTTTTTCTGTTTCCCTGCTGTGCAGCTTGGGCTTACGTCTCAAGCCTTACTTTTTCATTGTGAAATAAGAATGGTGCTACTTAACCCGAGAACTCCACAGGCACCTAGACCTGTGGCGTGTGAGGAGCAGTGAATGAGAGAAGGAACGGAAGTCTTTTGGGACCCCAAGAGCCCTTCAGAAACCGTTTGTTCTTTTTAATATTGAGCATTAAAAGTGAAGGCATTCCATTTGTTTCACTCAAAAACAAATTCTATTCTTCTGATAGCCTGTTTTCTTTTTCCACTCCCTTTTTCTATAGTCAGATCAGTTCCTGATGGGCATTCTCCAGTCCACACTATTGCATATGATTGGAGACTATGCAAAATTTCCCAGAGGCCATGAATTTTGACTTTATAGTAGTTAATTCTTTATAGTACGTTCCTGCAAAAACACTCTTTTCTTCAGAGTTTTTCCTTTTCAGGATAGTGGTAGTGTTGTGGTAACTAATAAAGGCTACTCTTCAGAAAATTGTGTAACTTGCTTTTAGTGTATCTACTTCGCTTACTTAATTCCATATTCCCTGTTTTTTAGACAGACTTCTTGGTGTCCACTGTACCCATGGTTTAAACAGGACTGGCTACCTCATGTGCAGGTGAGTTGCCAACCCCAAAAGGCAGACCATGTTTAAATTGTTCTGTTTACAATAGTAATGTAAGCTAATGTAAGCTGAATGCACAAATGCAGTCAGAGAAGTGTATGAAGTGGAAGGCAATTTTGCACCCTACTCAGATATTACCACCAGTAATAATTTAGCACATATTTTTTCAGACGTAAAAAATGCAGATATAAGCATATACAATGGTCCCTTGGTATCTGCAGGGGGATTGGTTTTAGGACTCCCCATGGATACCAAAATCCTCAGATGCTCAAGTCCCGTACGTAAAATGGTGTAGTATAGTCGGGCTTCCATATCTGCAGGTTATGGAACTGTTGGATATACAGAACTGACTGTACATGTGATTTAATGGTATAGTGTTTAGACATTCTTGTTTATAATTTAATATATGGTGGACATCTTCCTCTGAAAATATTTGGAGACCTCGTTCTTATTTATTATTCTTTTTTTCCTCCAAATTTGCTTTATGTAGTTGGATATAAATTAATGAACACAAACTTAAGCAAGATACATGTAACAATTTAATAGAACCTGATACTCTAATTCTTTCAGGTTTTCTCAAACTCATCATGGGGCTCATAAGAAAAGTAACCAACATGGATACTACTACAGTTGAATGTCAAATCTTTAAGTGCTTATGACATACTAAATTCTTGTATAATGCACTTACAAAGAACCCTTCAAAAGACTTGTGCCTTGTATGTAGCAAAAAGTGTTAAGAGTCAAATATTCAACTCAATATAAAATAATAAGAAACACTTCTGATTTGTTAGTTTGAGATTGCGTCTCCTTTTACTAATGAATGATTTTTTTTAGCTGTAATATCACTGAGCTGAACAAATATGTCACCTTGGAGTACATAAGGAAAAATAAACACATGCTAAATGGGCAAAACATTACAACTACATCTTTACTAGGTCTTCTCTACTTCTAACACTTCAGAAGCTTAGAGATTCAGAGTGTTCTTACGTTAATTGCAAGAAAAATAGAAAGGAGAAATTCCTTCTTTTTTGAGATCACAACTGTGAAGTCGTGATTATACAAATTCTGCATTTGTGTGCAAAACGTGAAACACATTTCTCTTAATTCTCCCTGCTTAGAATTGTCAGTCAACTAGCAGGAATTTCCTTCCAAGAAACAGAGACTGAAATGTGTTTTATATAACTTCAATAACCTCAGCACTACAATAAGAAGACATGCAGTATCCTTTTGCTGTGCTTCAAGACAACAGGGAAGGAGGTCACAGGAAAGAATAAATCAAAATTGTTACAACTGAGAAACTTTTCTCAGTTTAACCATGGTACCACTTTTATTTTTATATAAGCATGGTGGCATAATTCAAGCTCAATAAATCAGAATTCTTAATATTTAAAATTTACCTTGACTTTTAATTATCACCATGTTAACTACCAAAATAATTCTATGAAACTCATAAGAAAGGGTAATGTTAAACCCCACTTTACTAGAGTTAGTTTCTGGACACATTAACTCATTTTTTTTATAGAAGAGGGACAGTGAATCTCAGTTGGCTTACAAGCTAGGAGATCACTTTGAATTCTGCATTTCTTAACTGCAAACAGATATAGCACATGTAACAGGTTATAACTGGTTTTCAACTGGTTTTCAAGCACAGAGCCAGCCCCAAGAGTAATAGTACACTATTTAAAAAGACCTAAGGCAATGAATTCCATTTCCAGTGGAAAAAAAGAATCGTATGGTCTTGGACAAACAATTCTGATAGTTTACTTAACGGTCACTTAGTAGTTCTTGTTTGCTCATAGAACTTTATGACTTTTTTGAGGAGTGAAGCATTCAGCTTTAGTGGATAAATCCTTGTTAGGCTAAGACAATCATTATCATATCCCTCTTTGCCATGAATTGTCTTATGAATGGTCATATCAATCTGTTTTGGCAAATGAGTAATTAAGGGAAGGCTGTTATTGTGCTTATGAGAATGATATTTTTCTCTGAAAAATGATAAATATGCATTAGGAAAATGACCATTTGGGCTCTTTTTCTGCTTCCTCCTTGTTTTGTGAGGATATGATACTTGGTTTTACAGCAGCCATCTTGTGACCCTGAGATGATCATATGCCAATAACGACAAATGGTAGATTAGAAAGAACCAGCAAAGACAGAAAACAGCAACATCAATAGTAACAACAATCACAGCAAAAGAACAATGGGACCTTAACTTGTGGAGTTTCTATAAAGTAAAAAATAAGTGCTCTATGATTATTCTAAAAAAAAAAAAAAGAACTATGCAAACCAGCTTAAAACTCCTTTTTTTGTGCCAGTGTTATAAAATGTAGCTTTTAATAAAGCCTTGACCCAAATGCCAGCAACTTCAGAAAAGAATTTGGGTAAGGGGAAGAAGAAAGTTATCTCACTTAGGAAAAACAACCACTATCTTCATCCTATTCTTCGACACACAATTTAAACATATATAGCTGCTGTAACACTTTACACAATTCCTATGTACTGGAGCAATAACAAGAGCTAAATACAATTATATTTTTAAACACTGGGTGAAGGCTTTACATAAAAATACCATCCTACTTTTCCCCCTAAATTTCTAAAATATCACGTACTTTTCCCCAACATCTGCAGCCATTCAGGAATTTTTAGGAACCTTTCATGCATGATATTAATTCCTAATCCCTGGCTCTTTGGGCTCAATGACAAAAGATCAAAACCACCAAAAATGTTGGTTCACTTGAAGTCAGGTGAGAGACACTGGCTCAGTTAGTCTCGTAGGACAAAAGCAGTGCTGCATCAACTGTCTCCATGCAGGAGGGGCACGTGAAGGATCTCATCAGCCAGTCATCTGTACAGCCCAGGTGATCTGCATACACAGCAGAAATCAAATTGAGTTCTCATAAACAAAGTGCATCGTACAGATCACACACTCCCCGATCTTTTTTTTTAATATTTGTTTTATTTTGTTTATTCATTTATTTATTTGGTTGCACCGGGTCTTAGTTGCTGTCGGTGGGCTCCTTAGTTGTGGCATGCAAACTCTTAGTTGTGGCATGAATGTGGGATCTAGTTCCCTAACCAGGGAACGAACCCGGGCCCCCTGCATTGGGAGTGCACAGTCTTTAGCCACTGCACCACCAGGGAAGTCCCCCGGATCCTTTTTTCTGATCCATTTCTTCCAGGGTCATAAACTCCTTCAGGCTGATGCTGTATGAGGCCTATTCTTTGAGCTATCCTAATTTGCTCCTCTCAGCTGAGGTGCTAGGCGAGTCTGACTAGGTGTTGGATGAGAGACCAAAACTGGAACTTGATCCAGATATGGCAGCAGCAGCTCCTGATCCAGCTCCGTCCCCTTGCCAAAGCTAGCCCAGTCGGACTGAGACTTGTGAGGCAGGGAGATGTCATCCGAAGTGGGGGACTTAAGGCAGTTCCCCATCTTCCAGGGCTTGAGTGTGTGATCTGTGTGCTGTTTTGACAGTCTCCCAACCTCATTCTTTTTTTTTTTAAATTAATTAGTTTATTTATTTATTTATTTTTGAATTTTTAAAATTTATTTATTTTTTATACAGCAGGTTCTTATTAGTTATCTATTTTATACATATTAGTGTATATATGTCAATCCCAATCTCCCAATTCATCTCACCACCACCAACCCCTGCCCTGCCCCGCTTTCCCCCCTTGATGTCCATACGTTTGTTCTCTACATCTGTGTCTCTATTTCTGCCTTGCAAACCGGTTCTTCTTTACCACTTTTCTAGATTCCACATATATGCATTAATATACAATATTTGTTTTTCTCTTTCTGACTTACTTCACTCTGTATGACAGTCTCTAGGTCCATCCACGTCTCTACAAATGACCCAAGTTCATTCTTTTTTATCGCTGAGTAATATTCCATTGTATATACGTACCACATCTTCTTTGTCCATTCATCTGTTGATGGGCATTTAAGTTGCTTCCGTGACCTAGCTATTGTGAATAGTGCTGCAATGAACATTGGGGTGCATATGTTTTTTTGAATTATGGTTTTCTCTGGGTATATGCCCAGTAGTGGTATTGCTGGGTCATATGGTAATTCTATTTTTAATTTTTAAGGAACCTGCATACTGTTCTCCATAGTGGCTGTATCAGTTTACATTCCCACCAGCAGTGCAAGAGGGTTCCCTTTCCTCACACCCTCTCCAGCATTTGCTGTTTGTAGATTTTCTGATGATGCCCATTCTAAGCAGTGTGAGGTGATACCTCACTGTAGTTTTGATTTGCATTTCTTTAATAATTAGTGATGTTGAGCAGCTTTTCGTGTGCCTCTTGGCCATCTGTATGTCTTCTTTGGAGAAATGTCTATTTAGGTCTTCTGCCCATTTTTTGATTGGGTTTTTTGTGTTTTTAATAGTGAGCTGCATGACCTATTTATATATTTTGGAGATTAAATCCTTTGTCTGTTGATTGTTTTTTTTTTTTTTAAGGCTGCATTGTTCCTTTGCTTACTGATGAACATGTACAAGTCAGAAGTTTTTGATATTATAAAACATCAAATTAATGAACATTCCTGTGTGAACATCTTTGAATACATATGCTTTGTCTCAGTTAACTTCACTCAGAATGAGACTTCTGCATCAAGGAGTTTATGCCCTTATGCTTTTTGTGGGTGTTGCTACACTGTACCAATGTATGGTCATTCATGCAGGAAATACTTATTGAGCATCTGTTATGTTTAAGCACTGTGCTGGGTGCTAGCAAAAAGACTTGTGAAATTTTGTGAGTGAAGAGACTTGACCTGCCCTTTGTGAATTCTAGCAGTCCAGAGAGGGAATAGATATTCAAGAATCATACTCTGCATGTAGAATTACAACTCTGACAAGTGCCAAGGAGAGGGACACGGTACCATGAGAGCATATTTTAGGGAGGATTTGATCTCATCATGGAGATTAGAGAAGGTTTAGGGATGTTTGAGCTGATATCTGAAGGATGAGTAGGTATTAACCAGATAGGGACGTTGGGGAGAGATTTCTGAGCATAAGGAATAGCAAAAGACCCTATAAGAGGAAAGCATATGCTGTGTTGGAGGAACTGGCCAGGAAGGTGGGGCCGTTGGGGGAGCATGTCATTATAATGGAGCTGCAGGTGTGGGTAGGAGCTCGATCGTGCAGGCTTCTGTTTAAGGTTTCAGACTTGAAGAGTAATAGAAAACCATTGAAATTTTTTTGTTGAAGGTGAGTGTGTGGAACATACCCAATTGCATTTTCAAACTATCGTTTTGCTACCGAGTGGAGAATACACTGCAGGGAGAAAGAGTGGAAGCGAGGAAACAAGTTAGGAGACTTGTGTAGAAATTGGGCATAATGGTGGCTTGGACCAGGGTATGGTGGTCATTTTGGTGGAAAGATGTGGACAGATTCTAGAGGTATGTAGGCAGTATCATTGTCAGCACTGGTGGTGGGTTGAGGATGAGGGTGAGGGAGAAATAGCTGTCAGTGATGGTGATTCCTAAGTTTCTGGCTCCTATGGTTGGTTAGATAGGGTTTTTTAGATATGATGTTAATATTTGTCCTAATTTGTCTTTTGTTATTTGTTGGTTCTTGATGAATACTCTGTCATATTAAGTCTCCTGTTTTTAGTGTACAAAGCATTTTGACCGAAACTGACCGTTGTATGTTATCAGATAACTTTTTAACATCTGCCAGTTTGGTCGTGTATTTTATTCTCTTTCATTTATTAAGTAAATTGTTGTATTAATGTAAATAACTATATTAATAGATTTTCTAAAGTTGCGTTATCCTTGCATCCTTGGTCCTTGGAATAAAGCCTGTTTTTTTTTTTGGCAGTGTTGGGTCTTTGTTTCTATGCGGGCGCTTTCCCTAGTTGCGGCAAGCGGGGGCCACTGTTCATCGCGGTGGGCGGGCCTCTCACTATCGCGGCCTCTCTTGTTGCAGAGCACAGGCTCCAGACGCGCAGGCTCAGTAGTTGTGGCTCACGGACCCAGTCGCTCCGGGGCATGTGTGATCTTCCCAGACCAGAGCTCGAATCCGTGTCCCGTGCATTGGCAGGCAGATTCTCAACACCGCGCCACCAGGGAAACTCGGAATAAAGCCTTTGTGTAGTCATGGTATATATCATTCTTTAATAATTATTGATTAGATATGCTGATATTTTCTTAGGATTTTTCTATCTATATTTGTAAAGCACAATTGGACCTTTTTTTGCAAAAACTTGATTTTCTTTCCTTTTTATTTACAAATGACGCGAATTTTGTTGTTTTGTAGATATTTGATTGATGTAGAAGGCATGTGGCCAGATGATGCAATTGAATGTAAGTATAAGGGTTGTCACTACTTTTCCCTTCTTATAAAATTTGAAGGTAGAAAGGTAAGAGAATTTCTCAAATTTTGGAAAAATAGAAAAGTTTGTAATTCATTTGTTCTGACATACGATAGCCTTTTACCAAAAGTTTATAAAGGGATGTATCTGGAAATAGCAAGATATAATAGCCTGAGTAATTAGTTAGTGGATTTCAGCATTTTTTTTTCTTTTTTAAATTTATTTAATTAATTAATTTACTTTTGATATTATATCCACTGCCCCACCAAGGAAGTCCCTTTTTCTTCCTTCCTTCCTTCCTTCCTCCCTTCCTTCCTTCCTTCCTTTAAAGCTCCAAGTCATTTAAAATACATGACTTCTTACTAAAAATCTCCAGTTCATGTAACCAAGGGGTTTATAACTTCTCCTTTTAAAGTTATATTCCTGGGACTTCCCTGGTCGTCCAGTGGTGAAGACTCTGTGCTTCCAATGCAGCAGGTGTGGGTTCAGTCCCTAGTTGGGGAGCTAAGATCCCACGTGCTACGCAGCCAAAGAAATTTTTTTCAAAAG
Source organism: Balaenoptera acutorostrata (assembly GCF_949987535.1). NCBI lineage: Eukaryota > Metazoa > Chordata > Mammalia > Artiodactyla > Balaenopteridae > Balaenoptera > Balaenoptera acutorostrata. The sequence continues at coordinate 62,494 of NW_026646529.1, read as the reverse complement.
TTATATTCCTGTATTATTGAATTTAGTGGTTTAGATTTCTTTTTTAATGTTTAGAAGATTTCAATTTCTTTACCAGGAACAAACAAAACATCATGTAAAACTAGTTTTCCAGAAACTATTTCCATCATTCTCTTCTTCCCTTGCTCCTGCAGACTGGTGTTTTATCTTTACAAGTTCTCCGTCATTCCATAAGAAAGCTGCTCGTCTTCTGGTTTCATAAGAGATGGTGAACAGTGGTAAAATATCCAGCTGACCGAAATTTCTAGAGTACACTTCAGGGAGCGAATGATGGGGTGGAATGTTGGGGCAGAGTGAGAGATACAGATTCTGGTGAGACTGAGAGTCATGCACAAAAATTACTGGGCTGTGGTGAAGGGAGAACAAAACTAAATCAGGTTCCTGCTGGTGGACAGGAAGCCAAAATGAAGAAGAATGGTGCGTAGCTGGGCAGTGTAATTAGGCCCCTAAGTGCTGTGTCTTCTGATAGTAATTATGAACAGAAACCAAATAATAGTTACTAATAACATGGAGGTGACCAATCCTTGAGAGCTGAGGCAGAGAGAAGGAAAGATGGCATTATGCCTTGTCTCTGGTTCCTTGAGTTTCCCAGGCTGGTTTGTGACCAATCTTGGGTGAAATCATAACTAAGTCATTTCTGCTAAGGGGATCAGCTTTCGTGGGGTCCTTTCTCTGCACTCTGTCCAATGATAAAGCCCACTGGTTTATGCCTCCTGGAAAACAGTTATTCCAAAGCAGTATAAGTGAAGCATTGATGAAACAGCCATGAAGAACATGTTTCCACATGGCCTCGCACCACCTTTTCAAAGTGCTGTAAAACTTTTTTCATCCAAAAATCAGTAACAGAAAAGGATTGGGATCAAATCCCGTACACAGGTAGTGTAAGAAAAAAGAGAATAAGGAGCAGAATAGCATGTCTTCAGACAATAAAATCAAGTTGGAAAAGACAGGTCCACAAAACAGATCAAAACTGTAACCTATTATTTCAAAGTGGGCTAAAAGATGTTAGGAAAAACAATGCGAAAGATGAAAGAACATGGATCGAGAAGGGAATGGGAAGTTATTGTTTAGTGGCTATAGAGTCTCTGTTTGGGATGGTGAAAAAGTTCTGGAAATGGTAAATGCTGATAAATTCCACCTATAGGTGTTTGGTTTTAGTTGATCTTCTTCCATGAAAGGGTTTGGAGAGATTCAGAAACTATGCTGCTGCCTCCATCTTTCTGATGTCCTGCTCAATCTTTTGACATAATTATTTTGAATTTGCACAGTGGTGATGGTTGCACAGCATTGTGAATGTATTTAATGTCACTGAATTGTATACTTGAAAATGGTTGAAATAATAAATTTTGTTTTATGTATATTTTACCATAATAAAAAAAAGATGAAAGAACAGCCTAAACCAGAATTAGGTAAGATGATAGAACTCAAGACAGAATTCAAAATAAAAGAAAACAATTTCAGAAATGAGGACTAAATTTAAAATAATACAAGAGTGGGGACTTCCCTGGTTGTCCAGTGGTTAAGAATCCACCTTGCAATGCAGGGGATGCAGGTTCGGTCCCTGGTTGGGAAACTGAGATCCCACATGCTGCAAGGCAACTAAGCCCGCATGCCGCAACTACTGAGCCCACGTGCTCTGGAGCCCACGCGCCACAACTGGAGAGCCAACGTGCCGCAAGGAAGAGCCCACGCACTGCAACAAAGAGCCCACGTGCTGCAACTAATACCCGACACCTCCAAAAATAAATAAGTTAATTAATTAAATAAATTAAATAAAATAATACGAGTGAATGAACATAATGGATAATGCCTTAAGAGAAACAAACAAGAAGAGGAAAAAATTTTTTTAAATCAAAAAGAAGATAAAAAGAATTTTAGAGAAAAGGCAAACATAAAAGATAGGCAAAAAAGAGTCAGGACAGCTCTGAAAAGAGAAATATAAATACGTATAAGGGGCTTTCCTGGTGGTGCAGTGGTTAAGAATCCTCCTGCCAATGCAGGGGATATGGGTTCGATCCCTGGCCCAGGAAGATCCCACATGCCATGGAGAAGCTAAGCCCGTGAGACACAACTACTGAGCCTGTGTGCCACAACTACTGAAGCCCACGTGCCTAGAGCCCGTGCTCAGCAACACGAGGAGCCACCGCAATGAGAAGCCCGCTTGCCACAACTAGAGAAAGCCTGCACACAGCAACAAAGACCCAAAGCAGCCAAAAATAAATAAATAAATAAATACATTAAAAAATATATATATACGTATAAGAATCTGTTATACCATAAAAGTGACATTTCAAATTAGTGGGACAGATTAGTCAACAAATTGTGATACATAAATGTTGGGGTATAAATATTTCTCTGGAAGGATCCACAGCACGGCCAAAGCAGATGTCTCTGAGGAGGGAAATGTGTGGCTGGGGCACGTGGAGAAAAGGGTCACTTTTCATTGAATTCCCTTGTGTACCTTTTCTAGTGTTCTGTCATGTGAATCTATTACCTCTGAAGTTTGCCTGAGTTCAAACCCCAGTTCCCCCAATTGCTAGCTCTTAATCTTGGGCAAACTCTTCACACTCTCCAAGCTTCTTTATCTGTGAAATAAGGTCAGTAACTTAGCCTGGTGCTGCCTGGCACAGAATAAACTCTCAAAAAATGGACATTATTAGTGAAAAAACCCCAAATGCCCATCAGTGGATGAATGGATTTTTTAAATGTGGTGGATATGTGAAATATTATACAGCCATAAAAAGGAATGAAGTACTAACACATGCTACGACATGGACGAACTTGAAAACATTATGCTAAGTGAAAGAAGCAGACACAGTGGTCACATTTGTATTATTTCATGAAATGTCCAGAAAAGGCAAAACCATAGCGACAGAAAGCAAATTAATGGTTGCCAGGACTGAAGGAAGAGGGGATGAAGAGTGCCTGCTGATGCTTAAGGGGGCTTCTTTTTGGAGTGATGAAAACGTGATGGGTTAGATGCCAGTGATGGTTGCATAGGCTTGTGGATGTACTAAATGACACTGAATTTGCAGTTTCAGAAGGTGAATTTTATGGCATGTGAATGACATCTCAAAAAAATAATTTTGAAAATGAAAATTGCCAGTTTTCCCATAGTCACTATCCACTGTCTCCATCTCTCCCTTCTCCCCACTGCATTCCTTTTCACGCCCACCCCTGCCGCTCTCTCGCATCGTCACTCCCTCGAGCTGCCCCACGAGGCCTCCCAGGGAGCCTCTGAACCCCTGGGCGCCTGCGTCCTGTGGCTGTTGGAGCTGCTGCCCAGTGCGCGTGCCCCCACCACTCTCACCGGTGAGAGTGGACGCTTCCGTCGGATTTTTTCTCATGCGTTTCAGTTGATGGTGATGTTTACAAAAGGCGGCACGTGCCCTGCTCAATGGAGGAAGCCCCTCAAGTTAATATTTAGGCCCCTCCAGAAGTTTGATCTCGTCCACCAGTAACCTCAGGATGCTGTGCGCTGAAAGCCAGGTTGGCCGCCTACGGGCATCTGCAAATACAGAGGACTTCAGAGGCATTTGGGCCTCAAATTGAGTCCTTGTACCTCCACATGGGATGTGACCTCAGCCCTTTGCTGCCCCTCTGTAAGTGAAGTGGCACAGGAATACTGGCCTTGCCTGTCATTGCCAAGGTTAACTGAATAGTGCATTGGCTCCCCTCGTGCTTAGGTGTTGAGTACATCGTGATTTACATATCAGGCCCTATTCTTGGGCCTCCTGATGCAGCAGTTCCCTTGGCTCTGCCCCTGTCGTCAGCTGCCCCTAGGATAGCTGTGAGCCCTAGCCACTTCTCTGGTAGATTTCCCTATTCCCCCACTATAATCACACGTGAATAAGGCAACTCAAACCTTTCAGAGATGTGTCCTGAACCTCTTGTTTTCTGAAATACCTATCTGGTGGTTGTGAGACTTAAGGCCAACCTCCCCAAGAGACTTTTTCTATTTCTCCTACTAAACCTAGACTCATCTTCTGTCATCTTCAGCTCTACTCAAATTGTGTTCTTTCAACGCAGACCTCTGACCCTGCTTTTTACTTCTGCCATTTCATCCTCACTCCTGCTTCCTTTCATAAATCCATAAATCTCTTTTGGCCTTCCTAGCCCTGGGCCAAGTTCCTTCCTCTTTCCTCAGTTTTAACCCCTTTCCTTTATTCTCCCGTCCAACTTTCAGTCCTTCCTTTCTCATGCAGACTTTGATTCCAACCCCATTAAAAAAAAAAACAAAAAAAACACGCCACACTTAGCATCTCAAAATTCAGAAGGTTGATTACTCATCTCTTAATTCTATTACATTTATTTATTCAGTTCTATTGTTTTAAAATATATCAAAGTAAATAGAGAAATTTATACCTATCTTATCTATATATGGAAGAACAGCTGGTACCCAAGGTGGCACCAACAGTCCTAGCAGGTCTTACTTTACATATATGTAGTAGTCAGCAATTTCCATTTCTTTTTCCCTCTCAATGAAAAATTGCAGTTTCCCCGAAGAGGTGTATCTGGCAGCATTCTCACGTTGTTGAGCCCGCCTCTTCATGGCCTCTCGCTCTGGCCTCTGCTCTTGTTCGATGGGCTTTGACATGACTGGCTCAGGAACATTGGGTTCCCTCCATGGAATTCGTTGCTTGCTGGAGTCTTGGCATAGAAGTTGGGTTTGGAGCTTGGGTGGGGACTGGTGCTTAGTCACAGCAGGGGGAACAGGCTCCCGCTGGAGAGAAGCGCAAGATGAAGTTTGGTAGGGTGCAGGCCTAGGAGCAGCAGACTGAGGGACACGAGGCTGGGTATGGTTGGTTCAAGCCGGTTGGGTTGGGTTGGTCACAGTTGGCTGAGCTGGTTTGGCAGGACCTGGCAGAGAGGCAGGAGCTGGCTGGGATGAATTGACTGCAGCAGGTTGAGCTGAGTCAGTAGAACCAGGCTGGGCACGGTAAGCCCCAGCAGGCCGATGTGAGGCCAGAGACTGTGGCTTCTGAGGAGCGGGTCGAGCTTGAGGCTTGTCCCAGGCAGAAAAAGGCAGAGGTATCAACTTGACCTTCCCAGGAGGAGGCCGCTCATACTGGGATGGAGATGGACACTCTGTTTCAGCACTGCTGTCTGGTTTCTGGGCTTGGACTTGCGTTTTCTCAGGACTCTTACCCTCACGTGGGGTATGCCGCCATGGCTGGATAGCTGGGGGTGGCTGGGGATCTTTGGGGTTGCTTGAATTTCCCAAGAGCCGACAGGAAGAGAGCCCAGTTTTCTTATCATTCTTCTTCCCCAGTGCATGAAGAACCTTCACAGAGTCCAGCGTGCGCACGCCAAGGGAGGTTCGAGGCTTTTGAAAGCTCTCTTGGAGAAGCTCAGTTTGGTGTTCCTTTCGCTTCGTGTTGGGAATGGCTGGCTTCTCTTCTGCCTTGACTTTGTTCCCTGACTGCTTGTTCCCTTCAGCCTTGTTTCTTCCTCTGGTCCTTTTGGTCTTTTCCTGCCCGTGGCTCTTTGTTTTGCTGACCTTTCTGGATGGAGCTTTCTGAGGTTTGCCTTCCGAGTGCTTGGCCGTGTTCACAGGAGCCCTGTCACTGACCGCAGCTTTGCATATAACCACTTCTCCCCCTAACAGGCACTCTGGATTCTTTGGCTGGCTTTTGGCCTTGGGAGCACCACTGATAGGCTCAGAGGCTTTCTGTTTGTTCTTCCTGGGTTGATCAGAGGGAACCTTTATGACACTTGGCTTTTCTTGCACCTGATTCACCTTAAAGGCTCTGGTATCTTTGGCTTTGATCACGTTGGGACCTTGGGATTGATCAAGATCTTTCAAAGAACTAAAGAGCTGGGGAAGGTGACTATCCTCCGCCAGTGTAGTAATGTCTGCAAAACCACTGCTAGATTCAATCCCATTTTCAAGTGTCCTTAGGTCCTCACGACTCAGGCTGTTCTCTCCCAGATCAGCATTTTCAGAACCAGGCTGCTCCTCTTGGCTGAGGGGACCGGTGCAGGCCAGCGGCTGGTGAATATCAGGGATTTCTAAAGGGAGTAGTGGAGGATCTTGGCTTTCTTTTGGGATGTGTTAGACATCCAGAATCTTTGAAAGCTTGGTTTTAATATCATCCACGTTCTTACTCTCTATTTGTCCCTGGCTTGGAGCTGGAGGCAGGGCCAGGAGACGACTGGCACTCTGGACTGGAGCTGTCACTGAAATGTCCCCAAGTTCAGGTGGTGGGTTACTCTTAATTATCTGAATATTTCTGCTACTACAGGGCTTGGGGATTTCTTGAGTTTATGTCACACAAAATGTCTGGCTTGGAGGTTGCAATCCCAGGGAATTTTTCATCACCAGGGATGTCTCCGTCACTACAAAGGAATCAAGGTAAAAGTCAGTCCCTGGTAAGTTAGATGCTCCCGCTAAACTCCAACACAGCAATCATGCACCGTTCAAGGTACATGATTGCTGTGTTGGTGTTTAGGGGCAAGATGGGCGAGGCATTTCTAGTAACTCTTCTTAAGGATCATGGACAATGCCCTATGCTACGAGATAAGCGGTGACTGGTGTAATTCTTACTGGTGATCATTTCATGTCACTGATTCTTGGCTTTCTTTGTATTTCATAGGATTGTTATAAGTCCAATACAAAATGAGTCTTATTTTTAAAAAAACTGAAGTGTTTTACAAAGCCTAGCATTCTCATGTAGTGTCCTTTCAATTCTCCCCACTTTCCTGAGAGGCTAAGAACACTTCACACCATGAACTAAGAGAGGGGGTAGAGCCCTTTCTGATGAAATATATCAACAAAGACAGAGTCTTAGCCTGCTTGCTCTCTGGACAGGATCTCGGACCACAAGGTCTTAAATCCTGGTATAAATTAAGGAAGTGAGGACAGTTCAACTGGCACTATCATAACAAGAGTTCTGAAACACCTTCCAAAGAGACTGTAGCAGTAGATCAGGGAAGGGAATGCTACAGTGTGGTAGTACAGGGGGAATGATCGGCTACAGCAGTGAAAACTGTGGTACCTATTGGTGTGCTCTCGGGGTTCTTGTACATGTAGCATAGATGACCTTTACAGTGTCCCTCCCACCTTCCCACCTGCATTAGGTGTTTTTTTTTTTAAATTTGTTTATTTATTTTTTGAACTTATTTATTTTATGTATTAATTTTTTTGGCTGCACTGGGTCTTCATTGCTGTGCACGGGCTTTCTCTAGTTGCGGCTAGCGGGGGCTACTCCTGGTTGCGGTGTGCGGGTTTCTCATTGCGGTGGCTTCTCTTGTTGAGGAGTATGGGCTCTAGGCGCATGGGTTTCAGTAGTTGTGGCTCATGGGCTCTAGAATGCTGGCTCAGTAGCTGTGGCACATGGGCTTTGTCGCTCCACGGCATCTGGGATCTTCCCTGACCAGGCCTCGAACCCGTGTCCCCTGCCTTGGCAGGTCGATTCTTAACCACGGTGCCACCAGGGAAGCCCTAGGTGTTCTTATATAGAGTCTAAAAACAGAGAGCACTGAGCGAAGGTAGTGCTTATTAAAGGCTCAGGATCTAAATTCTACCTGTTTCTACACCACTTCCCAGCTGTAGATTTGACCCCATTTTTGAATGCTGACCTCATTCTTCAACTTTCTTGCTATTTGTGGGGCTTGCACTTTGGCATTTTCTTAAAAGCTAAACATAAACTTACCATATGACCCAGCAATTCCAGTCCTACGTATATATGCAAAAGAAATGAAAACATATGTCCACAGAAAAACTTTTACAAAAATGTTCATAGCAGCATGATTCACGTTATCCGAAAAAAAAAAAAAAAAAAACAATCCAAATGTCCAACAACTGGCAACTGGATAAACAAAATGTGGTAGAGCCATACAATGGAATACTAACCAGCAATAAAAAGGAGTACTGGTACACACTATAACAAGGATGAATCTTGAAAACATCATGCTAAGAAGCTAGATGCAAAGACTAGATATTATATAATTCTATTTACATGAAATGTCCAAAAAAGGAAAAAGGCAGATTGGAGGTTGTCTGGGGCTGGGAATGTGGATTGATTGCAAACAGGTATAAGGGACTTTTCTGGGTAACAGAAGTGTTCTAAAACTGGATTGTGGTGATGATTGCACAGCTCTGTAAATTTACTAAAAATAATTGAATTGTATACTTAAAATGGATGTATTTTGTGGTATGTAAATTAAACTTCTATAAAGTGTTTTAAAAATCTCTGTAAAGATATGCAAGAACAAGTCACACTGAGTAGCTCTGGAAAGGAAAGATGGGTGCCTGGGAAACGGGAGAGGGAAGACACTTTATCAAATACTCCTTTATATATTTTTAATTTTGTACCATGTATTATCAGTTTAAGAAATGAGAATAAACAAAACAAAAACTTACAAGGAAGAGGGTGGCAATAAAGGTTTAATGGCTTTGGTGAGTTCAATAGGAGTAAAACATATGTTAGGCCATAGAAATGTTCTAGCTTACAGAAAGGAAGATGATAAATCCTCTGTCACCATCTGAAGCACAACATGCTTAGTTCAAAGGGACATGCTTAAAAACAGGATGTCAACAAATAGACCCAGAAGCTGTCAACTTAGGAAAGGGGAGTAGAAAGGATGACCTGTGAGAAATGGTTCAAAGAGTGAAGACCTGAGGGAAAATACTTCAGGGAAGGAAGTGGGGACCTGAGAGGTAGAAGATGAGGTCTCTTTTGTGCCTTCAGAGAGCAGAACTGGAAGCAGAGCCAGGAAATCTAGTACAGGCAGATTTTGGATCTTTTTAAGTTTTAAAACCTTTGCCAGCTGGAGCCTTAGACAAATGAAACAAGTTGCCAATGAGCGGCAAGTGAGTGGTGGAGCTGTTGAAGCAGAGGCTGGAGCACCCTGTGGAGCAGAGGCAGCGGAAGTGTTGACGGTCCCTTCCGAGAACGAGTCTGAGAACCTCTGGCACTTCCAGAGGACATGGTATGCACCGCTGGGTGTAAAGCACACACGTTTACGTCTGATTAAATGAGGAGCCTTGGTGTGTGTGTTCCTGCTTCTAGTTTCAATCTTTCTGATTAAGTTCATTCCTGCCTATAAAACGGTAAACATTTAAAAATAGAAAATAGTCTAAAAATAAATTCTTTCTCAACAAAATGTATCTAGTTAGCCCTCTAGGATGGTGAAAATCAAAAGGACAGACGACAACAAGTGTTTTCAAGGATGTGGAGAAATGGGAACCTTCATACATTGCTGCTAGGAATGCAAAATGGTAACAATACTTTGCATAACAGTCTGGTAGTTCCTCAAATGGTTAAATATAGAGTTACTGTATTATCCAGAGTATATCCATTCGTAAGCATATGCCCAAAAGAAATGTAAAATACGTCCACACAAAAACTTGTACATGGATGTTCACAGCAGCTTTGTTAATAGTAGCCAAGCAGTGAAGAAATCCAAATGTCCAGTAACTGATGAATAGATAAGTGAAATATGTGCATTCATACAGTGGAATATGATTTGGCCATAAAAAGGAATGAATACATGCTACAATGTAGATGAACTCTGAAAATATTAAGTGAAAGAAGCCAGTCACAAAAGATCACATGTTGTATGATTCCATTTACATGAAATGTCCAGAATAATGAAATCTATAGAGACAGAAAGCAGATTAGTAACCACAGCCGGGGCAGGGGCTGGGGCAGGGGTGGGAGACTGGGAGAAATGAGTGACTGCTAATGTACATAGAGTGCTTATGGTAGGTGTTGAAAATGTCTTAAAATTAAATTGGGGTGATGGTTGCACAACTCGGTGAATACACTAAAAAACACTTAACTGTACGCTTTAAATAGGTGACTTTTATGGTATGTTAAGGATCTCAAGAAAGCTATAACAATGTGTTTATTCATGTACGCAAACTGAAATACATGTCGATTATGAAGACTTATTTGGAGAAAAAAGCTTCTCGGGCTCTCTGTTCTTACATCTTCTGTTACTGAATCAGGGGTACAAGAACAATGGAAGGTGACCAACAGCGTCATTTCCATTTAATAGTGGACAGTCCGAACAAAAATGTGGGTGCTGGGTATTGTACGTTTGGTGCAGCGCTACACACACTATGGCTAGCGCTAAGTGCAAACCGTCAGAACCGTGCCGTCACGCTACTTTGACTTCCACAGATTCAATCAATAACCACAATTCACAGGTCTGCACTGTGTGTGACAATTTGTGCTGAGGACCCACCATGGGATAGAACATAGAATTGTTGCTGAATTCATTTACAGATGCTGTCGGTAAACCACAACAATCCACTTTCCTTAGTCCGTGGGAGAGTCTCAGGCATTTCCTGTAATGATCTCATCATCCCTTAGCACCTGGATGTGAATCAACCCACTCTGTTCTCTGCCACTGGGCTTACACATAAAGATTGAAGTGACTACAAGTCAACTCACATTATCAGCTACCATGATTTAAGCTTTCTGTTGCAGAGAGTCTTGAAAGGAGATACACACTGGCTGGCTTCTTCTGTTATAATTTCTATTATTGTGAGAGTAAACTCACCTGTTAATGCCTTATTACAACTGGGGAAAAAGTAACTGCCACCATCTCAGAGATGTTTCAGGCTTTTTGTAGTACTTTTTAGTTTAATTCAAATCTAGGTGAAATTCATTCCCATATTAATTGATCAGACAAACCATCATAGAGACCCGGGGGGGGGGGAAGCTTTTCAATTAAATAATGACTTTTTAGGTGGAAACTGAGCTTAGGAAAACATCTCTCATATAGGAAAAAGGCTGTATTTTCTTACGTCACCTTATACAGCTATTCTTCATGTATGGAGATTGTTATTGCGGACCTTCTGCCGGCAAGGTGCCTGCTGAAAGGTGCTTTTCTTTCAGAAAAATGGGTTTATGCTAATTTATTTATAACCACTAAAGTTTAGGACCAGAGATACACATTGATAAGACAGAGTCAAAATTAGAAATACAGTCGATGGCACCAAAAGACAGTCTTTTCTTGTGAAAAGTTTTTAGATATGCACAGTTCAAACTGGCAACTGGCGTTTCAGTACTAAAACTTACTAGCTCGTCTGCCCCCAAAATAACATTTTGACGTAGATTTAATTCTGAAAGGCAAGATTAGAACTTATAAAAGCAGGAACTAAGGTGATAACTGTCTATTAGTCGCCATCAGAAAATCAGAACTGGTCAATAATTTCTGCAAGTATGGTAGATGATAACTCTAATATATCCTCCCCCTCAAATCAAAAATGCATTGCGCCTGCAGAATGGTCCTCAGAAAATTTCTTTTCATACATGAATGAGTAAAGATTGCAGAGACATAACGAATCTGAATAATGCCAAAATTCAAAGTATGGCCATGAGACTGTAGAGTTAAAGTGTAATGGAAGTACTTGTCATTAGAACCGAGGTCAAGAAACTAACAGGATGGTAAGGTTCCCAGATAGTGGCTGGGTTTGGGGTAGAAAAGAAAGAAAATCAAGAGCTAAAGTCCTCAATTAATATACAGGAAAAACTGGAAGGTTAGCAAATGATCATTAAAATCTTGTAGAGGGTGGTAGAGCTAGATGACTTAAGTCCCAAAGGATTTTCTATCAGGTTTGAAAAATTATGGTCTGGAAGTGACCCTCTCACTCTTTTCTTCTCTGCATTCTCTGAAATCTTTCCTCTTAGCTTTAGTATTTACGAGGATTATGATCACCTTTTTTACATGGATGGCTCTAAAATCTTTATTCCACTCATGACATACTCATGAGGTCATACGTAGCTATGTTTTTAGATATTTTCACTTGGATGTTTTGATCTAACTTCAACTTTAATCAATAAAACTCCTTCATATTTCAGTCAGAATTAGTTTCCTCTTCCAATCTCTCCATTTTGATAAGGTGCTTGCATAGTATTTTAGTTGCTTTGGGTAGAAATTTCAAAAGAACCACGGCTATTAATTACCAAGTCCAAGTGATGAGAGTCCAGCTTAGTTTCTTCTCATAAATTAATTGATGAATATCACTTTCTTATTTAAAAATCTCTACTGACAATTAGCTAAACATTTGGCAATAAAATTATATCTAGACACACAAAATAAATTCCGTGTGGATTAAGTGTTTAAATGCATTGCCCTCCACCTTAAATAAGTATAAAAAAAAAAAAAAAGGAGAATACTTTTTTATAATCTTGTGGTTGGGGACATCTTTCTTAGCATGGAAAAAAGAAATAAAGAAGTTGAGTACACAACAATGCTATTACACTATTAATACAATATCAATAATGCTCAAGAATTAATAAGAAAAATTCTTCAGAGAAAAATGGGCAAAGGATATAAGCAGCTAATTCTCAAAACAAGAAATGTAAAGAGCAATCTCTGAAACCTAATATTTAAAACATGCAATTTAAAGCAATGAGTTTTTTCACACATTAGATTAGCAAATATTAAAAAGACTGATACTACCCATAGTTGGCAAAGGAATGAAGAAACACATCCTCTCATACTTTTGGTGGGCACATATATTTGTACAAAATTCCTGGAGGGCACATAGTTAGAGGTGGGGAGGTCTACAGATTACTGACAGTCTTTTAAATTTCTATTATTAATGATCTACTTAGGATTTAAAACTTCCTGGTCAATTCTGTTAATTTATATTTTCTTATAAAATCACCCATCTAATTTCGGTTTTAAAATATATCAGCCTAGGGCTTCCCTGGTGGCCCAGTGGTTGAGAATCTGCCTGCCAATGCAGAGGACACGGGTTCGAGCCCTGGTCTGGGAGGATCCCACATGCCGCGGAGCAACTAGGCCCGTGAGCCACAACTACTGAGCCTGCGCGTCTGGAGCCTGTGCCCCACAACAAGAGAGGCCGTGACAGTGAAAAGCCCGCGCACCGCGATGAAGAGTGGCCCCCGCTTGCCACAACTAGAGAAAGCCCTCGCGTAGAAACAAAGACCCAACACAGCCAAAAAAAATAAAATAAATAAATAAAATCCAGCCATTCATATTAAAAAAAAAAAGGAAAAAAAAATATATATCAGCCTAAAGTTGCATACAGTAATCTTTTTTTAAAAAAACACTTCTTTGACTGTGGTTATACCCTTCCATACTATTAGTGTTGATCGTTTTCCTCATGGTCAGAATAACCAGAGATTTGGTCTATTTTTTTTTTGAAAGAACCAGATCTTGGTTAAATCGATCATTTCTGGGGACTCATTTATAGAATGCTTATTTCAATTATTTCCTAGTTGAGTTTGTTGAACTAAAATATCATTGAAGGCTATACATTTTCCTCTCAATATTGATTCAGTCACATCCCGTAAGTTTTGGATATGTGCTTTTACTGTCATTAATGAAAAAAATTCTATAATCTCAATTTTTAGTTCTCCTATAGCCCAAAAGTTTAGAATGTTTTAAAATGTTTATTTAAGGAAGAAGTTATAGTTGTTAAATTCCAACCTTATTGTACTGTGGTTAGAGAATATAAGCTTAGTTAGAAATGTTCTACTTTGCGGATTTATCAACATTTTGCCTAAATGTACAGTTAATTTTTGTAAATATTCCGTGGGCATTTGGAACAACTGTGGATGCTGTGTTTTGGGAATAAAGTTTTCTATAGATATTTTAAATCAAACTTCTTAATATTGCTATTAAAATCTTCCATATCTTTTATCTGTTATATGTCAAAATCTGATAAAAACAATGAAAATATCCCATTCTTGTACTTTTGTCACGTTGTATATTGTAATTATGTCTGGATGAACATATGAATGCACTCTGGTTGAAAGCACAGCAGTAATTTTGGAAGTGTCTGAAAGACTCTTTCTTCCCTTGGAAATTACAGAGTGGAGATAGGGTAGATTCTCAAGACAAGTAACATTTAATTAAAAATGACCCAAAAACCCTACCTTTCCATGGTATAGAAACTTGTATTTCTAATCCGGAAAAACTATAAATTATTGGCAGAAAGGTGGAAGTATAGGAATTTTCATGCATTGCAGGTAGGAATATAGACTGGAAATTAATTTGGTACTAATGTAGAAAATTAAGTATACATATAGCTTATGATCCAAGATTTCCACTTCTGGGTCTGTGCAACAAAGGTAGTCTCACAAGGTCCATAAGGCAATATGGACAAGGATGTGCACTGCTGGTGTTTTGCCTTTGACCGCAAACCTGGGTGTCCATTACAGGGAAAGTGCATAGGTAAATTGGTAGATGCACTCCATGGAGTGCTATGCAGTGATCAGAAACCTGAATTAGATGTATGTATAGCAATGCGATGAATCTTAAAAATACAAGCTTAGTGAAAATAACAAAAATAATGACATACCTTTTATATAAATTGAAAATACATGACAACACAGAATACATATTTTGTAAGAACTCTTGTAAGCCAAAAGATATTTACATAACAAGGCCAGTTCCGATGGGAGGACAGGAATCAGGATGGGATATGGGAATGAAATTTTAAAAAGAGAGGCCATGAACCTAGGAGTATACTTAACTCAACTCTTGGCAGCTGAATTTAAAAAATTTTTTTAACTTTATCTTGGCATAGAAACTGCGTACTAATTCTATGCTTTCGCTCTGCTTCTAGAAGGATTTGTTATGACTAGATTGGAGGTTCAAACAGGTACTTTAGGCAGAAACTAGAACACAATGAAAAGCTTGAGAATTCTCTCTTCCAGCTCATAACTAACGTTTTATGTTTGATCAGTCTGGCTGAGGTCACTTTTTAATTAATGTCACAAAGAAATTTTTATGGTTTCATATTAGAAAAGATGTGCTTCTTGTTTTAAAAAAAACATGAAAAATTAAAAAGAAAAAATGTATAATCCCATAATCTTAAAATAATCTGCTAATATTTAATTTTGATCCAGTCATATAAATACATGTAAATATTATATCTTGCTTTTTACCTCTTCGCATATAATGAAATTTATCCTTGGGTTCCAAGATACTGCTTTTGACTGTTGTTTCTCTCCATATATGTGTGATTGTGAAGAGTGATACAAAATTAGCCTGTTTTATAAAAATGTAAGAAACACTGGTAGACATTTAATTAAATATTACTAAAGCTCTCATTTTATTCTCTCATGGAGATCTCTTTGTTTGGTACTTAGTTTGTGTTGTTCATTTGCCCCACTGCTGAAAACGTGGGCAACTGGAAATAATGAGAGGTCAAAAATACAGAGAAATTATTCATCTTCAGCTTTTTCTCCATAAATAAATCTGATAAATATGGTTTCTTTTGTACTGACAGTAGTAAACTATCCCTTTTCTTTGATCCCAGTATACACCCAGACATTGAGAGAAAAAGATGGGAAAGGGAGGGGGAAAGAAAGAAAAAACAGGGAGAGAGAGAAAGAGCACAGAGACAAGCACAGCAAGAACATGAGAGAAGGAGAGGAGAAAAGGAGTAAGCAGAAGAACAAGAGAGATACACAGCAGAGACAGTGAGACAAGAGACAGCATGGGGTGGGGTGGAGGAGAGCACAAGTGCACAGAATGCGGGTGCACAGAGGCAGAGAGAAAGAACACAGAAGCAGACAGGGTGCAAAGACACTGTAATAAGAGAAAAGCATGAACTATAGAGCCTGGGGACAGCCTGCATAGACACAGCAGAGAGAGGCACAGAAAGAATGAGTCAAAGAAAGAGTAGGTGTAATCAAAGGAAGAAGGGAAGAACAAGCAGGCAGTTGCACTTATTCCCTTATATTCACTCTTAACCCCTCAAGTGTACATGTCCTGGGTACACATGTTCAGGGAAAAAAAGCATTAGCATATCTAAGGAAACCTGGGTTAAAGATAAGATAGGCAGTTCAAAAAAGAAGAAATACGGTCGATCAACACACAAAAGAAACTAAAAACTCCATGTGATTAAAGAAATGTGGATCAGGATAGATACCATATTTCTGGCCTATGTGGCAAGTATTAATAAGAATGCTATTGGCAGGTATTGACCAAAATATTATTGCACATTACTGGTGAACAAATAATTGAATCAACATTTCAGAAGGACTATTTAGTAGTGTGGCTTAAACATTTTTAATGTGCCTACTTGGTAACCCAGAAATTCCATGTTTAGAAATGTTTCTCAAGGAAATTGAAAAATTCAGAAAGATGTAACAAGACTACCCATCGAAGTGCAGATTATGTAAAGAAAAATTCCAAAAAAACTTAAATATCTGTCATTAAGAACTAACTAAATATTATATTTATACAATGGAACCCATAAAGCTATTAACAATGACTACATAAATCTTTATTTACTGCATAGAAAGATGTCTATGATATACTAAGTGCAGAGCTTCAAAACAATATACATAGTATGATTTCATTTTTTTGGACTGTTGTTTCTCTCCATATATGAACATGATTGTGAAGACTGGTATGAAATCGGCCTGTTTTATAAAAGTGTAAGAAACACTGGTAAACATTTCATTAAGCATTAATAAAGCTCTCATTTTATGCTCTCATGGAGTTCTTCATTTGATATTTAGCTTCATTTGATTTCAGACCTAATAAAATAGATCCAAGATAGGCAGTAGGTATGTGAATCATAAAATATAAACTTGGAAGCTTATCTGTAATGTTAATCACGACTATTTCAGGATGGTGAGAATTATGGGTGATTTCCAAGGTCTTTATATTTTATATATTATCTAAACTCTTTATATTTAGTTATCTTCTTTTTACTTTTATACTCAAAAGTAATAAAATATCTTTTTTGACAAAAGTATTTAGTAATAAAGAGAAGAGAGAGATGTAAAGTGGTAGAAGCATCAACCACAGGCAAGCCCTCCACTCCCCAGTCCGTGATAAGGAGAGACATAAGCATGGTTCTAGCTGAGAGGAAGGAGCCTACAGAAAAGGAAGAAATCGAATATAAAAGAGAGAGAGAAAACAAAACTGAGAAAACAGATAATGGATTTTAGAAAATATGACAGCACAGAGACCTTAATGAACCTTTTCTTTCATAACTGAGAGACACAAACAAAAAACATCAAAAAGTAAAAAAAAATAGGACTTCTCTGGTGGCACAGTGGTTGAGAATCCGCCTGCCAAGGCAGGGGACATGGGTTCGAGCCCTGGTCAGGGAAGGTCCCACATGCCGTGGAGCAACTAAGCCTGTGTGCCACAGCTACTGAGCCTGCGCTCTAGAGCCCACGAGCCATAACTACTGAGCCCATGTGCCACAAGTACTGATGCCCACATGCCTAGAGCCCGTGCTCCACAACAAGAGAAGCCACCACAATGAGAAGCCTGCGCACCACAACGAAGAGTAACCCCCACTCGCCACAACCAGAGAAAGCCCGTGCACAAAGACCCAATGCAGCCAAAATAACTAACTACATAAATAAACAAGTTTATTTAAAAAGTAAAAAAATATTCAGAATCTAGGGAACAGACTCAACTCACACCACAAAATCCCAGAAATAATATCTAAAGAAACAACTGGCAATAAATATAAGGAGCCACCACAAAGCTCTTCCTACACAAAGGACCATACAGCAGAAGGGTAAAAGGTGAGTCAACAATTCAAAATATCCCACTGGTATCTCAGAAAAGGGACTGAGGTAATAAGTGGCCCAGGAGAAAGATAAATGTCCCAATTGGAGACACGTTCCCTGTGAAAAAATAGCTCCTTATGTCCTTGCCAGAATGGTTTACTGTATGCCTGCTCTGGCCAGGAAGAAGTCAGAAAAAGGGATGGGAAATAACCTTTTAAGTCTAAATATCTTAGTTTTATTACTAAGATTTGCTAGAAAAAAATGAGGCCTCAGCCATATCACTGCCCACACAACAATGCTATGAAAGCAGCTGCCAGGTGACTTTACAGTACTGTAATAGCAAAACACCAAGGGCATGTCCTATAGAACAAGATACTTTCCTCACCTCTACACTAGATAAGGTGGCCATCAATTTATGAGTTTCAAAACAATGGCAGAGAAAAATGTCACCTACTGTAGCTGTCCAGAGTCCTAGAATCAATTATATCTTTCTGCCTTTCCCAAACTCTGAGGGGCAAAAAAAATATAAGCCATGCACAATGAGCCTTCAAGTTCATGTCCTCGGAAGGGGACTCAAGCAGTATCTTGTAAATAGGTAATAAGGTCATCAAATGTGATCAAATAAATGTTTGTGATCAAATAAATGGCTTCCACAGAACTGTTTTGAGACAAAGGTTATCTGAAAACAAAAGAGAAGGATTTATGAAAATATTCTATAGCATTAAAGTGGAAGAAAGGGGGCTTCCCTGGTGGCGCAGTGGTTAAGAATCCGCCTACCAATGCAGGAGACACGGGTTCGAGCCCTGGTCTGGGAAGGTCCCATATGCCACGGAGCAAGAAAGCCAGGGTGCCACAGTTACTGAGCCTGTGCTCTAGAGCCTGCGAGCCACAACTACTGAGCTCACGCGCCACAACTACTGAAGCCTGCGTGCCTAGAGCCCATGCGCCACAACAAGAGGAGCCACGGCAATGAGAAGCTCCCACACCACAATGAAGAGTAGCCCTCGCTCACCACAACTAGAGAAAGCCTGGGTGCAGCAATGAAGGCCCAATGCAGCCAAAAATAAATAAATAAAATAAATAAATTTATAAAGAAACAAGTGGAAGAAAGGAAGGGAAAAAAGTAGGGAAAGAGAAAGAATTTATTTTGCCAGAAGGTTTACCCATTTTAGTCAATAAAGTATTTGTACTCTCACTCTAGAGAAAATTTTAAAAGAACATGGACTTAATGAAATGGATCCAAGATAAGCTAGGACAATACAGGGAGACTAAAAGTTGACAAATTAACACACTTCATCCAAAAATTAATGAATGTCTGCCATGTGTTGGAAAACCAAGGACAGGTACCAAGGGAAAAAAACTGACAGAAATGAAGGGAGACATAGACAACTCAATAGTAATACCTGGAGACTGCAATAGTACACTTTCAAAATGGATAGAAAAACTCGACAGACCAATAAGGAAATAGAAGGCTTGAACAACACTATAATCCAGCTAGACCTAAAGACATATACATAATACTCCAACCAACAGAAGCAGAATACACATTCTTCTGAGGGCTCATATAATGTTCTCCAGGAGAGACCATGTGCTAGGCCATAAAACAAGTCACAATATATTTACAAATTATACAAAGTATGTTTTCTGACCACAATGGAATGAAACTAGAAATCCATAAGGAAATTTGGGAAATTCAAAAATATAGAGAAATTAAATGACACACTCTTAACTACCAATGTTCAAAGAAGAAATCACAAGGGCCATTAGAAAATAATTTGAGATGAATGAAAATGAAAGCAAAACATACCAAAACCTTTGGGATGCAGTGAAGGCAGAGCTTACAGATATTTGTATCTGTAAATGTCCATATTAAAAGAAGAAAGATTTCAAAACTATAACCTCACCTTCAACCTTAAGAAACCAGAAAAAAGAAGACCAAATAAAACCCAAAGCAGGCAAAATGAAGGAAATTATATAGATTAGAATGAAAATAAATGAATCAGAGAATCAAAAAAAGAGAAAAATCAAAGAAATCAAAAGTTGGTTCTTGGAAAAGGTCAACAAAAATGGACAAATCTTTAGCTAGAATTCACCAAAGGCAAAAAGGGGAAAACTCAAATCATTTACATTAAGAATGAACCAGGGGATGTTACTACCAATCACACAGAAATTAAAAAGGATCATAAGGGAATATTATGAACAATCACATGTCAACAAATTAGGTAACCTAGATGAAATAGACAAATTCCTAGAAAAACAACCTAGCAAAACTGACAAGCAAAAATAGAAAATCTGAACAAACCTATAATAAGGACAGAGGCTGAGTCAGTAATCAGAAAACACCCCCAAAGAAAAGCCCAGGCCCAAACTGGTGAATTCTAAAAAACATTTAAAGTAGAATTAACAACAACCATTCACAAACTCAAAAAACAACATCATCATCAAAACAAAATGAGAAGAAGGATTACTTCCCAATTCTTTCTATAAGGAGATTATTACCCTGATAAAAAAGGCAAAGATACAGTAAAACTACAGACCAATACCCCTTATGAATATAGAAGGAAAATCCTCAACAAAATACTAGCAAACTGAATCCAGCAACACAGAAGAGGGATTATACATTAAAACCAAGAGGAATTTATCCCAGGAAGGCAAAGTTGGTTCAATATATGATTATCAATCAACGTAACACACCATCTTCATAAAGAAAACATAGGATCATTTCATTATACATAGAAAAAGCATATGGCAAAACCCAAAACCCTTCCATAATAAAAACACTCAACAAAACAGGAATAGAAGTTCCTCAACCTGATAAAGGGCATTTATAAAAAAACTCACAGCTAACATCATGCTTAATGACCAGAAAGATTTCTCCTTAAAATCAGGAACAAGACAAGGATACTCATTCTTAACACTTCTATTCAACAGAGTACTGGAGGTTCTAGCAAGGGCAACTAGGCAAGAAAAAGAGATAAATGACATGATATCGGAAAGAAGAAGGAAAACTCTCTCTATTTGCAAATGACACAATATTTTATATAGAAAACACTAAGGAACACACAAACACAAATTACTCAAACTTATAAGCAAGTTCAGCAAAGTTGCAGGAACCAAAATACATACAAAAATCAGTAATATTCCTGTACCACAAGGAAAATTCCCAAACTGAACTTAAGAAACCAATACTAGTTACACTGGTATCAAAAAGAATAAAATACTCAGGGATACTTTTAACAACAGAAGTGCCAAACTACAAAGAAGTGGAACCCACAAACATCGTTGAAGAAATTAAAGATGACCTAATAAATAAATGGAAAAACACCCCAGTTCATGGATTAGAAGATTTAATATCGTTATGACAGCAGTACTCCCTAAATTTTTCTACAGTTTCAATGCAATCCCTACTCAAGATTCAAGTTGTCTTTTTTTTTTTTTCTTTTTGGCAGAAATTGACAAGCTGATCTGAATATTCCTATGACCTAAGAATAGATAAAACGATCTTGAAAAAGAAAAAACAAAGCTGGAGGATTCACACTAATTAGACAGTGTGGTAGTGGCATAAAGAGTGACATATAGATCAATAAAATAGGGTTTATAGTCTAGAATAAACCCTTACATTTATAATCAATAGCTTTCTTTTCATTTTTTAATTTTATTTTTATTTTTCTGATTTTTTTTTTCTTATGATCAATTGATTTTTGCCAAGGGTGCCCAGACAGTTCAATGGAAGAAAGAATAGCCTTTGCAACAAATGGTACTAAGACACTGGATATCCACAGGCAGAAGAATAAAACTGTACTACCTCAATGCCACATACAAAAGTTAACTAAAAAATGATCATAGAACTAAAAGTAAGAACTAAAATTATAAAACTTTTAGAAGAAAACAAAGAGTCAATATTTTGTAACCTTGGGTTAGACAATAGTTTTAGATATGACATGAAAAGCACAAGTGACAAAAGAAGAAACAGACAAATTGTACTTTGTCAAAATTAAAACTTTTGTACCACAAGTAAAATCATCAAGAAAGTGAAAAGGACGGCACAGAATGAAAGAACATGTTTGCAAAACATATCCTAATAAGGGACTTGTATTCAGAATAGACAAAGAAACAGAACTCAGTAACAAAATGACAAATAAGCCAATTTTAAAATGGGCAAAGGATTGGAATAGACATTTCTCTAAAGGTAAACAAATGACCAATAAGCATATGAAAAGATGCTCAACATCTTAGTCATTAGCGAAATGCAAATTAAAATCATTAAAAAGTGAGATACCTCTTCACACCCATTAAGATAGCTATTCTCAAAAGACAGACAACAAGTGTTGATGAGGATGTAGACAAACTGAAATATGATCCAGGTGGGAATATAAAATGGTGCAGCCACTTTGGAAGACACTTTGGCAGTTACTCAGAAGCTTAAACAGAGTTACCATATGATCCAGCAATTCTACTCCTAGGTATATACGTAAGAAAATTGAAGGAACATGTCCACACAAAAACCTGTACATTAATGTTTACAGCAGCGTTTTTCATAATGGCCAAAAAAGCAGAAACAATCCACATGTCCAACAACTCATGGATAAACATGTTGTATGTGTATTTGAAATACTGTTTGTTACTGTTCATAACAAACAACAAGTACTGATTCCTGCTACAAAATGGATGAACCTTGAAAATATTAAGTAAAAGAAGCCAGACACAAAAGGCCACACATTGCATGATTTGCTTATATAAAATGTGCCCAATGGGCAAAACCATAGATACAGAAAGTAGATTAATGGTTGAAGGCTAGGAAATGACTGTGAAGGGGCACAGCATTTCTTTTTGGTATGACAAAAAGTTCTGGAATTAGTGGTGACAGTTGTATAACCTCCTCTGAATATACTGAAAACCACGGAATTGTATACTTTACAAGAATGAATTGTAAGGTATGTAAATTTTATTTTTAAAAAATCAATAGAGATTGACCAACGCTGAGACATACCCTGGGAAAGTAAGAAAACTTAAATTTTAAAAACCCAACAACAATCCAGGATCCAATAGGGAAAAAATATTAGGGTTGCCTCTGGCACAGAAATATTAATTGTATGTGCCCAGAAAGGGGGAGCAAATCTGACTGAGTTTTGAATTAAAGATTATTATTCAACAATTTTGTACCCAAACAAGTTGTTATTCCTATACAAAGGTTACAGAATGATAATCTCAAATTTATAAGAACTGAAGAGATGCTCACTCCTGAACAACTGTTGAAAAATCTAGCTAAATAATCAAATTATTTAAATTAATAAACTCACAAACAGTTACACTGAAAAGACTGATGATATTGACCCCCTTTAAAAAACACATAAAATGGTGATTTTGCTTATAACATGGAAGAAAAATGCTATACTTCTTAAAAATAAAGCTAATCAATACAGTAGTAATACTACCATAATAAACTGAGACAACATTCACAAAATTAACGAATATTGTTATGTTGGGGGAAGTGTGTGTAGGTGGAGAGTGGGGAGAAGTAGGGCAAATGCAACCAGTTTCTTAATTTTTCATATAATGGAGTCAATAGATACTATTTCATATCTGAGTGGTACATTGAGACAGTGGCTTAAGCATATTTGTTAATTACATGGCTGCTGAGTTAGCAAAAAAACAATTCAAAGAAAATCATATAGCAATAAAAAAAATTGAAAACAATAAGAAATCATTAAAAGTGATAAGAAACCCTGAAGAACCAAAACAATTTTGAAAGAGAACAACAAAGTTGGAGGATTCACACTTCCTGATTTCAAAACAGTAATACAATAACAGTGTGGTACTGGCATAAAGATAAATAGATCAATGGACTAGAATAGAGAGCCCAGAAATAAACCTTTGTGCCACATGGTCAAATGATCTCTGACCCTTGACAAGGGGCCAAGACCATTCAACAGGAAAAGAGCAGTCTCCTTAACAAATGGTGCTGGGAAAACTGGATATGCACATGCTCTTCAAAAGAATGAAATGGGGGGGAAAAAAAAAAGACTGAAGTTGGAGCCTTATCTGACATCGTATACAAAAATTACCTCAAAATGGATTAAAGACCTAAAACCATAACATTCTTGGAAGAACACACAGGGGAAAAGCTTCATGGCATTGGACTTGGTAATGACTTCTTAGATATGACACCAAAAGCACAGGCAGCAAAAGTAAAACTCGACAATTGGGACTATATCAGTATTAAAAATTTCTGGGCATCAAAGGACACAATCAACAAAGGTGAGAAGGCAGCCCACTGATTGGGAGAAAAATTTATAAATCATATATCTGATAAGAGGTTAATACTCAGAATATGTAAAGAACTTCTACAACTCAATGACCAAAAAATAACGCGATTCAAGAATGGGCAAAGTACTTGAATAAACATTTCTCCAAAGATGATATACAAATGGCCAAGAAGTATATAAAAAGATGCTCAATATAATCATGAAAGAAATGCAAATCAAAAACATGTCACTTCATACACATTAGGATGCCACTATAAAAAAAAAAACAGAAAATAACAAGTGTTGACAAAGATGTGGAAAAAGTGGAACCATTGTGTGCTGTTGGTGGGACTGTAAAATGGGCAGCTGCTGTGGAAAACAGTAGGGTGGTTCCTCAAATAATTAAAAATAGAACTACCATATAATCCAGCCATTCCACTTCTGGATATGTAACCCCCAAAATTGAAAGCAGGATCTTGAATGGATATTTGTACACTCATGTTCATAGCAGCATTATTCACAATGGTCTAAAGGTGGAAGCAACACAAGTATCTATTAACGGATGGATGAACGAATGAACAAACAAAATGTGGTATATACATACAACGCAGTATCATCCGGTCTTAAAAAAAAGACAATCCTGTCAGATAGTACAACACTGATGATCCTTGAGGACATTATGCTAAGTGAAGTAAACTTGTTACTTAAAGACAAATACTGTATTCCAATTACGTGAGGTACCTAGAGTAGTCAAATTCTTAGAATGGTGGTTGCCAGGGGCTTGAGCATAAGGTGGAATGGGGAGTTGCTATTTGAGTCAGTGTAGAAATTCAGTTTTGCAAGATGAAAAGAGTTCTAGAGATGGGTGACGGTGATGTCTGCACAACAATATGAATGTATTTAATACCATTAAACTACACCATGCCCAAAAACAAATTCCAAATGGATTAAAGACTTAAATGTAAGAACTGAAACCACAACCAAAAAAAGAGACAAAACTTCTTGAAGAAAACATAGGCACTAAGCTCTTTGACACTGATCTTAATAATTTTTTTTTTGCATATGCCTCCTCAGGCAAGGGAAACAAAACCAAAAATAAACAAATAGGACTACATCAAACTAAAGAGTTTTTCCACAGTGAAGGGAACTATCATCTACTGAATGGGAGAAGATATCTGCAAGCAATCTATCTGATAAGGGGTTAATACCCAGAATATACAAAGAACTCATACAACTCAACATCAAAAACCCAACAACCTGATTTTTAAAAATGGGCAAAGGATCTGAATAGACATTTTTGCAAAGAAGACATACAGATGGCCAAGAGGCACATGAAAAGATGCTCAACATCATTAATCATCAGGGAAATGAAAATCAAAACCACAATGAGATATCACCTCCCACTTGTCAGAATGGCTATTAGCAAAGTACTGACAAGGATGAAGAGAAAAGGGAACACTCGTGCACTGTTGGTGGGAATGTAAATTGGTGCAGCCACTATGGAAAACAGTTTGGAGGCTCCTCACGAAATTAAAAACAGAACTATCACATGATCCAACAATTAACATATGGGTATTTTTCTGAAGAAAACAAAAACACTCATTCGAAAAGGTATATACACCCCTATGTTCACTGCAGCATTATTTCCAATAGCCAAGATATGGAAGCAACCTAAATGCCCATGGATAAAGAAAATGTGGTGTATATATTTATGAAATGGAATATTGCTCAGCCATAAAAAGAATGAAATCTTGCCATTTGCAACAACATGGATGGACCTAGAGGGTATTATGCTAAGTGAAATCTAAAAACCAAAACAAACAAACATAACAAAACAGAAACAGAGTTATAGATAGAAAACAAACAGGTGGTTGTCAGAGGGGAGGTGGTGAAGGGAGGAAAGAAATAAGTGAGGGAGATTAAGAAGTCCAAACTTCCATTTGTAAAATAAATGAGTCACAGGTATTAAATGTACAGTGTGGGGAATACAGTCAATAACTATGTAATATCTTTGCATAGTGACATATCGTAACTAGACTTACCGTGGTGTTTGAAATATATAGAAATATCAAATCACTATTTTGTGCACAGGAACTAACATAATGTGGTAGATTAATTATACTTCAGAAACAAAATAACAAACTCACAGAAAGAGATCAGATTTGTGGTTAACAGAGGCAATGGGTGGGGAGAGGGAGTGGGAATTGGTTGAAGGCAGTCAAACTTCCAGTTATAAGGTAAACAACTCTTAGGGATGTAATGTAAAACATGATAAATAAAACTAACACTGCTGTATATTATAGATGAAAGTGGTTAAGAGAGTAAATCCTAAGAGTTCTCATCACAAGGAAAATATTTTTTTCTATGTCTTTAATTTTGTATCTGTATGAGATGATAGATGTTCACTAAACTTACTGTGATAATCATTTCATGATGTATGTTTGTCAAATCATTATGCTGTACTCAAACAAACAGTGCTGTATGTCAATTAAATCAATAAAACTGGAAGAAAAATAAATAAACTAGAATTACAAAGAAAAAATGGTTAAGATGATAAATTTTGTTAGGCATATATTATCACAATTAAAAATAATAAAGAAAAAGAAAGAAAACACGAGAATCAAATACTTAGGAATAAATTTAGACAAGAAGGTATAACACTTGTACATTGGCAACTACAAGACCTTACTGGAAGAAATTAAAGACCTAAATAAATTGAAAAACATCCTGTGTTCATCGGCTGGAAGACAATGTTGTTAAGATGGCAATAAACCCCAAAGCAAGCTACATATTAAATGCAATTAACATAAAATTCCCAACAACCTTTTCAGCAGAAATGAAAAAAAGCTGATCCTAAAATTCACATGGAGACACAAGGGCCCTGACTGGCCAAAACAGTCTTTAAAAAGAACAAAGTTGGAAGACTCATACTTCTCAATTTTAAAACTTACAACAAAGCTCCAGTAACCAGATCAGTGCAGTAATGGCATACAGATCGGCGTATAGATCAATGGAACAGAACTGAGAGCCTAGAAATAAACCCTCACATCTATGGTCAACTGATTTTTGACAAGGGTGCCAAGACAATTCAATGGAGAAAGAACAGTTTCAACAGCTGATTTTGGGACAATTCCATGTGGAAAGAATGTTTGACCCCTACCTCATACCATATAAATAAATTAACTCAATATACATCCAAGATGCAAATGAAAGAACTAAAAGTATAAAATTCTTGAAAGAAAATATACGGACAAATCTTCATGACTTTGCATTTGGCAATGGTTTCTTAAATATGCCACCAAAAGCACAAGCAACAAAAGAGAAAATAGGTACACTGGGGCTTCATTGGAAGTAAACTGCTGTGCTTCAAAAAACAGTAGTAAGTGAGTGAAAACACAACCCAGAGAGTGGAAGCAAATATTTGCAAATTACACATCTGATAAGATTCCACAATCCAGAATATATAAAGAACTCTTGCAACTCAAAAACAAAAAGGCCAAACAACTTAATTAAAAAGTGGGCAGGGACTTCCCTGGTGGCACTGTGGTTAAGAATCCACCTGACAATGCAGGGTTCAAGCCCTGGTCCAGGAAGATCCCACATGCCACGGAGCAACTAAGCCCAGGCGCCACACTACTGAGGCTGCACTCTAGAGCCCACGAACCACAACTACTGAGCCAGCAAGCCAGAACTACTGAAGCCCACACACCTAGGGCCCATGCTCTGCAACGAGAGACGCTACCGCAATGAGAAGCCCACACGCCACAACGAAGAGTAGCCCCCGCTCGCCACAACTAGAGAAAGCCTATGCACAGCAATGATGCCCAAATGCAGCCAAAAATTAATTAATTAATTAATTAATTAAATTTTAAAAATGGCCAAAAAGCACATAAAAAGATACTTAACATCATTAGTCATTATGCAAACGAAAGGCAAAACAAACCACAATCAAAATGACAATGAGTATGAGATACCACTTTGTACCTACTGGGATGGCAAAAAAAACAACCTAAATAAAGAGTGTTGGTGAATGTGGAGAAATTGCAACCCTTAGTATTTGTTGCTGGGAATGTAAAATGGTGTGGCCACTGTGAAAAACAATTTGATGGTTCCTAAATAAGCTGAAAATAAAATTACCAAGTGACCCAGCATTTTCAACTCTTATGTGTATACCTAGAAGAACTGTATGTAGGTGTTAAAATAAAAACTTGTACACAAATGTTCATATCAGGTCTATTCACAATAGCCAAAAGGTAGAAACAACCTAAATGTCCATGAATGGATGAACAGCTAAATAAAATGTGTCTAAACATATAATGAAATATTATTCAGCCATAAAAAGCAATGAAGTACTGACAGATGCTAGGACATGCATAAATCTCAGAAAGATTATTCTAGAGTCAAAGAAGCCTGACACAAAGGCCACATATGATATGATTCCAATTAAATGAAATAACCAGAATAGGCAAGGTCACAGAGACAAAAAGTAGATTAGTGATTGACAGGGGCTGGTAGGAAGGGGGAATAGAGAGTAACTGCTTAATGGGTATGAGGTTTTCACTAGGGAGATGAAAAAGCTGTGGAACTAGATAGTGGTGATAGTTGTAAAACACTGTGAATATACTCAGCGCCACTGAACTGCATACTTTAAAATGATAAAACTGTAAATTTTGTTATGTATATGTATTTTAGTACACACACCAAAAAACCCTCTATCTGCATCATTTCCCCCTACCTCCTCTATGGAACAAAAAACCTCAATCTGTGTCTGTCCCAATTTTTGGCTTACTTTAAAAAAGAGTCTTATTGTACTATTTATATGTGTAATTACTGTCATTTAATACCTACCAAAAACTCAATTGAGAAATAATATTTATGGTTAAAGGTCTGAATGTTTTGTGCCTTCTTTAGGCTAAACTAGTGGTCTCCAAATTGTTTTGATCATGGGGTCCCACTGATAAAATATTTTTGAGTACAAATTACTAAAGTAGATATTTATTTATAAATTATATATTATTGCTGTACTCATACACTGTAAAACATATACAAAAAATATAAATTTTACAAGGTTCATACTCCAATGAACCATTTTGCAAGTATCCCTATTTGGAGAGCACCTCTCCAAATCAATTTTATCTTGGGTTAAAGTAATGGTCTGCATTTACTGACCCCTTGAAATCTGCCTTTATGGAATTCCCTAAACTAAGGCCCTATTAGCCTTACATGATTGTTGTTACTGAGAATGTACTGTAAGGACGCCGTTGAGGATTTTGTTACACCACAACGCCTTCTTTATGAGGACAGACGAGAGAAATTTAAGAAGTCTCAGTACCAGAAATATGTGTAAAGCTTTTGAAAATTTCGCTTGCTTTTATATTCGAGTTATGTAAGTGATCACAAAATTCTAGCAACACTAATTGCTAGAAAACATAAAGCAAAATTTGTGGCTCATTTTTAGCAACCACATCCACAAGGTATCAACTTGCCTTCCCGTCACTCTTAATTCTTCATGTATTTATTTTTCAAATCATGTTGTAGCTCACCCCTCCCTGGCTTCAGTCTAATTTTCCATCATTCCAATTCTTCATTTACTTAAAAAACAATCATATCATATTACTTATATATGTATGTGTCTGTGTGTGTGTGTGTGCTTAAAAGCACCTCAAAATTTCTTAAAAGACAGGGAGGAATGAATAAACAAAAACCAACAGGCAAAAAAACCAGGCAATATTGTTCACAATGGAGGTCATTCTAAACTTGAAGCTCCCCTGTACCACAGGTATAGACTTTGCAGATTTTGAAGCATTTAGCAGCAAAGCCTTTCATCTAAAGGGTAATTCGTAAATGAGTGTTGATGAAAAGAATGACAACTCAAACAGCACTGTACTACACTTTCTCACTCTTTTCTAGCTGGTAAGAAATGTTATAGTGAGGAAAGGGCAATTGGCTATTTTTCACCTGTGTGCAAAGCTTAACTAAAAAGTCCATGAAAAATGCAGTCACATTGCCAGATGGAATTTGTAGCCATGTGCCTGGATGTGTTTCCTTCTGGTGTGCTCTGAAGTAATTTGGGGGTAACCTGTATTCAATGGTTTCTTGTTTTTCTCGCTCCGCTTCTCAAGGTATCTCCTCTGATGGTCGGTGATGCTGCTGTCTAGTTTAATTCGCCTGGGTGACAAACAAACTCTTTCATGGCCAAAAGCATGGATCAGTCGGGCAGTATCAATGGTGGAAATAGAGCTGCTCCTCTCATGCAGAGTCAGTTCCTTATCTGTTTGGGTCAATATATCTGATTCCACAGAAGTGGTGGTGGAAAGGATGTTGGTGGCAGTATCTGTGAGTAGCTCACTCTCCTCTGAGTGTCTAGAATCTGAAGAAGTGTTATTTATGTAATGAAAACCTGGCTGTTTTCTCAGAATATATTTATCAAATTTAATCTGTTCAATTTTAATCTGATTGGCCCTCCCAGCTTGATGAGTAGAAAGAACCTTGTTTTTTTTTTTTTAAGATCGCCTGTGTTTTTATGGCATTTCTCCAGGCTTTTATACTGTTTATTTTTCTGAAGCTTGTTGTTCTGCTGTTGCTGTCTACCACTCCATTCCTTAACATCTTGTTCCCCCTTGCTATCATCCTGTGTCCTTTCTGAGGGCTGGAGAGAATGTGTGATGGGATGCTGAAGAAGTTTAGCCAAACGATCAAGTCGCTCCACCAAGGAAAGTTCCTTCTTGGCACTGAACTCAGGAGGTTTCTGTTGCCTCTGTCGCTCCTGATACCTGTTCCAGAGTTCATTTAAACTCACAGTGTGCTGAGTTGTTAACTCTGGGGTGGACTTATGATCCCTTTTTAGGTCATTAACTTGTTTGTCATATTTTGGAAAATCTCTAGCCTGACTTTTAGTAGTATGCTGTACTTCTTTGTTTTCCAAGCTTACATTGATACTGAGGTATACTATTCTGGTATAATCTGACTTTGTCTTTGCCACATTTTGATAAGAGAAAGGAAGACAAGTGTGTTCTCTTTGTTTGTCTGGATGATGCTGAAAGGAATCTTTCCAAGAATGCCTCATGAAAACTCTTCTTCCTAAGGATTCATGGCAAAAATCTTGATCCCTTGGTAGGTGCACTGGATGATGAAAGTAAAACTTAGCTGACCTGAAGACAGAATGGGTGGTATTTTCAAATTCTGAATGACACCTGGACTCTGAAAAGGCGAAAAAAAAATTTTTTTGAAGGACTTTCAAAATATTTGCATTCCCTTTAGAAATAGTATTCACATTTAATTCTTTAGATACAAAACAAAGACTGAAGGAAAGAATGGTCTATATAAAGATTCAGAAAATTCACTGCCTGGACAAAGGATTCATGCCTTGTGCCTAGTGGCCAGATTGGCATGGTAATAGTTTAAGAGACTCCGGATCAAAAGACCCAGATTCTGGGCTGGATTCTGCCACAGACTGGCTGTATGACCTTGAGGAGGGCATTTAGGTTCTTGGGATTGTAACAGCAGCTGCTATGTATTACTGCTTGCTATGTGTGGGCTATTATGATATATGCTCTATATCTGTTTTTTTCCCCTCTTATCAAACTGAGAGAGGTATTATTAATCTCATTTTCAGCTAAGAAACCTGAGACTTTATTTTTATCATCAGTAATTAAATGGATGGAATTTTTAAAACTCCAACTCTTTATATGTTTTAGAGCCTTGAAAAATTCTTTTTTCTGAACCATCTTCACACTCCCTCCATTTTTTTTACTGTGGTAAAATACACCTAATATAATTTACCATCTTCCATCTTCACATTTTGACAGTCATTCTATATCAAAATAGGCATTTTAAGATGTAGAACATCTTAACAACTATAAACCATAATTGTAAACGTTAATTCAGTTTCCATACACATTTTTAGAGTTCTAAGTCATGGAAGAAACAGACATACATATGAAACACAGTATCACTTTTAACTATGGGATCCATTTTACCTTCTCTATAGATTATTGGTAATCAGAATTTTCACTAAATACTCTGGGAATCCCTGAGACAATTTCCCCAAAATATAGTGGGATACATGGAGTCTGCTTTTATATCTAAAGGACAAAAAGACTCTCAAACCTCCCAATGAACAAAAGTCCAGGACCAGGTGGCTTCACTGCTGAATTCTACCGAACATTTAAGGAAGAATTAATAGGAAAGATTCTCAAACTCTTCCAATAAACAGAACAGGAGAGAACACTTCCAAACTTATTTTATAAGGCCCACATTACCCTGTTATCCAGACGTTACCTAGATACCCAGTGTAGATACACTACAAGAAAATTACAAGCCAATATCCCTGATGAACATAGATGCAAAAAGAAACCAAACAAAACATTAGCACACCAAATTCAATAATATATTAAAAGGATTATACACTATGATCAAGTGGGATTTATTCCAGGAATGCAAGGATGGTTCAACATCTTACAAATCAATCAATGTGGTACATGACACTAACCAAATAAAGGACAAAAATCATATAATCAATAGATGTAGAAAAAGCATTTGAGAAAACTCAAAATCCATTCATGATAAAAACTCTCAACAAAGTAGGTATACAGGAAACATAGCTCAATGACTATTTCTGACAAGACCATAGCTAACATACTCAATGGTGAAAAATGGAAAGCATTTCCTCTAAGATCAGGAACAAGACAAGGAAATCCACCGGCATCACGTTTATTGAACACAGTATTGGAAGTTCTAGCCAGAGCAATTAGGCAAGAAAAAGAAACAAAAGGCACCCAAATCAGAAGAGAAGCAAAATTGTCACTATGTGAAAATGACATGGTTTTAGATATAGAAAACCCTAAAGATGCCGCCAAAAAAAACTGTTACAACTAAAACATTCAGTAAAGTTGCAGTATACAAAATTATTTAACAGACAAAAATCTGTTGCATTTCTATACATTAATAATAAACTACCAGAAAAAGAAATTAAAACAATCCTGTTCATAACTGCATCAAAAGAATAAAACACCTAGGAATAAATTTAACCAAGGAGGTAAAAGACCTGTATACTGAAAACATTGATGAAAAAAGCTGAAAAAGACATGAACAAATGGGAAAATATTCTGTGCTCACAGATTGGAAGAATTAATATTGTTAAAATGTCCATACTACTCAAAACAATCTCCAGATTCAATGCAATCCCTATCAAAATTCCAATGGCATTTTTCACAAAAATTGAACAATCCTAAAATTTGTATGTAACCACAAAAGACTCCAAATAGCCAAAGCAATCTTAAAAATGTAGAAGAAAACTGTAGGCATCACACTTCCTGATTTCAAACTATATTACAAAGCTACAGTAATCAAAATGGTATAGTACTGACATAAAAACAGACATGTAGATCAATGGAAAAGAATAGAGAGACCAGAAATAAACTCACACATGTAAGGTTAATTACCTTATGACAAAGCAGCCAAGAATATACAATGGGGAAAGGATAGTCTCTTCAATAAATGGTACTGGGAAAACTCGATAGCCACATGCAAAAGAATGAAACTGAAGCGTTATCTTACACCATACACAAAAATCAATTCTAAATGGATTGAAGATTTAAATGTAAGGTCTGAAACCATAAAATTCCTAGAAGAAAACATAGGCAGTAAGAGCTTTGACACTGGTGTTAGCAATAATTTTTTGAATTTGACGCCAAAAGCAAAGACAACAAAAGCAAAAGTAAATAGTAGGAGTACATCCAACTGAAAGGCTTCTGCACAGCAAAGAAACCATCAGACTACTGAATGGAAGAAGATATTTGCAAATGGCATATCTGACAAGGGGTTAACATCCAAAATAGACAAAGAATTCAACTCAAATAAAAACAAACAAACAAATAACCCAATTAAAAAATGGGCACAGGGGCTTCCCTGGTGGCGCAGTGGTTGAGAATCTGCCTGCTAATGCAGGGGACATGGGTTCGAGCCCTGGTCTGGGAAGATCCCACATGCCGTGGAGCAACTAAGCCCGTGAGCCACAATTGCTGAGCCTGCACGTCTGGAGCTTGTGCTCCGCAACAAGAGAGTCCGCGATAGTGAGAGGCCCGCGCACCACGATGAAGAGTGGCCCCCGCTTGCCGCAAATAGAGAAAGCCCTCACACAGGAACGAAGACCCAACACAGCCATAAATGAATGAATGAATAAATAAATAAATAAATAAATAAATAAAAATTAAAAAAAAATGGGCACAGGATCTTAATAGACATTTTTGTAAAGAAGACATACGAATGGCTAACAAATACAGGAAAAGATGCTCAGCACCAATAATCATCAGGGAAATGTAAACCAAAACCACAATGAGATATCACCTCACACCTGTTAGAATGGCTATCATCAAAAAGACAAGAAATAACAAGCATTAGTGAGGATATGGAGCTAAAGGTTCCTTTTTCTGTGCACTGTTAGTGAGAATGTAATTGGTGTTGCCACTATGGAAATCAGTATGGAGGTTACCCAAAGAGTTAAAATGCAACTACCATATGATCCAGCAATTCTGCTTCTGGGTCTATACACAAAACAATTGAAAGCTTGGTCTTGGAGAGATATTCGTATATCTGTGCTCACTGCAGCATTATTTAAAATAGCCAAGACATGGAAACCACCTAAGTGTCCACTGATGGATAAATAGATAAAGAAAGTGTGGTATGGGGGGTGGGAGGAATTGGGAGATTGGGACTGACATATATACACTATTGATACTATGTATAAAATAGATAACTGATGAGAACCTACTGTATATAGCACAGGGAATTCTACTCAATGCTCTGTGGTGACCTAAATGGGAAGGAAATCCAAAAAAGAGGGGATATATATATATATACGTATAGCTGGTTCACTTTGCTGTACAGTAGAAACTAACACAACACTGTAAAGCAACTATACTGCAATAAAAATTAAAACAAAACAACAAAAAAAGAAAATGTGGTATAGAGGAAAGTGGGCAAGATGGCAGAGTAAAAAGACCTTGAGCTCACCTCCTCTCACAAGCACACCAAAATCACAACTATCCGCAGAGCAACCATTAAAAAAACACACACACACAAAACACTGGAACCCACCAGAAAAGATCTCCTACACCAAAAGACATAAAGAAGGAACGGCAACAAAACCGATAGTAGGGGGAGACTCACAATATAATCAAATTCCATAACCCCTATGTAGGCAACGAAAACTGGAGAGTAAATATATTACAGAGGTTCTCCCAGGTTGGGGGTCTGGCATTGTTGAGATGAGCCCACAGAGCATTTGGCTTTGAAGGCCAGAAAGGCTTAATTGCAGGAGCCCCACAGGACTGGGGAAAATAGAGATATCACCCTTAAAGGGTGCACATGAAATGTCATATACCCTGGGACACAGGGCCAAAGAAGTAATTTGATAGGAGCCTGGGCCAGACCTATCTGCTGGTCTTGGAGAGTCTCCTGGAGTGGCAGGGGTTGGGGGAGGGTGGCTGCCGCTCACCCTGGGGACATAGACACTGGTGGCAGACATATTGGGGAATACTGTTGGTGGATGACATATTGGCTCATTAGCTCCAAAACCTGGCCCCACCCAACAGCCTGCAGGCAACCGTGCTGGGACGCCTCAGGCCAAAGAACTAACTGGGTCAGGACACAGCTCCACCCATTAGCAGACAGACTGCCTAAAGACAAAAAAGCTCACAGCTGCCTTTGGACTAGCCCCTAGACATGGCCCAGCCCACCACAGGGCCAAGACCCAGCACCACCCACCAGTAGACAGACACAGGACTCTCCCACCAGGAAGCCAGGCCAAGCTTCTAGACCAGTCTCATTCACCAGGATGCAGGCACCAAAAGCAAGAAAACTATGATTCCGCAATGCAGGCCAGAGCCTACCCTGGGACCAGCTGGGCCTTGGACTGGCCCACTAGCAGGCCAAGGAAACCTTCAGGACACTCCAGACCCTGTACCCAACTGTGTCAGGAAGCGACACCACCCCCTCAACAATCTGAAAAGAGCTCTGGGATCCCAGGACCCTGCAGCTGGACTCCAGGGACCAGCTCTGCCTGCTGGTAGACCAGCACTAACCCCATGATCTGGCTTCAACTACCAGTGGGTAGGCAACAACCCTAGGGTCTTCAGGACCCTGACTCCACCCACCAGTGAGCCAGCATTAGCCCTGGGGCCCCTAGCATTCTGCAACCAGCCACGTTGTGACCAGGCCCTGCTAAACAGCAGCCAGCAGCATCCACACAAGGCAGGACCTGGCAACCAACCAGACTAGGGACCTACCAGACTGCCCACATAGTTAGCCCACCACAACAGAAGGCCCAAGTAGCCCTCTTAGGGTGAACCCCTAGAGCACACAGCTTGGGTAACGAGAGGGGAGTGCGCTGCTGAAATGCACAGGACACCTCCTACAGAGGGCCACTTCTCCAAGGTTGAGAGATGTAACTTACCTACTACATACATAAAAATACAAATAGCAACTTATTGACAAAATGAGATGGCAGAGCAATATGTTTCAGATGAAGGAACAAGATAAAATCCCAGAAGAAGAACTAAGTGAAGTGGAAATAGGCAATCTACCCAAGAAATAGTTCAGAGTAATGATCATACAGATGATCAAAGAACTCAGGAGGAGAATGGATGCACAGAATGAGAAGTTATAAGTTTTAAGAAAAGAGTTAGAAAATATAAACAACAACCAGAGATGAAGAATACAATAACTGAAGTGAAAAATACAGTGCAAGGAATCAAAGTAGACTGAAGGATTCAGAAGAATGGATCAGTGAGCTGGAAGACAGAGTAGTGGAAATCACTGCCACTGAACAGAAAAAAGATTTTAAAAAACAAAGAAATGAGAACGGTTTAAAAGATCTCTGAGACAACATCAAGAGCACTAATATTCGCACTACAGGGGTCCTAGAAGAAGAGAGAAAGAGCCCGGGAAAATATTTGAAAGAAAGAGCTCAGGAAAATATTTGAAGAGATAATAGCTGAAAACCTCCCTAACCTGGGAAAGGAAATAGTCATCCAAGTCCAAGAAGCGCAGAAAATCCCATACAGGATAACCCAAAGAGGAACACACCAAGACACGCTGTAATCAAAATGTCAAAAATTAAAGATACAGAGAATACTAAAAGCAGCAAGGGGAAAGCAACAAACAACATACAAAGGAACTCCCATAAGACTATCAGCTGACTTTTCAGGAGGCACCCTGCAGGTCGGTAGGGACTGGCATGATATATTTAAAGTGATGAAAGGGAAGAACCTACATCCAAGGATACTCTACTCAGCAAGGCTCTTGTTCAGATTTGATAGAGAAATCAAAAGCTGTATAGACAAGCAAGGGCTAAATGAATTCAGCACCACTAAACCAGCTTTACAACAAATGTTAAAGGAACTTCTCCAGGTGCAAAAGAAAAGGCCACAACTAGATATAAGAAGACTATGGAACAAAAAAGCTCACCAGTAAACATACAGTAAAGGTAGGAAATCATTCACAAACAAAGCTAGCAGGAAGATTAAAAGACAAAAGTAGTAAAATCATCTGTATCCACGATAAGCAGTTAAGGGATACACAAAACAATTTGATGTAAAACATGACATAAAAAACAGTAATCATGAGGGGAGGAGAGTACACATGGAGGGTAATTGCAAATGCATTTGAAATTAAGACATCAGCAATTTAGAAGAATCACACATATATATACAGAGACTGCTATACAATAACCTCAAGGTAACCACAAGCCAAAAATCTGTAACAGATACACACATACACAAAAAAGGAATCTAGGGCTTCCCTGGTGGCGCAGTGGTTAAGAATCTGCCTGCCAATGCAGGGGACACGGGTTCGAGCCCTGGTCTGGGAAGATCCCACATGCTGCGGAGCAACTAGGCCCGCGAGCCACAGCTACTGAGCCTGCGCGTCTGGAGCCTGTGCTCCCAACAAGAGAGGCCGCGATAGTGAGAGAGGCCCGCGCACCGCGATGAAGAGTGGCCCATGAAGAGTGGCCCCCGCTTGACGCAACTAGAGAAAGCCCTCGCACAGAAACGAAGACCCAACACAGCCTAAATAAATAAATAAATTAATTAAAAAAAAAAAAAAAAAAGGAATCTAAACATAACACTGAAGATAGTCATCAAATCACAAGAGAAGAGAACAAAAGAAGGGGGGAAAAAAGACCTACAGAAACAAATCCAAAACCATTAACAAAATGACAGTACGAACGTACGTATCGATAATTACCTTAAATGTAAACAGACTGAATGCTCCAACCAAAAGACACAAACTGGCTGAATGGATACAAAAACAAGACCCGTGTATTTGCTGCCTACAAGAGACTCACTACAGATCTAGAGACACATACAGACTAAAATGAGGGGATGGAAAAGGTAGTCCACACAAATGAAAATCGAAAGAAAGCCAGAGTAGCAATATTTATATTAGATGAAATCAACTTTAAAATAAAAACTGTCACAGGAGACAAAGAAGGACACTACAGAATGATCAAGGGATCAATCCAAGAAGAAGATATAACAACTGTAAATATATATGCACCCAACATAGGAGCACCTGAATACATAAGGCAAAATAATAATAGACATAAAAGGAGAAATCAACAGCAGCATAATAATAGTAAGGAATTTAACACCCGACTTACATCAATGGACAGATCATCCAGAGAGAAAATCAATAGGGAAACACAGGCCTTAAATAACACATTAGACCAAAGGGACTTCACTGATATTTATAGAGCATTCCACCGAAAAGCAGCAGAATACACATTCTTTTCAAGTGTACATGGAACATTCTCCAGGATAGATCACATGTTAGGCCACAAAACAAGC
Organism: Balaenoptera acutorostrata; assembly: GCF_949987535.1. Lineage (NCBI taxonomy): Eukaryota > Metazoa > Chordata > Mammalia > Artiodactyla > Balaenopteridae > Balaenoptera > Balaenoptera acutorostrata. The sequence goes on along the minus strand of NW_026646529.1, from coordinate 23,908 downwards.
CTTGGTAAATTTAAGAAAACTGAAATCATATCAAGCTTCTTTTCCAACCACAGCTCTATGGAAGTAGAAATCACCTACAAGAAAAAAACCCTGCAAAAACCACAAACACGTGGAGGCTAAACAATATGCTACTAAACAACCAATGAATCACTGAAGAAATCAAAGAGGAAATCAAAAACTACCTAGAGATAAATGAAAATGAAAACACGACGATCCAAGACCTATGGGATGCAGAAAAAGCAGTTCTAAGAGGGAAATTTATAGTGATACAGGCCTACCTCAGGAAACAAGAAAAATCTCAAATTAACAGCCTAAACTTACATCTAAAGCAAGTAGAGAAAGAAGAATAAATAAAAACCAAAGTTAGTAGGAGGAAAGACATCATAAATATCACAGCAGAAATAAATGAAATAGAGACTAAAAAAACAATAGGAAAGATCAATGAAACTAAAAGCTGGCTCTTTGAAAATATAAACAAAATTGATAAACCTTTAGGAAGACTCATCAAGAAAAAAAGAGAGAGGGCCCCAATCAATAAAATCAGAAATGAAAAAAGGAGAAGTTACAACCGACACCACAGAAATACAAAGGATCATAAGAGACTACTATGAGCAACTACATGCCAATAAAACGGACAACCTAGAAGGAACTGATGGATTCTTAGAAAGGTACAGCCTCCCAAGAATAAATCAGGAAGACACAGAAAATATGAACAGACCAATTACCAGAACTGAAATTGAATCAGCAATTTAAAAATTCTCAAGAAAGAAAAGTCCAGGACCAAATGGCTTCACAGGTGAATTCTACCAAACATTGAGAAGAGTTAACAGCCATCCTTCTGAAACCGTTCCAAAAGTTTGCAGAGGAAAGAAAACTTCTGAACTCATTCTAAGAGGCCACCATCACCCTGATACCAAAACCAGACAAAGATATTACACAAAAGAAAACTACAGACCAATACCACTGATGAACATAGATGCAAAAATCCTCAACAAAATACTAGCAAACCGAATCCACTAATAAATTAAAAGGATCATACACCATGATCACGTGGGATTCATCCCAGGGATGCAAGGATTTTTCAATATCTGCAAATCAATCAGTGTGATACACCGCATTAACAAACTCAAGAATAAAAACCATATGATCGGGCTTCCCTGGTGGCACCGTGGTTAAGAATCCACCTGCCATTGCAGGGGACACGGATTCGAGCCCTGGTCCCGGAAGATCCCACATGCCGTGAAGCAACTAAGCCCGTGTGCCACAACTGCTGAGCCTGTGCTCTAGAGCCTGTGAGCCACAACTACTGAGCCCGCGTGCTACAACTACTGAAGCCTGTGCGCCTAGAGCCTGTGCCCCGCAACAAAGAGAAGCCACTGCAATGAGAAGCCCGCACACCGCAACAAAGAGTAGCCCCCGCTCGTTGCAACTAGAGAAAGCCCGCACACAGTAATGAAGACCCAACACAGCCAAAAATAAATAAATAAAATAAATTTATTAAAAAAAACCCATATGATCATCTCAATAGATGCAGAAAAAGCTTTTGACAAATTTCAACACACATTTATGATAAAAACTCTCTAGAAAGTGGGCACAGAGAGAACATACCTCAATACAATAAAGGCCATATATGACAAACCCACAGCTAACATTATACTCAATGGTGAAAAGCTGAAAGCATTTCCCCTAAGATCAGGAACAAGACAAGGATGTCCACTCTCGCCACTTTTTTTCAACATAGTTTTGAAGGTCCTAGTCACAGCAAGCAGAGAAGAAAAAGAAATAAAACAAATCCAAATTGGAAAAGAAGAAGTAAAACTGTCAGTTTTTACAGATGACATGATACTATAAAATCCTAAAGCTGCTACCAGAAAACTACTAGAGCTCATCAGTGAATTCGCTAAAGTTTCAGGATATGAAATTAATACACAGAAATCTGCTGCATTTCTACATACTAACAACGAAAGCTAAGAAAGACAAATTAAGCAAACAATCCCATTCACCATTTAGAACTAATAAACGAGTTCAGCATCGTGGCAGGGTAAAAGTTAAATATTAAAAAAATCAATTGTATTATGATATACTTGCAATTAACAAACTGAAAATGAAATTAAGAAAACCATTCTGGGGGAATTCTCTGGCAGTCCAGTGGTTAGGACTCTGCAATTCCACTGCAAGAGGGCATAAGTTAGATCCCTGGTTGGGGAACTAAGATCCCTCAAGTCAAGCAGCACAGCCAAAAACAAAAAGAAAAGCAAAAGGAAACCATTCTGTTCACAACAGCCTCAAAAAAATTAAAATATTAATGTAAATTTAACATAAGAAGAGAAAAACTTCTACTCTGAAAGCTACAAAAAATGACTGCAAGAAATTAAAGACTATCTAAATAAATATCTAAATCAATAAATATCTATCTAAATCAAACATCCCAAGTCCACGGACTTACTGTTAAGAAAGCAATTCTCACCAAAGTGATCACAGATTCAACACAATCCCTATCAGAATCCTAGCTGATTTCTTAGTAGAAATTTTGCAAGCATATGGAATTGTCAAGGACCCAGAATAGCCAAGACAATCATGAAAAATAAGGTAATGTTGCAGGACTCATACTTCCCAATTTTAACTCACAGAATGGGAGAATATATCAAAATCAAAATTTTGATAAGAATGTGTATCTAGAATACATAGAACTCTTAAAACTCAATAAAAAAGAGAAATAGCCCAAATAAAAACCAGGCCAGGATCTGAATACACATTTCTCCAAGGATAATACACAACTGGCCAATAAGCACACAGAAAGATGTTCAACATCATAATCATGAGGCAAATGCAAATCAAAAGCAAAATGAGATACAAATTCACATCCACTAGAATAGATCCAATGAAAAAGTCAGATAATAAGTGTTGCTGAGTTTGTAGAGAAATTGAAATCCTCATACATTGCTCCTGGGAATGTAAAATGGTGCAGCCACTTTGGCAAACAGTCTGACAACTCCTCAGATGATGAAATATAAAGTTATCACATGATCTAGGAATTCCATTCCTGGGTACATACCCAAGACAAATGAAAACATACTGTCCATATAAAAACCTGTACATGAATAGAAAGGCATTTATATTTTATAAATATAAAACCATTATTTTATAAAAGCATTGTTCATAGTAGCCAAAAGGTGGAAACAACCAAATGTCCATCAACAAACAGATAAACAAACTGTGATACATACATACGATGAAATATTATTGAGCCATTAGAAGGAATAAAATAATGATACAAGCCCTAACTTGGATGAACCCAAAAACATCATGCTGAGTTAAAAGAAGCCAGTCACAAAAGTCCACACATTAAATGATTCCATTTGTATTAAGGTATAGAATAGGAAAATTTATAATAGAGACAAAGTAGATCAGTGGTTGACTTAGGGCTTGGGGGGAGGTGGGTGATGAGGAAATAGAGGGGTGATAGCTAAGGGGTATAGGGTTTCTTTCTGAGGTGATAAAAATGTTCTAAAGTCAACTGTGTTGATGGTTGCACATATCTGTGAATAGGGTAAAAATCATTAAATGGTACACTTTAAGTGGGAGAATTATATATGTGCATTACATATTTAAAAAGCTGTTTGAAAACAGAATGTTCTATGAGCATTTGAAAGGTTTTTTTTTAAAAGCATTCAAACATTTATACACATCAACCTCAATATTTCCAGATGTTTCTCTAACTCTGCTTTTTTTGTTGTTTTTAATTTCATTTCTATGGTCTGTCATGGGCTAAGTATGTGTGTTCAAGCTCTCTAGTGTTCTGTATTATCCATTTCTCCTTGAGGGTCCTCTAGGGCAGCGGTCCCCAACCTTTTTGCCACCAGGGACCGGTGTCATGGAAGACAATTTTTCCACAGACGGGGGTGGGGGGTGGGAGGATGGTTCAGGTGGTAACGTGAGGAATGGGGAGCGATAGGGAGCTGCAGATGAAGTTTCTCTCGCTCGCCCGCCCGCCGCTCACCTCCTCTGTGCGGCCTGGGCTAGAGTATGCTTCTGCAGGTTATATTTCCATCTTTCTTTTCCAAGCTATGTCTCCTAGACTACCCACTGCAGAGTTACAATGTTGTTTTTTCATCTTACACATTCTTTTTTGTGTGTGATAAACACAGAAGATTAAATTTACCATCTTAACCAATTTTTAAGCATACAGTTCAGCAGTGTTAAGTATGTTCACACTGTTGCACAGCAGATCTCTAGAACATCTTCATCTTGCAACACTGAAACTCTATACCCAATAAACATGAACTCCCCCTCCTTTCTCTCCTCAGCCGTTGGCAGCCACTTTTCTACTTTGTTTCTATGATTTTCACTATTTCAGATACTTCATGTAGGTGGAATATACAGTGCTTATCTTTTTGTGACTGGCTTATTTCACTCAGCACAAGGTCCTTGAGATTCACCTATGTTATAGCATGTGACAGGATTTTCTTCTTTTAAGGCTGCATAACATTCTATTGTATATATATCACATTATATTTATCCATTCATCTGCTGATGGACGTATCTTGATTATTGTGAGTAATGCTGCAATGAACATGGGTGTGCAGATATCTCTGAGATCCTGCTTTGAATTCCTTTGGATATACACCCAGAAGTGGGATTGCTGTATCATATCGTCATTCTATTTTTAATTTTTTAGGAACCTCCATACTGTTTTCCGTAATGGCTGTGCCATTTTATATTTCCACCAGCAGTGCACAAGGGATCCAATTTCTCTGCATCCTTGCCAACAATTGTTATTTTCTGTTCTTTTGATACTACCCATCCTAATAGGTGTGCAGTAGTATCTCATTGTGGTTTTGATTTGCATTTCTTTGATGATTAGTGATATTAAGCATCTTTTCATATACTTGTTGGCCATTCATATATACTCCCTGGAGAATTGTCTATTCGAGTCCTTTACCCATTTCTAAATTGGGTTTCTTTGTTGTTGACTTTTAGAAGTTCCATATATAATCTCCATATTGATCACTTATCATGATTTGCAAATATTTTCTCCTATTCCACAGGTTGTCTTTTAATTCTGTTGATTGTGTCCTTTGAAGCAAAGTTTTAAATTCTGATATAGTATAATTTATTTATTTTTGCTTTTGTTGCCTATACTGTTGGTGTCATATCCACAAAATCATTGCCAAATCCAATGTCATGAAGCTTTCCCCCCATGTTTTCTTCTAAGAGTTTTATAATTTTAGCTCTTCTGTTTGGATCTTTGATCCATTTTGAGTTAATTTTGTATATGGTAAAAGGTAATGGTCCAAATTAATTCTTCTGCATGTGGGTATCCAGTTTTCCAACACCATTTGTTGAAGAGACTATTCTTTTCCCACTGTGTAGTCTTGGTGGCCTTATGGAAAATCATCCATCTAATACTTTCTTGATGTTAGCAGCTGCACGAGGACTGTTTTCAAAATACAGTATCGCTAGATTAGCTTCTTGACTCCTTTCTTTGCTTATCTGGATACTGTTCTATATTCCTCTAAGACATAAAGTTTGACAGCTAGCTAGTAACGGCTTGTGTCCTATACACTTTTCTTTTATGTTATTAGAAAAAGGGGGCCATGGGTAAACATAAATAGATTTGATCTTGGGTCTTTTTTATTGTAATTTTTTAAAAGTTTGTATTGAGATTCTTTCTGTCTTTGTCACAGTCATCTGGAATGCCTTAAGCTTTCCCTCCCCTGTTTCAGTGTTGAGACATGGTACTTCACTTCTAATACTATCAGCCTTGGGTATTTAATTGTAATTTTGTTTCTAAATTGCCAGTGTCTTTTCCCAGAAGTAACAATTATCTTACAAATAAATACATACATCCACACAGACAAAGAAGCACTGAAGTGATATGCATAAGAAAGCAAAAACTAAAAAGATGGAACTCTGTTTAAATTGTGAGACTATAGTCTCATCAGAATTAAGTGGAAACACGTAGACACAGGCGTTTGCGTGTGCATGCTCTCTCTCTCTCTCACACCCCCTACCCCACTCCCCATTACCTGCAATATCTATTTGCAAGGATTTCTTCTCTTCGGGCCAGGCTTCCTTAGGAACTGTCCTCTTACTGTGGATCTCCCCTTTCTGTTTAATGGCTTTAGTGTCTGGTAGATTATCAATCTTCGTGTCTTGTAGTTGAGCTGACTGCTCTGAAGCAGCAGCAGCACTGGAACCTAAGAGAGGGAAATCAAGATTCAGACAGGAAGCTGACAAAAATTATTTTAAAATACCTCTCAAGCATCTACTAGTGTGAGAAGAGAGTTACACTGGATAAACAGTGAGATGGATGCAGGACAGGAATAAAGACGCAGACGTAGAGAACAGACGTGAGGACATGGGGAGGGGGAAGGGTAAGCTGGGACGAAGTGAGAGAGTGGCATGGACTCATATACTACCAAATGTAAAATAGATAGTTAGTGGGAAGCAGCCACATAGCACAGGGAGATCAGCTCAGTGCAGTGTGACCACCTAGAGGGGTGGGATAGGGAGGGTGGGAGGGAGACGCAAGAGGGAGGAGATATGGGGATATATGTATATGTATAGCTGATTTACTTTGTTATAAAGCAGAAACTAACACACCATTGTCAAGCAATTATACTCCAATAAAGATGTTTAAAACAAATAAAAAAACTGAGATGGAAAGAGAAAAGCATTTTGGGCAAAGGTGAATACATATGAAAAAAATGGAATCAGGAAAGCAACTGAACATCTAAGAAACAGTGCAAGTATATAATTTATTAGATTATAGAATTTGTAAGGAAAAGAGAAAAATTAGCATTTGAAAGGTTCTTTGGGAGCCCATTCTACTGTTCTGAAAGACTAGGCTCAAAAAGTTTAGTTTTCATTCTTTTTCTTTAATAAATGTATTTATTTATTTATTTATTTGGTTGCATTGGGTGCTCGTTGCTGCGTGCGGGCTTTCTGTAGTTGCGGCGAGCGGGGCTACTCTTCATTGTGGGGCGCGGGCTTCTCATTGCGGTGGCTTCTCTTGTTGTGGAGCACAGGAGGGCTGGAACCCGTGTCCCCTGCATTGGCAGGCGGATTCTTAACCATTGCACCACCAGCGAAGTCCTAGTTTTTATTTTCAAGGGCAATGAAAACTTTCTGATGAGGAGATTAACATGATCAAAACTTTTTCTGAAGCATTCGTTTAAAAACAGCAAAAAAGCGGGTAAATTTTCGAATACTATATTGCCCAGAATACAATATAACTTCTGAAAAAGAAGCAATACACAAAAAAAGAGAAGTGGCTAATTATACTCCAAACTATGTTTTTATTTATACTTGTGGCAGACTACCAGCTGTCCTCCGAAATCCATTTTCCTTTTCCTCTAAAATAGAACCTGACTTAGCTGGGCATACCATCATAGAGATTACATTTCCCAGCCTCCCTGGCAACATAGGTTGGTGTGACCGTGTGAATAAGTCTGGCCAATAGGATGGAAGGGGAATGGTACATTTAACTTTTGAGAAGTATTTAAAGGAAGAAATACACTTTTTTCTTTTTCCTTTTTTTCCCTTTCTGCTGGCTGGAATACGTGTCTGATAACTACAGCATGAGAATGGAGGCTAAAATGTTGAAGCAACAGGAGAGAAAGAGCTTTGTTCCCTGATACTCTTTTCTGTCTTCTTTAAGCCAATGTCATTTTGTTTTTGTTTTCATTTCTCAGAGCCAAAACTATCCTAAACTAAACACACTTTTACAGGCATTTTTAATCAGCACAGTCCTACCAAAGTAAATTAACTGGGTAGGTAGTTAGGAAGTAAACAAGCTAAATTCCTGAAGAACAAAGGCCTATGTAAAACAATTTTATTAGAGAATTAGTATCTCATGGCAACAAATATTTTTATCAGTAGAGTTTTTAAAAGTCCATTATGTGAATTTCTGGCAATGAGATTAATTTGTGTACAATATTCACAAAGTTCTCCAAAAATATCTCAAAGAGCTTTAAAAATGTTAGTTTTACCTGCCAGTGTATACCAAAAGTTGCAGCTAACATCCTATTTCACATATGAAGAAGATGCAGGGTTGAAGAGAGCAAGAATATATAATACTTTTCTATTTATATTCATTTTAGAAGGCCAGAATAGAACAATAGGCAGATAATTCTACAGTTCCACTACCTGTAGTGTCTTTCTGCAAGGATTCTTTTTCTTCAGATCGAGCAGCCTCGGTCACTGCCCTTTTACTGTAGATCTCCTTTTTCTGGTTTTTTGTCTGAGAGGTCCTCATCCCCAGTGATGAGAACTTGAACTTGAGCATCTGGAATAATGATGTCATTTGATCCCAGGGAGAAGGAAAAGATAACACAAGCAAGTAATCCACCCCCTCCACCCCAAACAAAAACAAAAACAAAAACCTCTTATATATTAGGAAAAAAAGCATCTCTTAGGCTCAACCATGTAAAAGCTGTGACAGTTTTAAGGACTTTATAACATATGACAGTTTTGGGGGGTTTGGAAAGTTTTCCATATTCTTCTGTGTACAATCACTTTAAACAAAATCTGTTCTTTGCTGATTTGATGCAACAGTTTAAAAAAAAAAATCCAGATCAAGTATCTTTCAAAGTAGTAAAGTACATATGAACAAGCCTATTCAAAATTTTTGTCACTTAGGGGGTAAATTTTGATATTTCGTATAATCCTAGAAAAGCATCTATATCATCTAGATTTTATATATATACTCATATAACTTTTTAAAATCTCCTGAGGTTAAATTTGTCTAATGCTTTCTATTTTCTTTCTGTTTTTCTTGGTCATACTTGCTAGAGATTTATCTACCTTATTGGTCTTTTAAAATCAGCTCTTTTCTTTTTTATTGTATGAGAAAACTCAAGTGCAAAATACTAATGTTGGTAAATAAATTAAAAATCACCAATACAACAACTAGGATACAGTTATCAAGCAGTTAATATGGTTATGTTTTTTACAATGGATTGACAAGAGATTCACTTCCTATCTCCAAGCATGAATATTTTTCAACAGAGCAGTCAGAAAGGCAATACAGATACTAAAAACAACATAATGAACACCAATGTGTCTACTATAGAGCTTAAGAAATAAGATAAAACATTACAGATATAATGATATAATGATAATGATACCCTGTGTAAAGCCTCAATGATACCATTCTCTCTTTTCAGTAGCAACCTTAAGCTCAATTTAGAGTTCGTCAATCTCAAGGATGTTCTTGAACTTTTTACTATACAGTGCTGCATGTATTAGTCAACAAGGTACTGGATTGTTTTGCATGTCTTTAAACTTTATATAAAGAGTATAATACTCTGTGTACCTTTAAGTAACTTGCCTTTTACACTCAGTATTACGATTGGGGGATTTACTCTTAGTGACTCTAATTAACTCATTCTCAGTGTTATGTAGAATTCTATGGAATTAATATATCAATTTTCACCTGTTGATAAACTTTAGGCTATTTCTAATTTTTTAATATTGAAAAGCATTACAATGAACATTACTATAAAATTTCTTGGTAGGTTGTATGAGTTTCAAATATCTTCTCTCAGTCTGTGTCTTGTCTTTGAATTATTTATGATGTCTTTTGGTGCACAAAATTTTTCATTTTAATAATACCACTTGTTTTCTTTTTCCTTCGTGGTCTGTGCTTTGTGTGTCTTATTTAAGAAATCATTATTTCATGGTCAAAGGATAGTCATCTAAATTCTAAAAGCTTAAAGATTTCCTTTTTACATTTAATATCATTTGGACTACATTTTTGTTTAGTGTGCAGCAGGGATCTATCTGATTTTATTTTTTCTTACATATATAATCAATGGCCCAAACACTATTGAATAGTTTACCCTTTCTCCAGGATTCTTATGTCATCTGTGTCATATATTAGTTTCCACATTCATGGGTGTGTTTCTGGGTCAACATGTTGTTCCACTTTTCTTTGTTTATTCCTTTGCAAGTGAGGTCTTAAATATATATATTTTATATATATATAAATTATATATAAATTTTATATATGTATACACACACACACATATAAGTCTTTTGAAGTCTGGTATGGCAAGTTCCCTTACCTTATTCTTTAAATATACTTCTTGATTTTCCAACAAATTTTGGAATCAGCCTGTCAAGTTCCATGAAAAATTCTACTGGAATTTTGAGTAGCGATTCATTGAATTTATTTAAGTCCTCCTTAATATATTTCAATGAAGCTTTATCATTTTCTCTACATTAGTTTTGCATGTCCTTTGTTAGATTCATTTCTAAGTACTTATTTTTTGTTGTTTTTAAAAAAGTATCTTAAAAAATCTTTTGCATTATGTATCAGAAGACATGTATCAAAAAATGCACAGAGAACTCAGTGAATTGGTAAAAAGTGAACATGTACCCAGGTTTTAAAAAAAAATCTGCCTAGAACCCTACATTCTCTCCCCTCATTCTTTCAATCTCCCCCAGGCTGAGCATAACACCCCATTTTAAATGCAACAAATGACTTATATTTCTGAACTTTATATAAATGGAATAATACAGCACATAGCCTTTATGTCTTGCTTTCTTCTCTTACATTATATTTGTAAGATTCGTTAAGTGTTAAAACATATATTTGTCTTTTGCTCAGTCTCATTTACTGGTGACTATTCAACAGTGGCAATATGCTACAATTCACTCATACTACTGGAAAAATAATGGCATAGTACATATAAAAATAATGGCATCTGGGTAATTGCCAGTTTGGAGCTATTACGAAAACTGCTGTAAAGAATATTCATGTGGCAGAGGAGACACCACCGCAGTTGCCGCCACCTCCGGGATTTCTGGCTCTTTTCTCTTCGCCTTAAATTCGGCTGTCTTTTATGAATAATCAAAAGCAGTAAAGGCAACGCTATCAGGCCAGCGTTTTAAAACCAGAAAAAGAGATGAAAAAGAGAGGTGTAACTCTACTCAGTTTCAAGACTGCATTATTCAAGGCTTAACTGAAACTGGTACTGATTTGGAAGCAGTAGCAAAGTTTCTTGATGCTTCTGGAGCAAAACTTGATTACTGCCGATATGCAGAAACACTCTTTGACATTCTGGTGGCCGGTGGAATGCTGGCCCCAGGCGGTACACTGGCAGATGACATGATGCGTACAGATGTCTGTGTGTTCGCAGCACAAGAAGACCTAGAGACCATGTAAGCATTTGCTCAGGTTTTTAACAAGTTAACCAGGTGCTACAAATACCTGGAGAAAGGTTTTGAAGATGAAGTTAAAAAGCTGCTGCTGTTCTTAAAGGGTTTTTCAGAGTCGGAGAGGAACAAGCTGGCTATGTTGACCGATGTCCTTCTGGCTAATGGAACACTTAATGCATCCATTCTTAATAGCCTTTATAATGAGAATTTGGTTAAAGGGGTTTCAGCAGCTTTGGTTGTAAAGCTCTTTAAATCATGGATAAATGAAAAAGATATCAATGCAGTAGCTCCAAGTCTTTGGAAAGTGAGCATGGATAACAGACTGATGGAACTTTTTCCTGCCAATAAACAAAGCATTGAACACTTCACAAACTATTTTACCGAGGCAGGCTTGAAAGAGCTTTCAGAGTATGTTTGGAATCAGCAAACCACAGGAGCTCGTAAGGAACTCCAGAAAGAACTTCAAGAACAGATGTCTCGTGGTGATCCATTTAAGGATAAAATTTTGTATGTCAAGGAGGAGATGAAAAAAAACAACATCCCAGAACCAGTTGTCATCGGAATAGTATGGTCCAGTGTAATGAGCACCGTGGAATGGAACAAAAAAGAGGAGCTTGTAGCAGAGCAAGCCATCAAGCGCTTGAAGCAATACAGCCCTCTCCTTGCTGCCTTTACAACTCAAGGTCAGTCTGAGCTGACTCCGTTACTGAAGATTCAGGAGTATTGCTATGACGACATTCATTTCATGAAAGCCTTCCAGAAAATAGTGGTGCTTTTTTATAAAGCTGAAGTTCTGAGTGAAGAACCCATTCTGAAATGATATAAAGATGCACATGCTGCCAAGGGGGAAAGTGTTATCCTTGAGCAAATGAAAAAGTTTGCAGAGTGGCTCAAAAATGCTGAAGAAGAATCTGAGTCTGAAGCTGAAGAGGGTGACTGAATTTGAAACTACACCCTCAGTAAAGCAAACAGGAGTTGTAGATAATATGTCATGTCTCATGTGTCCTGGTTCTTACATCTTCCTACCTCCCTATATCAAGCATGATATAAGGGCTTTCACGGCAAAGTTTATTTTAACTGTTCCTATGGTTACTGGAAATGTTGGATTTAGTTTCTAAAACCATGTTTTAGAACTAGTCTATCTGGGAGAATCCTTCTTTGTCTCTTCCAGCTTATAGTGACCCCTAGTGCTCCCTGGCTTTGGACAGCATAACTCCAATCTCTGCTCCTGTCTTCACATGGCCTCCTCTCCTCTTTTTGTAAGTACACTAATCATTGGATTTAAGGCCCACCCTACATCCAGGATGATATAACCTAGAGATCTTTAACTAATGACATCTGCAAAGACCCTATTTCCAAATAACATCACATTCTGAAGTTTCCTGTGGACATGAATTTTGGGGCAATTACTACTTAACCCATAAAACAGATTTTTCTTTCGTTTTGTTATTCCATGTTTTTATTGTTGAGTCCTAATTTAGCTACACTGTAGTCAAAGAAGCTGTCCTTTTTGAACATCAATTCTTCAAAACCAACAGCTTCATCAATTTTTCTAAGTGTTCCGTGTGTTCTTTAAAAACTGAAAAGTTCTCTGTAGTAAGTCAAACTTTTTTTTTAATTTATTTATTTTTATATTAATTTTTTGGCTGTGTTGGGTCTTCGTTTCTGTGCGAGGGCTTTCTCCAGTTGTGGCAAGCGGGGGCCACTCTTCATCGCGGTGCGCAGGCCTCTCACTGTCGTGGCCTCTCTTGTTGTGGAGCACAGGCTCCAGACGCGCAGGCTCAGCAATTGCGGCTCACGGGCCCAGCCGCTCCGTGGCATGTGGGATCTTCCCAGACCAGGGCTCGAACCCGTGTCCCCTGCATTGGCAGGCAGATTCTCAACCACTGCGCCACCAGGGAAGCCCCGTAAGTCAAACTTTTAAAGTCCATTTTAAAATCTTGTCTACTTTAATTTTCTTTCCTGGTCTCTCAGTTTCTGATAGGTATGTACTGTTGGGTTTACCTATATTTTCCTGTCATTTTTCCTGCATACAAGTTTGAGTAAAAGAAAATAAACTCAAATTTTATCTTATTGGTATATTTGAGCCTTTTGTTCTTACAAGGTAAACTCATAATATATATTAATATTTTTTGGTCTGGAATTTTATTTTGTCAATATTAACATTGCCCATTAGCTTTATTTTAGTTGGTATTTGCCAAATATATCATTTTCCATCTCTTCCATGTTTTGGGAGGTAAGGCAAAATAAACTATAAACTAATCAAAATAACATGTACAAATGGTTTTGAAAGTCAAATAGTTCCAGTAAACTTATAACAGAAATCAACAGTTTTCAAACACCACCAGTTTATTTAGCCATTTTTTCTAGTATCACTATCCTTGTTCCCAAATAACATGCTTTATTTTGCTGTACCCTTTTTAGTTCCAGAAAATATTTTTTGATTTCCTTCTAGGATCATATGGATTTACCTTTTATAGAACTTTCCTGTCACACCCATATTCCCTCAATCTATCTTCTGAAAAGTTTTAGTCCTATATTAATGTTCATTGTTTATATATTATGTAAATAGTAGTCACGATGATTAAATCAATATTCAGTGATTGTGTTATGTTTCTATTATTCACAGTTAAACCAACTAGTATACTGTAATCACATTTATTTTCTTTTACAAAGTTTTGCTTTTACTGAGGAGTTAATAATTGCCTATTTCTGCATTTGCTATGTTTCTATATACCAATCCCTACGTCATCCTCATAAATGTAAATAGAATTGAAAATCTCTTCTAAATACAGTCAACTACATAAGGTATTCTATCAACTTGACCTTTTTCTTGCAGTCCTCAATCTGAACTTGTTCTAGATCTTCTGTACCAACACTGCAATGGCAATTCCTTTTCCCTCTCTCTTATGTTGTCCCCATTTCCTCCATTCCATGTTTTCCTTTAACAAATATTAAATCTGCTCCTTCGTTTTATTTAGTGAAATAATTTTCCCTCAGAATTTCAAGGCATTACTCCTTTGGTTTCTATTTCCATGTATTATTTTTGAAAAGCTTAATGTCAGTCTAATTTGCATTTCTTTATATGGTACCTGTTTTCTTTCTGGAAGCTTTCAGAATCTCTTTCCTTGCCAATGTTTCGAAATTTCAAGATCATGTGCCTTGGTGTGGATTTTTATGTACATGACAGTTCCTATTAACAGGGAATTTCATATCCTTCAGTTTTGGAATTTATTCCTATACTAGTCCTTTGAGTCCTTCTTTTCTATCTTCTCTATTATCTCTATGGAACACCTGTTTTTTGATGTTGACCCTTTGGGGCTAATCTTGAATTTTTTTTCTTTTCCCTTCTTTTCATGTTCTGTTTCCTAACAGATTTTCTCACTTTTATATTCCAATCCTTCTACTGAGATTTTTACTTCTGATATATTTACTGGGCTCACTTAGCTATTATACAAAAGTCACTATTCAATTTTCCCCAGCAGGTATCTTCCCCCTATTCTCCTTAATCCTTTAAAGTGAGAGGCTCTGAGGCTGGGCTTCTCCGACGGTGAAATAGGAGGACTTTTCCTTAGGATGCAGTCTGGAAATAGACCAACAATATTAGTAGCAGTAGACCCCCATAACAAGTGGGAGGTTATAGGGGTCCCTCAGTTAACAAAGCCCAACTTTATTTCACACACATCATCCTTACCAAATGCAAACTAGAGGTGAGTTATATTTGGTAAGTTCATTGTGCAGACTTCTGATGGAGTTCCCTTAGTGTATCGCTTTGTTCCTTGCCAATTCTTCCGTATCCACCTTCTTCTCAATTGTCTGACAGTGGGATCACAGGGTTATCTATATGTACCGAATTGCCACTAGTATATAGCTAGTATATGAGAGTTTTCATTTATGAACTACATTTTGCAAAAATATTTGCCTTTCTATTTACTTGGCAGCCTCCATGTTAACTGGCAGATGTGCTTCTTTTATCATCTTATTTCAAAAGACTTCAAAATGGTTTTCAGTGCAACAAAAAGTTATCTGGAAGAATAAATGTGTGCACTTTAACAAGCAGCCTTTCATTCGGTATCCTCATAAAAGCATTAACAACATCACATGAAGTCATTAACACTATGCCAAAACTGGAACATAGAGCCAGCCTGTATTTGAATACTGCTCCAGGATCAGTAGGTCCTATTTGGCTAATAGCTATGCGTAGGAATAAAAAACTGTTAATGCCACAAAGCAACACATGCAAATATACATGTAGAATTTTCAGTGGCTCCTGGAATTTTCATTTAATAAATACTACTGTGCATCAATTAAAGAAGCACAATGTCAGGGATACAAAGGGAAAAAAATCATGCAGATTCCTAAAGATTAAAAGCTTTTATAAAACAGTGGGGCCTATATCTAGGGGCAAGGATGAAAACTCAAATACCCACAGTCACCAGACTGACAAGGTAGATGTATGAAGTGGATTGAGTCTGAGACTCGTGGGGACTGAAGCAAACAGGAGAATGTATGTCCTCTCTGCAGAGGACAACCATGCCTCAGGGTCAACGATAACTGCCATGGAGGAATACAAGTTGAGTGCAACTACATATTCTGACTTCTCAAGGGAAGCCCAAAATCTTATTTTTAGATGTTGGCAGCAAAAGTTTTAAAAAGTTAAACACCATGTGAGCCATACACTTTCCTGCAGAATCCAACCTATGAGATATTAGTTTGTACCATCTGACAGATAAATTCATGAGGCATTTTAATCCAGATTTTCTATGAATTTTAGTCTTTAAAACATACTTAAATGGATATTATTTCATTTCAAAAGTTGCAATATATTTCCCATAGTGAAAATAAAGTCTACAGTTTTCAAAAATCTAAAGCATTTTAAAAGATTTTTTATTTTCCTTCTTGTACATATCCAATTAAACAGCTAGGAGAAAAGTTTGCATTAACAAAGCAGAAAAAAAAAGAAAGCCTGGACAACACTCTCATTTAAGATGAACAGGAAAAAAAAAAGGCCACAGAATACACAAAGCCAATCCAGTCACCTGCATTATCTTTCTGAAAGGGTTTTTTTCCCCATTGACAAGGATGCCTTAGTTACCACCCTCTTACTGTAGATCCCCTCTTTATGTTTAATGTTAACAGTGTCTGCCAGCTCATCATCCCTTGTGCCTAGCACCTGAGCCGGGAAGTCTGGAGAAATGGCATCATTGGATCCTACAGAAAAATGGAAAAGTAGTACAGTTAACACAAGTACAGATTGAAGAGAGACAAAAATTTTACTTCTTACACCACTTCTATAAAAAAGGCACTACCATGGGAGTGTTACAGGGTAATCAGAAGGAGACATGAGTCAAACTGAAGCTGTCAGAAATGTACAATATTGCAACAATATACTGGAGAAGCAAATGACATAAGAGGAGACATATAAATTAGAAGGGAGACAATTTCCGGCTCAGGAACGTTTTCAGAGGGGGAGAAAATAGTTTGTACCTTGGAAATTACGTAGGCTTTTTGAAATATGGGGAGGAAGAAACAAAGGCATTTTAGGTAGAGGTTACAGCGTTAGCAAAGACCAGGAAGCAGGAAAACAGATTAAGCAAAAAAATCCGATACTTTTGTGGTCAGACTGTATTATGGACTACATTAAAGAGAGTGGTGGGAGATATTAAAAAGGAATTGTTTGGGACAAAATTCAGCAGGGCATGGAATCCCAAGCTACAGGGGTAAAGAGTGTAAATTTTACTGTACATGAAATGCAACATCATTGAGGATTTTTTAATAAAGGGAACTGCAATCAGTTACATTGTAGGAAGCTTAATCTGACAATAATACAAAAGACAAAACATTGTAAGGAAAATTTTATGTGATAAAGTAATACAAGATTTGAAAGTAACTTTATTTTCTTTAAAATATATTTCAATATTCTGAAATCCACTAATATAGGAACTGATAAGAGAAGTTTATCCATGTCACATATAAGAGGCAAAAGAACATCTCTGGACGTACAGGAGTTTATAGTAACTATAGAATTATCTTCTACAACAATGCTTTTCTTTCTTAACTGGTACTCCATACTTCATGCATTTTCTAAGCACCTAAAATGTGTATGGCAATAAAAGCTGGGTAAGTATCAGTTCATTTGTACAGTATAAGTATAAATAAGTCATGAGTTCTATTTCAGGACAGATTGCAAGGATCCTATTAAGCCTTCTGGGTCATATGTACACTGAGCTTTTCTTTGCTTCCGTGGCATCACGTTCTTTCATTTGCTCCCTACCTCTCTGGTAGGTCCTTAGTGTCCTTTCTTCTACCAAATCTCTCAATGCTGGAGTTCCTCAAGGTTTCAGAACTGGGTTCTCTTCTCTTCCTGGATGAACTCATTGATCATCAATGTATGGAACACTATATGTGGATGACCAAGAAATAGATATCTCTAGCTGGAACCTGTTTTCTGAGCTTCAGATTCTAGCATTCAGGACACAGCTAGCCTCTAAAGCATTTGGAGGAAAAATTAGAAAACGATGTCCCTTCCTCATAAAAAAAAAATTTGTTTTATATATTATGATACAACACAAACAACTATACGTGAGGGTCTCTTCACCACCTCCTTTTATCCTCCAAGAGAGGTGATTATGTCAGGTTCAGAGTTAGGCAAGGAAGAATAATTAAGTTCCTGAGAGCAGTGCATGGATGTACAAGAGAATCAACCTCCTTGGAGCTGAGACGCAGTTGAAAGAGAGTGTAGCCACACATATGTGTCTATGCCATTGAATGTATGTGTACTTATTTTCCTGCATCTGTGCACAGCTGCAGAACGTGTGCAGATTTACGTTTCGGGCAGGAAGAGAGTTAACGTTATTGCTCCAGAACGCTAACAGGAGATTTGGGATCTTCACACCTGGGTGTTTTCATAAAAAATGGCATATGTTTATGACGTGAACAGAGCCACCTTCTAGATAGTGCCCTTGCATAAAACTTAACTGTAAACTGACTTTGTTTACATTCAACTTCAGGTTTAACATCTCCACATGGATGTGGAACAGAAATCTCATTTTTAACATGTCCAAAGCAGATATTTTGACCATCTTCTCCAAATCTGCTTCTTCCTCAGGTTTCTCCATCTCAGTAAATGGCACCTTTATTTACCCAGTTTCTTATTCTAGAAAACTAGAAATTGGTTTTTTTTTTCACCTCCTTCTCCCTCACTCTCCATATTCTATTACCAAGTCCAGGAAGAACTATTTCCTAAAAATAAGTTGAATGTGTCCACTTCTCTCCATCTCTGTCATCATCACTCTAATCCTGGGTACTACCATCTCTGACACTAATTACTGCAACAGCCTTCAGCTAACTGGTATCCTCACTTCCACTTCTTGACCCTCCCTTCCACTTCTTGACCCTCCCTTCCTTCACCTGGGCTCCCTGCCTTTCCATCCACAAGCTATTCTCCATATAGCAGCCTGAAAAAAATGTACAAATGTAAATCAAACCACAGCTGCCTACTAGAAGAAAGTTCAAGTGCCTTAATATGGCTTACACAACCCTGGATGATCTTGAACCTATCTATCTTTAACCATATCTAGCCACAGCTCTGCTCTACCCACACTGCCTTCTTCTCACTTGGCAAATGCATCCAACTTTCCTGTTTCTGGAGCTCCTCCCATTCTGTTCCCTTCCGCCAGCACACTCTCACTCACCACTCTCTGCCTGCCTAACTTACCTATATCCTCTAGATCTCAGCTCAGAAGTTTCTTCTTTGGAAAGGCCTTCCTGGGCTCCTAAAGCTAAACTGGATCCTTTTACTCTCTTAAAACTCTTCTTTATTTTCCTAACTCATCATTTGTAATTATGTGCTTATTTGTACCTATTTGTTAATATGTGTCTCCCCACTTGAACATGATCATAGGGGGCATGTTTATTTTATTTTGCACAGCCGTATAAATGTAGCACCTAGCATAGTATCTGCCAGAAACACGGTAAGAACTTTAATACTTTTCTGGTTGAAGAAAAAATGAACATAAGCTGAAAGTTTCTGTGACCTTAAAAAAAAAAAAAAACAGGTCATTGCAGAAAGTTCAGAAAAGTAAGCAGAAAACAAACCAAAAAACTCGAGCATACTTTGGTTATAGATCCTTCTAGGTGAATATATAGTGGGATCAAAATGTATATAGTTTTCCTCTGGGACAACATTAAACGCAACAACATTCGCATCATAGGGGTTCCAGAAGGAGAAGAGAGAGAGAAAGGACCAGAGAAAATATTTGAAGAGATTATAGTCAAAAACTTCCCTAACATGGGAAAGGAAATAGCCACCCAAGTCCAGGAAGTGCAGAGAGTCCCATACAGGATAAACCCAAGGAGAAACACAGCGAGACACATAGTAATCAAAATGGCAAAAATTAAAGACAAAGAAAAATTATTGAAATCAGCAAGGGAAAAACGACAAATAACATAAAAGGGAACTCCTATAAGGTTAACAGCAGGTTTCTCAGCAGAAACTCTACAAGCCAGAAGGGAGTGGCATGATATACTTAAAGTGATGAAAGGGAAGAACCTACAACCAAGATTACTCTACCCGGCAAGGATCTCATTTAGATTTGATGGAGAAATCAAAAGCTTTACAGACAAGCAAAAGCTAAGAGAATTCAGCACCACCAAACCAGCTCTACAACAAATGCTAAAGGAACTTCTCTAAGTGGGAAACACAAGAGAAGAAAAGGACCTACAAAAACAAACCCAAAACAATTAAGAAAATGGTCATAGGAACATACATATCGATAATTACCTTAAACGTGAATGGATTAAGTGCTCCAACCAAAATACACAGGTTTGCTGAATGGATACAAAAACAAGACCCATATATATGCTGTCTACAAGAGACCCACTTTAGACCTAGGGACACATACAGACTGAAAGTGAGGGGATGGAAAAAGATATTCCATGCAAATGGAAATCAAAAGAAAGCTGGAGTAGCTATACTCATATCAGATAAAATAGACTTTAAAGTAAAGAATGTTACAAGAGACAAAGAAGGACACTACATAATGATCAAGGGATCAATCCAAGAAGAAGATATAACAATTATAAATATATATGCACCCAACATAGGAGCACCTCAATACATAAGGCAACTGCTAACAGCTATAAAAGAGGAAATTGACAGTAACACAATAATAGTGGGGGACTTTAACACCTCACTTACACCAATGGACAGATCATCCAAAATGAAAATAAATAAGGAAACAGAAGCTTTAAATGACACAATAGACCAGATAGATTTAATTGATATTTATAGGACATTCCATCCAAAAACAGCAGATTACACGTTCTTCTCAAGTGCGCACGGAACATTCTCCAGGATAGATCACATCTTGGGTCACAAATCAAGCCTCAGTAAATTTAAGAAAATTGAAATTGTATCAAGCATCTTTTCTGACCACAATGCTATGAGATTAGAAATGAATTACAGGGGAAAAAAACGTAAAAAACACAAACACATGGAGGCTAAACAATACGTTACTAAATAACCAAGAGATCACTGAAGAAATCAAAGAGGAAATCAAAAAATACCTAGAGACAAATGACAATGAAAACACGACGACCCAAAACCTATGGGATGCAGCAAAAGCAGTTCTAAGAGGGAAGTTTATAGCTATACAAGCCTACCTAAAGAAACAAGAAAAATCTCAAGTAAACAATCTAACCTTAGACCTAAAGAAACTAGAGAAAGAAGAACAAACAAAACCCAAAGTTAGCAGAAGGGAAGAAATCATAAAGATCAGAGCAGAAATAAATGAAATAGAAACAAAGAAAACAATAGCAAAGATCAATAAAACTAAAAGCTGGTTCTTTGAGAAGATAAACAAAATTGATAAGCCATTAGCCAGACTCATCAAGAAAAAGAGGGAGAGGACTCAAATCAATAAAATCAGAAATGAAAAAGGAGAAGTTACAACAGACACCACAGAAATACAAAGCATCCTAAGAGACTACTACAAGCAACTTTATGCCAATAAAATGGACAACCTGGAAGAAATGGACAAATTCTTAGAAAGGTATAACCTTCCAAGACTGAACCAGGAAGAAACAGAAAATATGAACAGACCAATCACAAGCAATGAAATTGAAACTGTGATTAAAAATCTTCCAACAAACAAAAGTCCAGGACCAGATGGCTTCACAGGTGAATTCTATCAAACATTTAGAGAAGAGCTAACACCTATCCTTCTCAAACTCTTCCAAAAAATTGCAGAGGAAGGAACACTCCCAAACTCATTCTATGAGGCCACCATCACCCTGACACCAAAACCAGACAAAGACACTACAAAGAAAGAAAATTACAGACCAATATCACTGATGAATATAGAGGCAAAAATCCTCAACAAAATACTAGCAAACAGAATCCAGCAACACATTAAAAGGATCATACACCACGATCAAGTGGGATTTATCCCAGGGATGCAAGGATTCTTCAATATACGCAAATCAATCAATGTGATACACCATATTAACAAATTGAAGAAGAAAAACCATATGATCATCTCAATTGATGCAGAAAAAGCTTTTGACAAAATTCAACACCAATTTATGATAAAAACTCTCCAGAAAGTGGGCATAGAGGGAACTTACCTCAACATAATAAAGGCCATATATGACAAACCCACAGCAAACATCATTCTCAATGGTGAAAAACTGAAAGCATTTCCTCTAAGATCAGGAACGTGACAAGGATGTCCACTCTCACCACTATTATTCAACATAGTTCTGGAAGTCCTAGCCACGGCAATCAGAGAAGAAAAAGAAATAAAAGGAATACAAATTGGAAAAGAAGAAGTAAAACTGTCACTGTTTGCGGATGACATGATACTATACATAGAGAATCCTAAAACTGCCACCAGAAAACTGCTAGAGCTAATTAATGAATATGGTAAAGTTGCAGGATACAAAATTAATGCACAGAAATCTCTTGCATTCCTATACACTAATGATGAAGAATCTGAAAGAGAAATTATGGAAACACTCCCATTTACCATTGCAACAAAAAGAATAAAATACCTAGGAATAAACCTACCTAGGGAGACAAAAGACCTGTATGCAGAAAACTATAAGACACTGATGAAAGAAATTAAAGATGATACCAACAGATGGAGAGATATACCATGTTCTTGGATTGGAAGAATCAACATTGTGAAAATGACTATACTACCGAAAGCAATCTACAGATTCAATGCAATCCGTATCAAATTACCAATGGCATTTTTTACAGAACTAGAACAAATCATCTTAAAATTTGTATGGAGACACAAAAGACCCCGAATAGCCAAAGCAGTCTTGAGGGAAAAAAACGGAGCTGGAGGAATCAGACTCCCTGACTTCAGACTATACTACAAAGCTACAGTAATCAAGACAATATGGTACTGGCACAAAAACAGAAACATAGATCAATGGAACAAGATAGAAAGCCCAGAGATAAACCCACGCACCTATGGTCAACTAATCTATGACAAAGGAGGCAAAGATATACAATGGAGAAAAGACAGTCTCTTCAATAAGTGGTGCTGGGAAAACTGGACAGCTACATGTAAAAGAATGAAATTAGAATATTCCCTAACACCATACACAAAAATAAACTCAAAATGGATTCGAGACCTAAATGTAAGACTGGACACTATAAAACTCTTAGAGGAAAACATAGGAAGAACACTCTTTGACATAAATCACAGCAAGATCTTTTTTGATCCACCTCCTAGAGTAATGGAAATAAAAAAAAAATGTATATAGTTTCAATATCTTTTTTTCCCACCCAAATAGAGATATATTTTGTTTAAATGGAATTTAAAGTCAGCATAAAAAGTGAAAAAACATGCAGGGTCAAAATCATCCTTGAAGGTTGAAATTGATATCCTACCTGCTCAATAAATCCATCAGAGTCCACTTTTTCCCCCTGGCTTGTAACAGATCACTGTGCCTGCATCTAAGCACCTGATGAAGTACCTGACTTGTGTTTAGAGACCACATTGTACTAAAAACACTTAAACTCTAGAATCATACTCAGGGAAGCAAGTTAAAAGATGCTTAAACTATAAAAGTCAAATGAGGACATTGAACTTCGAGAACTGAGGTTTCCCACCTCTCATTTCAAACTCTCTCATGCTAATATGCTGATAAGAGTGTGGAGGGTACAACACACTTGTACTCTTAAGGTTCATTCTCCTCTTCTCTTTTTGTTAAATACATGTAATTGAACTTGTTTAAATGCATGTATGACACAATGCCAACGTACGCCAAAATTACTTATCATAGTTAAAGACATTTCATCGTAATCTATTCATCTGACTTATTTATGCTATCTTAAAGTTTCTTGTTTCCTGTTTGTTTGTTTGGTTTTTTTTTTTTGGCTGCGTTGGGTCTTCGTTGCTATGTGTGGGCTTTCTCTAGTTACGGCAAGCCGCGGCTACTCTTCCTTGTGGTGCGTGGGCTTCTCATTGCAGTGGCTTCTCTTGTTGCAGAGCATGGGCTCTAGGCTCGCGGGCTTCAGTAGTCGTGGCATGCGGGCTCGGTAGTTGTGGTGCATGGACTTAGCTGCTCCACGGCATGTGGGATCTTCCTGGACCAGGGCTTGAACCCGTGTCCCCTGCGATGGCAGGCAGATTCTTAGCCACTGCGGCACCATGGAAGCCCCTTTTGTTTCCTGTTCTTGTTCTATGTTATTTTGCTTATTTTATATACTCAGCAATAATTTGGA